>NW_004754930.1:1043274-1068274 GCF_000188695.1 Salpingoeca rosetta | reverse complement strand
AATCAAGACATTCTTGTACCTGCAAACAGTGCACACGACAAGCGTTATTGGCTGCAGCAACAACACAGTGTGCGTGAGTGGTGCATATGAAGTGATATCTGTTTCACTTGCGTGTGTGTGTGTGTGTGTGTGTGTGTGTGTGTGTGGCTTGAGGCATTACGTCTTGAGTTGATCAATCTGTGTGAGGAGAGCATTGACCACGCGGATGGCATCAGACGGCTCTGTGCCGCTGGTTGCGGCGCGTCGAGCAGCAGCAAGGCTCTCCACCTGTCCACACGTCAGCTGGGGTGAGGCACGAGTACATTGGACGTCGCTGTGTGTGTTTGGAGGGGGTGTGGGGGTGGGTGGGTGTCTGTCTATCCGTCTGCGATTGTGTGTCTGTGTCTGTGTATGTGTCTGCGATTGTGTGTACGTGTCTGTGTCTGTGTCTGTGTCTGTGTCTGTGTCTGTGTATGTGTCTGTGTCTGTGTATGTGTCTGTGTATGTGTCTTCGTCCGTGTGTCTGTCTGTCTGTCTGTCTGCCTGTCTGTCTGTCTGGTAGAATATGAGCCAAGCACCTCACCTCGTCGATGAGCACGCAAACAAACGAATCCTCGTTCTCGATGAGCTCTCGAATCGATTGGAACATCTTGCCAACGAGCTTCCCACTCTGCACATGGATGACATTGGGGAAGGGGAGTGATGTTGAGCGGGCGAGTTGAGGCACATAACATGAGTGACAATAATTGAGCACCCACCTCCGGCATACTACAAACGCACACAGGCGCGTGCAACACGCACACACGCACACACAAGCACGCACACACGCACACACCAGCACGCATACAGACCTCGGAGAACCACTTGGAGAAGAGGCTGTGGCTGTTGATTTCAATCAGCTGTCCGTGCGAAAACCTGAACACCAACAGTTGTGATTGCAGTGAGGGTTGCAAGGGGTAGACTTGTGTTTGTTCGCGGGTGATGCGAGTAAGCACGGGTGCCCGTGTTGGTTGAAGGCGACGTACCGTTTGCAGAAGCGGATCGTCAGCTTCTGTGCCAGGGCCTTGCACAAAGTTGTCTGCAACAGCCGTGCGTTGTGTGGGCGTTGTGTGTGTGTGTGTGTGTGTGTGTGTGTGTGTGTGTGTGTGTGTGTGTGTGTGTGTGTGTGTTGGTGACATGCAAAGCGCACACACACGCAAGACAACGCACACGCAGACACAGACGCACGCCCGTATACAGGCGCAAACCTCACACGCAGCCTCACGGGCTTATGCACTGACCTTGCCGGTGCCTGGAGGTCCGTGAAGAAGAACCACTCTATTCCAACTGATGATGTCTGGGTTCACGTTGTGATCGGAGAAGAGCAGCGTGGTGGTGGCAAAGGAGAGCAGGTTCTGCTTGACGTCGGTGTCGTAGATGAGCGTGTCCCACAGATTGTCAAACTCTGCCGCGGGAAGCACCCATTGCAGCGCGCTGGTGACTTCTTCTTCTGCGTCGTGCTCCTCCACTGCACCGTCCGTATGCAGGCGGTACACGCACACGGAAGGTTCCGTACCTGGCACCTGCACGGTCAGTGTGAGGAGGTGAGGGAAGGGGTGGTGTGCATACATTCATATGTGCGTGTGCTTGGGCATGAGCTTGTGCGTACATGCTTGTGGTGGTGCAGAGAGCAATTTGCCACATAACTTCTGCACCCGTGATCATGTCACTCCTCCATTCACACACACGCACACACACACACACATGCACGCACAAGCACACATGCACGCACAAGCACACAAACACACAATGTACACACATAAACACACACGCAGAAGCACGCACATGCACGCCCGTCTCGCATCTACGCGCGCGCTCTTTTCATACCCATTCACCGCTGCAGCGAATCGATGTGGCGTTGTGTGTCAGCACTGGATGTTGCCCGCACATGGACACGAAGCTGTTCTTGTCAAAGCCATCAGCGCAGCTGTCCTGTTGCGTGTCGCGGAGCTGTCCCAGCACCTCGCCCACCGCACCCTCGATCTCTTGCTCTGGCACCAGACTCTCGTCTGCCAGGCACACCTCAATCGTCAACATCGTGTGTCTGCGTGCGTTGTGTGCGTTGTGTGTGCGTTGTGTGCGTGTGTGTGCGTTGTGCGTGTGTGCGCTGTGTGTGTTGTGTATGCGTGTGTGCGTTGTGTGCGTTGTGTGGAAATGTTTTGTCATCGACACTGCTGCTTCCTTCCTGTTTGGATGTTTCCCGCGCAAAACACGGCTGGCCGTTTCCCGCCAAACTCAAACCTCAGCAAATGTGCGTGCAAGCAAGCGAGCGAGGTCACTGCACGAGTGCACCTTCAGACCTTCGCTTCCCGCCGTTTTTCTTTTCTGTTGCCTCCTCCTCCTCCTCCTCCTCCTCCTCCTCCTCCTCCTCCTCCTCCTCCTCCTACTCCCTCCTCCTCCTCGGTAGCTGTTATAGTGTACACGAACGTCACATTGCTGTTACTTCCCCCCCCCCCTCATGGCCCTGTTCAACAGCCGCGGCACTGGCCGCCTGCACGACGGTGACGACGAGGATGCAGAGCTGATGCTGTTTGAAGTGCAGCCCGCACCGCCAGAGGTTATCGCCTGGCGGATCGAGCAGGTGGTCCAGGACATCCTGCGGCAACTGCTGGGCGCGATGACCAATGATGGTGATCGCAGTGGTGATAGTACCGGCGCCGGTGGCAGTGCTGGTGCGGGCGTCACGGTGAAAGTGCCCGTGCTCGTGCCCCACTTTGACCCACACCGCATGTACTATGCATGCCGCGTCAGGTTTCGGCGCGAGAGCATCTTCGAGCCCCGCATTGTGCGGGCACTGGACGTCATGCGCGAGATCTACGTGTGCGTCACCTCCATCGCCCCGAGATCCATCCGGGACGTGTATTACTCAAACATCGACCTGTTCGGGCAAACGCAGCACTCCGCCGATCGTGCCATCTTTCTGGTAAGCTGCATGCTTGGTGTGCCAAGGCGTTCCCTCTTGCTCAGCACCAGCTCCCGTGGCCTGTACCACGGTCCCGTCGAGGTCTTCCTTCCCCAGCACAGAGAAGCGCCGGTGACTCTACACGACATGACGAACAACCACATCAACAACAACGACGAACAACAGCAGCAACAGCAACAACAGCAAGCCCACCAATCACAGCAAGAACAGGAGGAGCAGCAGCAGCAGCAGCAGCAGCATCACGGTGGCACCCGGCCAATTCCTGCGATCACAGATGACCTTCGACTCCACGTGACAGCGACCTGTGCCCTCGTCGTTGAGAAGGATGCCATCCTTCAGGTGTGTTGAGTCAGTGCGCAGGTGGATGCAATGCGTGCAGTGTGTGTGTGTGTGTGTGTGTGTGTGTGTGTGTGTGTGTGTGTGTGTGTGTGTGTGTGTGTACGTGTGGAGGGCAGAATGCAGAGGGAAAGTTTCGTTATTACCATACCATGTTGCTGCGCATCATTTGTCTTCTCACGTGCCTGTCTTGACAACACCCGCAGCAACTTGTGGATTGCAACTTCGCCGAGACCCACAACTGTCTCCTTATCACGGTGAGCCAATGTCCATGTGACCACAAGTTGCTTGCAATACCTCGGTTCCTTGACCGAAGTCGCACGCACCACACCACCACGCCTCGCTGTACACACTTGTATACCCACGCACTTCTCCTCTGAACACACACCCGCGCGCGCGTGTTTACACCAGGGCAAAGGCTTCCCTGGGGTGGACACCCGATACTTTGTGAGGCTGGTGGCAGAGCAGGTGCCTGTCTATGTCGTGGTCGACGCCGATGCGCACGGGCTCGAGGTATTCCACGCAAACCAGAGCGGGCGTTTGTGCTGTGTGCCGAGCCAACGCAGTGTGATCGATCACACACACACATACACATGCCATGCGAGGCAATGTGTTGAACCCGATAACGCAACCAAATATCACACCGTGTTCTCATGCTGCCCCGTCCTCCGTCACATTGGCACGGCCACGACGCAGATACTCTGCACGTATGCGTACGGAAGCCAGTCCCTCGCATTCCAGAACCACGAATTGGCCGTCCCGCACATTCGCTGGCTTGGCGTCTTTCCGTCAGACCTCACAGAGTAAGCAAACACTCGCTGGCATAAACGATAAACGCACCAGCACACCAACCATTGATCATGAATCACAGTACTTTGCTGCACACAAGCAACCAAGCAGACCACAAGGTTTAAAAGCCATATCACCCACATCACATCACATGTCCATTCACACACACACACGTTCCACTCGCACACATACACACACACATACACACACACACACACCACTCGCACACACACGCACGCACGAACACACAGGTTCAACGTCGCCCTCCACCCGCAGAGCCGAATGTCTGACAGGGAATACCGCCTTCTCGAGGTGAAGAGAACTCTGTGCCATTTGACACGTGCTGACATGGTCGGAAACACGCACGGTACCACCTTCTGCAACACACACTTCACATCAACCAAAGCAACGTGCACACCCACGCCGACACCACACACGTGCTCACAACAAACGCCTCGCTGCTTGTCACCACACGTGCAGGCGCTGAGTGAACGGGAGCATCTCCCACAACAGATGCGAGAAGAGCTGCTCCTGTTGCAAAGGATGGAGCACAAGGCTGAGATTGAAATCCTCAACTCGCCAGAACGGCCGCGCTTCCTTGTCGAACACTACCTCCCGTGGAAGTTGCACACAAACGCAGCCATCCCAATGAACTCACACTAGCTACCGTGCTTGCTTGCTTGTGACCGTGCTTGTTTGGCACATGCACTCATCGAGCTCAAACGTCTAATGTGAACTGCGAACACAATTACAGATACAAACACACACATGAACACACACACACACACTCACGGTGGCGAATCTACGGTTTGAACATGATACGTGAGTAAATCCTCCCTTGGTACTTCCGATGGGCTGCCAGACTACACGACACACAGGTGAGAGGGGTGGATGAGCGAGATGATAATCCTTGCGTGCACCGAAACACAAGCAAGCGAACAAACAAGCAAGCAAGCAAGCAAGCAAGCGAACAAACAAGCAAGCAAGCAAACAAACAAACAAACAAACAAACAAACAAACAAACAAACAAACAAACAAACAAACAAACAAACACACGTAGACACACGCGCATCATCACCACGACTGACCATCAGCTCCTTGCCGGCAAACGATTTCGGGAAGGCCATTGTGTCACGCAGGCTGACGGCGCCAGTCTGAGCAAGCATGCACAGCATGGCACGGTCAAACCCCAACGCGATGCCGCCGTGCGGAGGTGCGCCATAGCGCAGTGCACCAAGCAGCTGCTCAAACACAGCAGGGTCCTCCTGTACGACCCAAGAAGCGCAGGCGGCGCATATGCACGTGCGCGTACGTGTTAGTCGCTGAAGTATACGCACACACACAGAGATATGCGCACGCACACGCAAACACACACACACGCAAACACACACACACGCATACACACACACACAGGTATACACACACAGGTATACACACACAGGTATACACACACAGGTATACACACACACAGGTATACACACACAGGTATACACACGCACACACACACACACACACACACACACACACACACACAAGTCATGATGCAGCCCGTTGTGCACGCACGTGCAAGATGTCCTTGAGAATATGGAGCTGCAGGTCCGGGTCATGGACGCGGATGGAGCCACCACCAAGCTCAACGCCATTCACAACAACATCAAAGTGTTGCGCACGCGCGCGTGTTGCGGCGCCGCCACCAGCGCGGACCAGGTCGGCATCGTCGGGGTGCGGGGCAGTGAAGGGATGGTGGCACGCCTGCAGCCGGCCTGCAATTGGTGAGAAAAGAGGAAGAGGAGGAAGAGGAGGAAGAGGAAGAGAAGGAAGGCGAGAAAGAAGCAGACAAAAGGAAGGATGGTGAAGTTGTGGGACATGCTAGGTGTGAGTGCAAGTAGCGTGGGCATGTGTCTGGCGTGTGTGCGTGTGTGCTTATGAACGAGGGGCCGAGTGACGGACACGTCGGTGCCCGAGATGTCAGCGAGAGTAAAACAAGCAGAGTCGATGTTGCACGAGTCCGCACCTTTTTCCAGTTCATGCGGCTCAAAGAGCGGGAAGTCAACCACCCACAGAAACCGGAAGTCCCTGTGAAGGGCGCATGGTATGATAGCATCACACGTACGTGAGACAGCCAGCAACACTTATGAGCACACAAGAACGGGCAGTGGTGGCAAGAGACAAGCGGCGATCTGGCTCGTGCAGTCACAGCAGCAGCAACAACAACAGCAACAGCAACAACTTAAACCGTGAAAAACGCCTTCTTTACTTTGGATCGAGCTGCTGCAGCCCCGCGTCCTGGAGCATGGACGCCGCCTTCGTCCGCAACTTGCCGAGAAATGGCAGCTGCACACACACACACGTATAAACATGGAGCATGTTGTAGACAGAGCGGACATGATGATGGCAGTCATCGCAATGTACCGAGTGCATCACACACATACACTGACACAAGCACTCCCTCACTCACACACATGCGCATACAGACACACACACACCGACACAGACACACACACACACACACACACACACAGGCACACACCAGGTTGGACTGCTGTGCGGCGGAGAGGAGGATGGCGTCGCCTGGTTTTGCCTGAAACCGATCAACGAGCGCTCGCTTCACGGAGGCGACCTGTTGTATCGGCACGAAGCCGTGACGACAGAATGAGAGCAGGATGCTTGCAGTGTGAACACAACAGGCAAGCCACAGCTGCTGCAAACACGTCTTCCAACGCGTCAGACGCAACAGACACACAAACAGACACGAGCACAGACACCGACACATGGAAACAGACACACAAGCACGGACACACACACACACACACACAGATACCCACATACACATGCTTACGTCAACATCATCGATATCCTTGAAAATGGAAGAACGCACGCTACCGTCATCGTCCACGTGCACAAACACAACCGTCTGCGCGATACGCAACAATGCACACATGAGAAGCAGAGAACTACGCACCCGATCACAATTACTCACACACACACACACACACACACACACATCGCGCCATGGCCGTGGTGTGGAGCATCGAAAATGGAAGGGATGGGTGGAAGACGGCTCACTTGCGTAACCAACACTGTCACTGCCACTGCCAACCGGTGCGACATACACACACACACACACACACACACACACACACACACACACACACACACACACACACACACACACACGCATGTACACGTACATGTGTAATCAAACATGCGAGCGCGACCCCACCTCTCCCTCTATGCCACGGGCGTAATCTTCAAGCGACTTCATGTTCTTGCGGGTGAACAATGCCTGTAACAACACCACAAGGCACGACAGAGGAAGAAGGACGAGCCAGAAGAATGAAAACAGAAGAAGAAACGTAAGCACAAACGAGCCGAGAACAACACGCAAATCACCACCAGCATGCGAGGGTGGTGTGTAGCAGCGTGACGCACCGCAGCCTTGTCGGCCTTGAAGCCGCGAATCGCTCCTCCATGGGACATTGCCTGCTCCCACACGCGCTGCGCACACAACAAACGGGAAGCACCAACAGCAGACAACGTGTCAGCTGCAAACAGCAGTGACAGCCAGCAGCAGTGGCAGCAACGACAACAAGCAACGGATGCGTTAAGTGAATGCCAGCACACAAACAGCGCATGCCACCACCACCCCCAAGGTTGACTCACCACGGCATGCGGCGAGAAGACGTCGGTGGCGTCTGTGATCTTCATGTCGAAGCGCGTGTCCGGCTTGTCGCTTCCATACTGTTTGTTGTAGTTGAGGGGGAGGGTTTGTGCAGGAGAAGAGGTGAAGGGGAAGAGGTGAAGGGGAAGAGGGGAAGGATCCCTGGATGCGGGTTGCAGAATGGATACACCGCCACACGTTACGCCAAGATGCACGGAAGCAGGCTCAACTATAATTGCACACCACAACACAACAATACTCTGCACTGAAGTCCACACAACCGACCTGTGCCATCGCGTCGTGGAATGACATGCGAGTGAATGGTGTGGGAATGTCGACGCCACAGCCCTCTTTCCACATGGAAGCAACAAGCGCCTCGGCTGATGGTGGTTCGTTGTGACGCGTCATGGTGCAGCGCTGTCGTGTCAGGTGTCGCCAAGAAGCACAAACACACACACACACATTCGAACAAGGACACACGTACATGGATACGCACACGCACATACACACACACACACACACGCACATACACGTGGATGCCACGCACTCAGCTGCAGCACGTCTTCTTGCGTCACAAATGCCATTTCAAGATCAATCTGCCCAGCAGCACACAGACAAGACGCGACAAGTCATGAAGGGTCAGAAGGACGCACGTGCATCATGCGCAAACTCGTGCATCACATGCATCAAACACCATCGTGCGCAAACACACAACCAAAGCCCGTGCGTCACGCACACACACACATACACACATACATACATACAAGCACACACAATCGCATGGGCACTGACTCTGACCTGGGTAAACTCTGGCTGGCGGTCAAGACGGCCTCCCTCGTCGCGGTAGCAGCGCGCAAACTGGTAGTACCTGTTGGGAGTGAGCCACGAAGACAGATGATGCGATGTTTCAGAGAACCGCGTGTGTTCACTCCGTGACTGTACCGCATGACAACTTGAGACAGCAGCAGCTACCTCGCACGCTACTGCACCAAAAGGGCCCACTCATTCTCCCAACTCCTCCCGCGAGCAAACAACGACACACATACACACACATACACACACACACCTGTCGAAACCGCCAACCATGAGCATCTGCTTGTACTGCTGTGGGCTCTGCACCAGCGCATAGAAGAGGCCTTTCTTCTGCGTCGGCACAAGAAACTCCGCAGCCCCACCGGGCGTCCGCTTGAACAGCGTTGGCGTCTCAATGTCAAGAAACCCTTTGCGTCGCAACCGGAGCAGATACACGTGCGCGATGTGTGTGTGTTGGGGGGGGAGCGGGGTTGATGTGGGTGAATGAGTTTGCGGGCTGGACGGATGGGAAGCGTGGCATAAAACGCTCTGACCAACAAAGGGTTCACAAGAGGGGAGCTGTACCGCGCACACACACACACACACACACAGACACAGACACAGACACATACACACACACACACGCACACGACCAACCGTGGTGTTCGAGGAAGCGGCGCGTGGCGGAGGCGACGCGGGCGCGGGTGACGATGGCATTGTGGAGGGCAGGACGGCGTAGATCCAGTGGGCGGTGTGTCAGTCGCACATCCTCCTTTGGCTATCAAAGGCAGGGGGTGTGGGTTGTGAATTGCAACGATACAAACTAGTCGCACATACATGCACATACATGCACATTTGAATACGAGTAGATGACCAAGCATGTATCCATACGTTGACACACACGCACACACACACACAAACAAACATAGACATACACACATGCACGCCATGCTACCAGTTTGTGTGTCGTGGAGCCCTCTGTGCCAATCTGAAACGGCTGGTTGGTGGCGGTCCCAAGGACGGCGAGCGAGCTGACCAGCACCTCAACATCGCCACTGGCCATCTTTGGGTTGACCATGTCTGCAGGTCTCGCGGTGACGCGCCCTTGAGCATCATCGGACACAGCAACACAGAGGTGTGTATGTCAGCAAAACCGAGTAGTGCATGGGTGTGCAAATGAGGGCGTCCACAAGAAGATACACAGCAGAGCGATACACCCCAGAACACGCACACACACATGTACACACACTCACACTCACATACATGTACACACACTCACACTCACATACATGTACACACACTCACACTCACATACATGTACACACATGTACGTACGCACGCACGAACACACACACACACACGCACACGCACGCACACAAATGATGTGTCTTACCTTGCACTTGAATTGTGCTCTCCAGCGGGAGGTTGGTGACGCGATCAATTGCGTCTGAAAACAACCAAGACGAACGAGTCCAAGTCAGAACGCATCAGTATAAGTGAAACATGCACACGCACACACATGTTCACGCAGTTACGCACACACGTACGCACGCACACGCCTTCATCTTTACACACGTGAACGCGTGTGCGTAGCACGGTTGGAGCTTTGGGTTACCTTCGCCTGTCAGTTTCAACTGCACGGCTCCGTAGTGATCGCGCAGGACAGCAAATACAAGGTCGTCTCCAATGATGCTGTGAACTCAACGAAGACCAACCATGATGGACGGGTCGTGAACATCCTCAGCATCCCTCAGCAGCAGGAGATGACACCTCTTGCAAGCAAGCAACTCAACCACCCCACGGCAGGAGGATCGTTACAAACTGACCACACACACACATACGTGTTCTCACACATTCGCACATTCACTCACATTCGCATACAAACACACACACATACATTCACTCACATTCGCACACACACACACACACGTGTTCTCACACATTCGCACACACATCCCCCCATATACACACATGCAGCGCACCGCTTTGAGGCCATCCAGCCTGTGAGTGAGACGCTGGTGTCTGCCAGGGATAAAGTCATGTCGCCACAGGTGTGTGTCCTCATTCCAGTGGCCCCCGGGGCCGGGTGTTCTGCTGCCGTGTCAGTGGCTGCCGTGTGCAGTTTCGACTGCTGCACGCACAGACCACGTGCATTGTTGCGAGTCCAACACGCCAGCGTTCCATACCCTGCAATCCTTCTTCCTGCTCTTTCTCTTCCTGGCACTACTCCTACTGCTATCGACGCACACCTGCAACCCCGTCCAGCCACGGCACCCACACCACCAGCACGCAGGCCCACACGACCTACTGCTCGGTGCAGCCAATGCGCACACATCATCGCTTCTCGCTTCCCGCTCGTCCACCGGACGCCGAAAATCAGGTACAATAATCACCATTTTTCCACAAGCACCTCCTCCTCCAAAACAAAGATGGCTGTGGTGGTTTGTCGTGGCGTGGCAGTGGCTGCTGCTGCTGCCGTGCTGGGTGTGTTGTTCCTGGCTGCGTGTGCACCAGCTCAGGCCGCCGCAAATGCTGACACTGATCGTGACCCACGCCTTCGTGGTGGTGAGCTTTTTGTTTCTGTTTGGGCTGTTCGCCAAATCGCTACACTCGGCTGTTGATCCCAGTGTCATGCCGTCACCTTTGTTGCTGTTTCGTGTTTGTTTATGTTTGGGTGCTCATTCATGTGTCCATGTGTTCATGTGGTCATGTGGTCATGTGGTCATGTGGTCATGTGGTCATGTGGACATGTGGTCATGTGGACATGTGTTCATGTGTCCATGTGTTCATGTGTTCATGTGTTTGTTCAATGAGGACATTGATGAAAGCTGTGTGCTTCGTTCCTCCGTGCCACACACCTTTAATCAAAGTCACTGATCATTTCGTCGTGTATGATGGATATGTCAACGCCACTCCTTTGATTTGGTGCGAATGCAGGCGTGAATGGCGGGACGGAGTGCGCTGTGTGTACCCTTTCTGTTGCCTTGGTTGAACAGTATGCTGAGCTCAAGAACGCATCTGCCAGCGAGGCGCTCTCTCAGATCTGCAACCTTCTCCCAAAGGGCATCCGCGCTGAATGCAAGACCTTCATCGACGAAGTCGGCCCTTGTGAGTCAACACCAGCCCGCACGCACCACTGCTTGTTCGATCTGCATGGGCGGTGGAAGCTTTGCATTTGCGCTGTGCTACTTGAGTTGGTGTTGTTTGTTGTTGTCTGTTGGTTGTTGTTGTCGTTTGTTGTTGTCTGTTGGTTGTTGTTGTCGTTTGTTGTTGTCTGTTGGTTGTTGGCCGTTGTTAGTTGGTGTTGTCGTGCTATGGTTGAGCTTTTGATGACCTGCTGCATGCCACCAGCCTGCGCCTCACCAACTTGCCCCCCTTCACCTCTCTACGCTGCTCCTCACCCACTGACTTACAGACATCATTGAGTACATTGACAATCACGAGACGCCCGATGTGGTGTGCAAAGCGATCAACGTGTGCACGGGCCCCTGCCAGCTGTTCCCGCCACCCAAGGAAGGCGTGGACAACGCTGTTGCCCGCGTGCGCAAGACGGTGGGCCTTCGCGGTCTCCCGCGTGACGACCCGCCCGCCTTCTGCAAGTTCAAGATCTTCAAGCCCATCTGTGACCTCATCGTCGCCCTCGACAACCACACGCCGTACAAGGACGACGACGGCGATGGCTTCAGCACGTGGCACACGCTGCGCGGCGCTGACTGGCGCGGCAAGGACTGCAGCGACACCAACGCGGCGGTGCACCCTGGCGCGCGCCCCGTTGACGGCGATCGTGAGGTCGACAGCAACTGCAACGGCATCTACGGCATCGAGCCCAAGTCTGGAAAGACATACGAGGAGCTGTACTGCGCAGACACCAACCCAATGGGCACCATTGTGCTGGGCGACTCTGCCTCGGCGCACTTTCACATCCCCTACCAGTACCTGAGCGTGGTGGACTGGGACAACACGACATTCGCAAACATCCTGCCCACGCTGGAGAATGAGTTTGACTGGCCCATGCTGTCGGCGACAACCGGCTTTGAGAACACGACGCAGTGGGCACCCGACGTGACGGGCAAGCAGAACTCGACGTACCAGGTGATGTGGCGGCGCAACCGCTGCGTGCACCGCGACTTCCAGAACATTGCTGTCAACGGGGCGCGGGCCGGGTCCATGAACAGCTCCATCGTGCAGTCGATGAGCCGTCTGCAGAAGAGCGACTACCCGGCGCTGGTGATGTACGCCCTCATTGGCAACGACGTGTGCAACGGCCACCCGGACACGCTTGCACACATGACCACGCCCAAGGAAATGCACGACAACGCCCTGGACACGCTCCGCTACTTGGTGCGCGCCACCATCGCTGTGTTTCGTGGATGGATGATGATGTGCTCCTTTCCAGACTTCCCCATATCCACACGCAAGCACATGCACGCACACCTGTGCTCAATCTCTCTCCCACCACACTTCTACACACACTCACATCACACACTCCTACACTCACACACTGTCTTGCATGTACACATGTGCGCGCCCGTGCATCGACAGGACACGAAGCTTCCGAACGGGAGCCACGTGTTCATGATGGGGCTGGCAGACGGGCGCATCCTGTACGACACCATGGCCAAGCGCATCCACCCTATTGGCTCCCTCCACCATGACGTCACCACGGGCCAGGTGTACGACTTTCTCAACTGCCTCTCCATCTCGCCCTGCCGCGGGTGGATGAACTCCAACGAGACATTGCGCAACCTCACCTCCGCCCACGCCGCCCTCCTCAGCAACGTGCTGAAGAACATTACGCAAGACAACACGTTCAACAACTTTGACGTGCACTACTTCCCCAACCCGATCATGGCCGCCCTGAAGGAGTGGGAGGCGCGCGGCGGGAAGGCGTGGCAGCTGATTGAGCCCGTGGACGGCTTCCACCCGAGCCAGAACGCCCAGCCGCTCATCACAGAGCAGTTCTGGAAGTACCTGATGCAGGAGCACCCACACGTTGTGCCAAAGGTCAACCCGCATAACGCCGATATTGCCCGCATCTTCGGCGACCAGGGCGGCTACTGAGACTTGTGGTGCGCCACAGGCCATTCATCCATCCACTTGCTCTCTTTCACTCCACTCACACATACACAAACACACACACAAACACACATTCAACCAAATTGTCAAACAACGCCTGCCCACAGCAACGCGCCAACGTACGCGTCGTTGTTGTTGTTGTGGTGTGTGTGCGTGCGTACTGCCTCTGTTTTGTGTCCTGCTTGCGCTGTTGGTCCGCTTGTGTGCACACACCGTGTGTCAATCATCACGCAGCACCACGCCACCACCACAGCCCCTTCCTTGCTCAGCCGTTGTTACTCCGTTGTTCCTCCTCATCACTACTGCACCCATGGCTGTTGCGCTTCCACGAATAATGTGTTTTCATCATTCATTCGTGGGTTGCTGGTTGCTCGTGCCGTGACAATTCCTCGTTTCTGCCATTGATACGTTGATAGCCCACACCAATGCAACAATGCAAATCAGTACAAGCGAAGAAGGAAGCCGCGCGCGAAGTGTACTGCTTGGTGAACGCGTGTGCATGAAAACGAGAGTACAGCAGCATATGTACAGGGGCCAGAGCGACATCAACACTACAGCAAGCTTGCAGAAACAGCGGCGCAGCAAGACACCCCAGCACCATGGCACCAGTAGTGACATGATACCCCAAGCACACTGATTACGGTAAGGTGGTCACAGGTCCAGCAGCAAGGCCTCATCGTCATCGTCGTTGGTGGTGGTCTGTCGAGCAGATGTTGAGCTGACTGCACGCTTCTTTCGCCGCCGCCGCCCAGTCGTTGTTGACGACTGCAAACGTGTGAGGAGGGGGTGTTTGTTGATGGTGGTGGTGATGATGTCAAGGGGGAAACTTCGACAGCCAACAGCAGCCAACGCACACACACACATCAAACACACACACACACACACACACACACAGCCAGACCTGCTTTGAAGCGAGCTGCAGGAGCGTGCTGCTGCGAGCAGCACCGCCGTCTCCATCAGTGTCTGCATTCGCCCTCGACACCAATGATGATGATGATGATGATGCACTCTTGTCGTTCGATACGCCATCATAACCGTCATTACCACCACGACCACTCCTGCCACCATCAGCGCCACCGTCACCATCATCGTCATCATCATAATTGTCGTCGTCATCATGATAGCGTGCGGCACCGCCCCTCTTTGCACTGCGACGGTGACCACGATGATCACCACCACTATCACCACCGCGATGGCTGACACCGGTAGCTGTGGTCATTCGGTCGGGAGACATTGACGCTGATGCAGGCCCGTCCCAGCTCGGCTGATGTGGCAGGATGTTGGGGGGGGGGGGGGTAGAAGAAGGGGGGGGGGAGTGAACGTGGGTGTAAACAAAGGTGTGAAGGTGGATGAAGGTGGGATGAAGGGAAATGATGATCATGAGCGAGGGCTGTGTGCATCACTTTAGCAACGTTGGCGCATGACAGGCACAATTGCCCACCACACCGCCACTGCCACCAACAGCGGTCGGGTATGTGTCAAACACGTCCTGCCACCGTTCAAGCCACCACCAGCCTTGCCCCTCACCTCGATCGAGTGCCCGTCCTGCCATGCTCGCTCCTGACTCCGCGTCCAGGATCCCTGCCGCCGCAGCGATGGCCACTGCCGCCGCGGGGACTTTGGATGGTGCAGGTTGTAGATCTCCGTCTTGCGTTTGTTGACGGCTGAGATGAGCTGCAGCAAGCAGGGGGCGCAAGAGGGTGGGGCAGCGGCATGTATGACGATGGAAGGGTGAGTGCGAGGGTGAGCGCATACGTGTGTGTGTGTGTGTGTGTGTGTGTGTGTGTGTGTGTGTGTGAATGAAATGACACAGCGGAGAACCCACACACGCACGTGCAGACGCATTAACTGGTCAGGCATACTCATGATGGACGTCCACATGATGGACACGTACGCATGTACATGCGCAGACACACACACACACGCGCGCGCGCGCAGACACGCAGACACACACAGACGTCATATACGGACCTGCAGCTTTGTTTCCTTGGTGCGCTTTGCCAGCTGCGCTTTGACGCGATGGGCGCGTTCATGCATCTCCGTCGTCTCATCCCTCAGCCTGTCGATATCCGCTCGCAACTGCTTGACTTTTCTCCTCGCAGCAACATGCTGCGCCACAAAGGCAGCCAGCACCTGATAGCTCTCCTCAGTCGATGTGATGTCCCTCAGCGGCACCTTGGCCAGCAGAACCTGGTGTGTGTATGTGTGCGTGTGTGTGTATGTGTGCGTGTGTGTGTGTGAACAGAGTTGTGAGAAGAGGTGTGCTTGGGGTAAAAGCAGTGACAAAGGATGCTGGAAAGGAGGCTCGTGGCGGTGAGTATGTGTGTGTGTGTGTGCGTGTGTATGTGTATGTCCATGTCAGGTGATTGCTGTCGCACTGCTGTTTCACCTTGATGCCGTCAGCAGCCTGGAACTTGACGCGCAGCTCCTGCAACAGCGATCGTCCGTGAGCACGTTCCAGCATACAATGGACACACAAGGACAAGACCACAAGGCACGTTTGCTTTACATGTCTGCGTCGCTGCCAAGACCTGCCTACCTTGGCTTCATGCAATACGTAGTCGTAAAAATGGTTGTGGCCTACAAGGGATCGAATACATGTGTGTGTGTGTGTGTGTGTGTGTGTGTGTGTGTGCATGTGTATGTGTGTTTTGTGCGTGCGTGCGTGTGTGTGTGTTGCGTCAGAAGAGTGGGGGGGGGGGGACGGGAGCGTGGCGGTCAGGGCTCGGCCACCATCAGGAAGTGATAGTGGACAGGCGATCGTGTGACTTCACGCACACCTGAGAAGGCTTGGGCGAGGTGTTTGGTGTAGTCTGCATGTTCCAGCGACGTTGTCTTAATCCAAGCGCGCATATCCCGCCTAGTCACTGCACAGTGCAACAAGTGACATGACCACCGTGGGAGTGAGATTCAAAGTTGGGTGATATCAAGTGGAGTGCGCTGAACTGAGGTGCGCAAGGACGAAGTGCGGTGATGGAAAGACCGCAATATGAATACACAGACACCACACACACAGAGACAGACGTACACAGACGTGCACAGACACACAGACACACAGACGTACACACACAGACACACACAGACACACACAGACACACACAGACACACACAGACACACACACAGACACTCACTCACTCACACACACACACACAGACACACAGACACACACACATACACACACACACTCTCTCTCTGACTTTGGCCATTGAAGGTGTTGGTGCCATTGGAGACTGCAATGCTGAGGCTGCTCTCGCCCGCCTTGCCCGTCCACTGTGCAAGCGCATAGCATGTCCCTGCATCCCCACCATCCACTTCCAACAGCGCCATGTTGTTGTCGTTGGTCGTTGCGCCAAAATCGTGCACACACACGAGACAGCAGAACAGCAAGGACCATTCAATCGTCGCACATCACAAGCACACTGCACGCTCATACGCAGATCACACACACACACACAGACACACGCAGATCACACACACACACACACACACACACACACACACACACACACGCAGATCACACACACACACACACACACATTCACACACACACACAGAGGGGCGCATGGTGTCTGTGTTGCAGCGGTCAGCTGCGGCTGTGCTGCTGCATGTGTCGCTACTGGCAGCTGCGTTGGTGCGGGTGTCTGCACTGTCGCTGGTGTACCTGGCGGCCCTCTTCTCCCTGCTCCTGCTGCCACTGCAGTTCTCAAAGCAGGCATACCGCATCGTGCTCTTCCTGCGCGTGTTTGCACCTGTCGTGTGCCTCGCGCAGCTCGCTTTCCAGATCTACCTCGGCAGCCAGAAGCCCTATGCCCGCAAGCTCGACCATGACTCCGTCCTCGCAAGCACGCTGGCACAGATTGGCTTCGTGCGCTTCGACGTCATCTGGCACACGGTGCTGCGGTTCCTTGCGCCCGATATCGTCGTCGCCCTCGTGGCCTTGGCTGTGCCGCGCCCGCTCAACCCGCAGGCGTACTTCACCCTCTTCCCGGAGGAAGGCACCGGCCGCCTGACTGCGCTCTGGGTGGCCATCAGCGATACGGGCATCTGGATGCTGCTCGGCACGTTTGTGCTCACCTGCTGCAACGCCGCAGCCCCCGCCGTCCTCTTCTACCTCGTCTACCTCTCCCTCATCGCAGCCTTTGTCTTCGCGTCGCTCAAGAAGTGGGTGGCGCGGTGTCGCCCCCTCCTCTCCGCGGTCCTCACCCTCTACCTTGCCGCAACCTACGTGTTCCAGCTCCCCTTTGTCTACCAGGCCATGGAGCCCAGCGCTGATGTTCTTGGTCTGATCTCCTACGTGGAGCAGCGGCCTCCAGCATACCACGCCTCCCCTGTTCTCCGCCTCAACGACCTCGCTTGGCCCCTCTGGATTCTCCTTGTTGCACAGATCCTCACCTTGTACCTCGTGGTCAGCACCGCCTGCTTGTGTGTGTGTGTGTGTGTGTGTGTGTGTGAGCGTGTGTGTGTGAGCGTTTGTGCGTGTGTGTGTGTGCCTGTGCGTGTGTGTGTGTGTGCCTGTGCGTGTGTGTGAGCGTGTGTGTGTGTGAGCGTGTGTGTGTGAGTGTGTGTGTAAATGTATGTGTGTGTGAGAGAGAGTGTGTGAGTGAAGGTAAGATTGCGTGGCATTGTACAGCGCCTATGTGTACGCGTGGCTGTGCTGGTGTGTGCATCCTGCATGTGTTGTCTCACATCACACCACTGCCACTGCTGTCTGGCCATGCCACACCACGACAAACCACACCAGACGGCGCCCTTCCGTCGCTTCAGACGTGCGCAGACCATGTACGTGTACAAGAACAACCAGCCAAGCACTTGCGCCATGCTTGCAGTGTCGCACGTTGTATCCTCCACAGTATCTGACTCACTCATATTCACACATACACACACGCACACATACACACACGCACGCACGCACGCACACACACACACACACACACACACACACACTCGTTCGGTCCCACCAGCACCACCCGGCCCAGTCTTCTGGAGCCGCTGCTTGGGGGCAGCGACGAAGAGCAGCAGCACTTCAACCCTCTCGGCAGTCGCGATATGCGCAACGATTTTGCAGTTCACAAGCGCAGCAGGTCTGCCCATCGCAGCCACGGCCATGTCGATGAGGTTGATGAGGTTGATGATGACGATGGGTTTGGCTACCACGATGATGCTGCTGCTGCTGCTGATGATGATGATGATGATGATGTGCTCGGAGACGAAGGAGATGATGTGGAGCAGTATGACGATGATGATGTTGTTGTTGATGGTGATACGCTTGGGGACGACAGCAAGAATGGTCCGTCCTTCATGTCTCACTTGTGGACACAGGCCATGACCTCTATCACAACAACAGCCGCGACCCTCCTGCGCCCAGTGGTCAAGGTGTGATAGATTGTGTGTGTGTGTGTGTTTGTGTGTGTGTGTGTGTGTGTGGGTGTGTGTGTGTGGGTGTGTGTGTGGGTGTGGGTGCGGGTGCGGGTGTGGGTGTGTGTTCTTGCTGCTTGCTGCTTGCACTGTGTGCCACACACGTAGCCGTGCATGCAAACACCGACAGACACTCGTAATCACAATCTCCTTCTCTTCTCTCAACTTCCCCTTCCCTCAACTTCCGCTTCCCAAACAAACACGCGCGCGTACACGCCAATGGCAGGTGTGCGTGAACCAGAGCTGGATTGTGACGCTGGTTGCGCTGTACACGTGGGCGCTTGCGTTTCCGTCGTGGTTTGGCGTTGTCATGATTGCTTGGTCCCTCGTTGCCGTCTACCCAGAGACACCAACCCTCTTCTTTCGAAGCTCGTTCGTCCTCATTGTCTTTGGAGGTGTCATCACTCTCCTCAACCTCCTCTTCTTCATCCATCCAGACATCATCCCAGACAAGGTGCGACCACCACCACACACACACACACACACACATGCGCGCACGTGAGCGCACGCACACATGCACAGACACGCGCGCCGCGTACGTGTGTACGTGTGTTGGCATGACGATGTTTCGATGTGGGTTTGCGACGCGGGGTCGTTTCATGACTGGTGTCGCAGTTTCGTAAACAGGCGCATGTTGTGTGCCTTGCTCACACGCACGTGTCTCTCGAGCTCTTCCCTGATGCACACGCAACCACCACAATCTCTGTGCCCATTCCTCCCTGCCATTTGTCATCGCGCCCGCTCACACCTGCACCATCGCATCACACCGTAACCGTATCCCTCATACCACCATGGTTACGGCACCTTCATCACCGCCGCATAACAACCACTGCCACATTGCTTGCATGCAACAGGACGTGGCCGAGCAGCTCGGTCTGCACGAGCACGCGTCACTCGAGCGAATCACAGGCACCATTGCTGCAAAGCTCCTCTTCATGTTTGTCTTTGCTCTCACCGCACGCGCGTTCGTGAAGACACCCTGGTTTCAGCGGCAGCTTCGATCCACGGCACACACGCACGGCAGCAGTGGCAGCACAGGCGGAGACAGCAGCCCGACCAGCACCACCGCCACCACTGCTCTCCTGTCAGACAGGAGAACCACAACCCGTGCAGCAGGTGGTGCTCGCGACGACCATCACGCGCATCGTGACCAGCAGTTGCGCCGCCGTGGCCGCGTCAATGACAGCGATGACGCCGAGGATGATGATGATGATGACAATGGTGACGATGGTGGTCGTGGGGGTTACAGCTACCATGGCTACAGCGGCGTTGGTGATGGTGATGGTGTTGGTGGTCGTGGCAGTCAGGCGTACGCCAACATGGATGGGGGCGATGATGGAAAGCATACAGCAGTCACTCCGATGGTGTCACCATCACCATCATCACCATCATCGTCGTCGTGGTGGAAGGCGAAGCTCAAGCACGCGCTGTCCTCGTGCGCGGATGCTCTGCTGTTCGTGTGGGACCTGTGTCTGCGTTACGCCTATCTTCTCACGGTCCTGATTGTGTACGTCGCAAGCCTGAACGAGGTGACGGTGTTCAACGCAGCCTACCTCGTCATCTTGATTGCCTTCCTCGGCTTTCCGCGCCTGCGCGAGGAGTACTGGGTGTGGCTGCTGCTCTACTGCACCGCAGTCATTCTCGTCAACTACCTGTGGGGCTTCCCCTCTGTCCGCACGTCAGACAGCACGGTGGAGTCGCTGCTTGGCCTGGACCCGGCCATCCACCACCACATATGGCGCGATCTCCGCTGGCACATTGCCATTCTCGGGCTCTCCCTCATTCAGCTGCTCGCCTACCGCCTCATCCCGTCAACGCGCGTGTCTCAGCCGCCAGCACTGCCGCCTTGCGACCACGACACCAGCAGTGCGGATGGCAACATGGATGCACACCATCGCACGCAGGCGACGCGCAAAGTGGCGCCTCAGCCATACTCACATGCCTTGCCTTCACCACCATCGCCAACAGCACCGGCAGCAGCGTCAATAACAGAACCACTGCTTGCACATGATGCCAGTCATGCAGCGCTTGTGCGTGGTGATGAGGAGGGTGTACACGCGCCACCAAGCTTCACCAAGACACATCGTGTTGGTACTGGCACGGGCGACCGTGAGCATACGAATACCAACGGCGACGGTGGCGGTGGCGATGGCCCGCGCGTGATTCGATGGCTTCGGAACACCGACCGATGGCTTGAGCTGCAGGCAAAGCGCTATTGGGCGTTTGTGGTGTGTCTTGCTCTCTTCCTTGGCGGCATTCTTGGCACGGTGACGTTCATGCGTCTTGGATACTTGGCGCTGCTGACGGTGCAGCTGCTGCTCTTTGAGCTGGGCCAGCACGCTGTCATGCGCAAGGTGTGGTATATTGTGCTGCTGTATGCGGGTGTTGTGCTCGTTGCCAAGTACATGTATCAATTTGAGGACCTGCGCCCACGCCTCAACCGCGCCTTTGGCGAGAAGCTGCTTGGTGAGTTTGTGTGTTTGTCCTGCTGCGTTTAGTTCGCGTTTGCATGTGTGTGTGTGCTGCGTGTACTGTGTATGTTGTGTCGGTTGTGTGTTGCGTTGCGTGTGTGCATCATGTGCTCTCATTTGTGCCTATGGTCAGCTGCGCACGATGGAGGTGCATCACTCACACATACCACACACACACAACACACACGCGCGCGCATTGCGTTCTGTATGTGCCAAAACGTGCACGGTCACGTGGGCGTGCGTTGCAGAGGATGCTGGGTTCCGCGTCATGAATTCACAGCGACGGCTGTTCATCTACTTGGTACTTTAGCACACACACACACACACACACACACAGACACGTGTACGCATACACGCACACACACACGTGTACGCATACACGCACACACACACGTGTACGCATACACACACACGAACGATAAATGGTGTGATTCGAGCGCAAACCTTGCGTTTACGCTTGTGTTGTGTGGGCAACTTTGATCAGAGCACCTCGGTCTATCACATCACCATACACGTCCACTGTGTTTGTACTCGAAATAGCTCACCATTGCTTTGTCTCCGCTGATGTGTGATGTGTGCACATTCGCTTTCATGTGTGCTGTGTGTGCACAGCTGCCGGCGACGCTGACGCTTGTTGCTGCGGTGATTCAAACGCGCGTGCAAACGTCAGAACGCTCTCTGTTTGAAGGGCCAATGTTTCCCTCTCGCACTATCTTGCAGAAGGTCGGTACTGTTGTGGCGTTACAATGCCGTGTAGTACAGCCCTTTGATGCGCTTTCCTTGGGGGGGGGGGAAGGTGGAGGGAGGTATTGTGGTATGCAACGCCTTTCCGATCAACAAATATCTTGATGTGAGTCTCACCGCTCGCATCTACACACACGCACACATGCACACACATACACACGCATAAACGCAAACAGGCTGCTGTCGGGTTTCTGCGCATGTGTGCGTTGCATGTTGAGCAAGTTGTGATTGGGCTGGCGCTTGCATCTGCACTCCGCCCGACACCTGAAGGAATGGACATCATCACCATTCTCCTCATCGGCCTCGTCATGCTCATCCCAAAGTCAAAACGCGTGCTCCACTTCCTCCTCCTTGCTTGGATGGCGGTACGCTCAGCATGTGTGCATGTGTGCATGTGTGTGTTCTTGTGTTTGTTTTTGTTTGCTCTTGTGTACATGCACAGATCGATGTGTATGCGCATGTGTGCATGTTCGCGGGCCAATGTGTGTGTGTGTGTGTGTGCGGTTGCATCTCTCTGATTTGCTTGGCTCTTGTCTTGTGCACTCACCCTTGGACGCCAAACCTCACTTCTGTAATTACATCGTCGCTTCCTCTCGTGCTTGCAGGCAATGGCGCTCGCCAAGCTGGCGTATCAGTTGCATGAAGTCAAGCTGCACATCAACGAGACTGAGCTCTGTACGTTTGCAGACAACACACACACATACAACACACACTGAGGGAGAGGACGAGCAGTGTTGGATGGTTTCTTGGCGTTAATCTGCTGTTGTGTCGCGTGTGTTAAGCCGGCGTGACACTTGATTCTGGGGTCAGCCACACACATGCATGCGTAATGCAAACGCACAAGCCCACCCAATCCGCGTGCTCATGAATGCTTGTGCATCCTCCAGACTTCTAGCGCACAACTCATGCCCGTCACCCACACCCCCACATGCACACACATGCACACACATGCACACACATGCACACACACGCACACACACGCACACACACACACACTCTCAACACAAACAAACACTCGCACACGCGCACACACACACACGCACACGCACGCACACACGCACACAGCGTGGTTTGGGCTGCACCCCATCCACGGAACCAAGGAGACACCACTCGCTCTTGTGCAGTGGGAGATCTACGTGATGCTGAGCAGCATCTGCCGCCGCGTGCTGCGCGATGTGCGGGGACGGTTGTGGGGTGACGACAACACACGAGGCCAGCGCTGTTTCTTCGACGAGCCACCACCACGACCAGAGTCTATCGAACGGATGGCCGAGTCGCGCACATCCACATCCGGCAGCACGTCCGATGGTGATGGCGACGATGATGCTGCCGCTGTGGAGAGCGTCCCCCTCGTCGAGAGCACGAACACGAGCGGAGTATTTGGTGGCGGCGTTGTGCCGGAGGAACCGAGAGTGTGGACGATGGATGCGGTGTCAACGGGTCTCAAGTTTGTCATCAACCACTACTTTGAGCTCTTTGGCATGTACCTCGTCCTGGTACTTGCCCTCGTTGCCGCGCTGGGTAAGAAGTACCACCGCATGCATGCGTGTGTGTGTTTCTGTGTGTGTATTCGCGTGCGTGTGTGTGTTTCTGTGTGTGTTTCTGTGTGTGTGTATTTGCGTGCGTGGGTGCATGTGCAGGTTGCTATGCACATGCATGCGTGGGATCATGGCACCTTCTAACCAACCGCATTCTTGTTGCCATACGACACACTTGTCTTGCGCCGTTTCCTTGCGTGCCATTCCAGTGCGGCTGAACGTGGTGTCGCTGTTCTATCTCGTTGTTGTGGGTGTGCTTGCTGTTCGCCGCAACACCATTACGCACGGCGCCTGGCGCACCATCCTCATTGTCCAAGCCATCCTTTTCCTCTACCTGTACGCGTCCGCCCTAGGTATGACACATGTTCACGCGTTTGTGTGTGTGTGTGTGTGTCTGAGAGTGTGTGTTGTGTTGTGTGTGTTGTGCTGTGTGTGTGTGTGTCTGAGTGTCTGTGAGAGAGTGTGTGTGTGAGTGTTGTGTGTGTGCATGTGCATGCTTTTGTGTGAGTGACCAAGTGCGTGAAAGTGCTCAAGTGCGTGTGTGACTGGTGTGGTTCCCGTGGCGGTGGTCATGCAAATGCTGACGCGTGTCCCTTCACGAATCACAGGCCTTCCCGATAATGTTGAGTATCCCTGGGACGGTGTTGCCTCGCGTCATTATGCGCTGCGGGTGGTGCTGCGCTGGGTGTACCTGCCGCCAAACCATCCTGGTCACGAGTCCACGCACGAGCCAAACAACGGCATCATCCCTCGCGCTCCGCTTGGCTGGTCCACGCCAGAGGTGAGAGGAAACACGCGAGACGTGTGTGTGTGTGTGTGCGTGCGTGCGTGTGTGTGTGTGTGTGTGTGTGTGTGTGTGTGTGTGTGTGTGTGTGTGTGTGTGTGTGTGTGTGTGTGTGTGTGTGTGTGTGTCATCGTGTGCGTCGGCGTCCTCGTCGCTGCTAAACCGACAGCCCTGTTTGCCTCAGTAGATCGGAGACCATCGACTCCAGCTCGTCCAGCGAGGCCTCGCTGACGCCGCCGCTGCCGGCTTCCGGTGCGGTGCCACCCTGTGCACATGCCCAGCAGCAGCCAGCCACAGACACATCCCCGACACAAGAGGGAGACGAAGCGATGACAGACACCTTAGTGTGTATGTCTAGTGTGTACCGCATATGTAGAGGAGTAGTGAAGACACGATCAAAGCCATTGCTTGATCGCTCGTATAACGGGCCGCCTGACGTGCTGCAAATCACA
>NW_004754930.1:1033249-1043028 GCF_000188695.1 Salpingoeca rosetta | reverse complement strand
TGTGTGTGTGTGTGTGTGTGTGTGTGTGTGTGTGTGTGTGTGTGTGGTCGTGTGGTCGTGTATGTGCTGTTTCTGTGCTGTTTGTTGTGTGCGTGCATGAAGGTACATGGCGCATGCGCATTCAATTGCAAGCGTTGAACGTCACGTTGGCCTCAGTTCCTGAGCTGTGTTCCCTCACTCCCCCCCCACGCCTCCACCTGCACTGTCACACTTGCCCACACTTTGTTTCCTGCCATCTATCAGGCATTGGCGCCGCGTCTGAAGGAGCAAATTCTTCGCCACAAACAGCGGACTGCAACCCGCGTTGAGCTTGCCAAGCGCTTCATCCAGCGGGTGCGTGCGTGCATATGTAAATCAAAGCAATGAGAGTCAGGGATAGGGAGAGACCGTGGCAGTGCCAAACAGATGGTGTGCGCGTATGCGTGTGCGTGTTTGTCACGGTCACGTTCTCTCTCTCTCTCTCTGTCTCTCTCCCTCTCTGTCTGTCTGTCTGTCTGTCTCTCTCTCTCTCTGATGCCTTCGTCTGTGTGTTGCTTAGTTGCATATTTTCCATTGACGCTTGGCTTTGCCGAGCCTAACACTCATGATGGCTTTGTTTGCGCGAATCAACACCTGCAGCTGAGTGAGTACAAGCGCAAGGACTCAACGCACGCGTATCGGGAGCGAGAGCTTGCACTGTGGTTTCTGCGACGGCGTGATGCAAGCACACTACTGTCACAATCGCTCACAGCACCAGACGAGGACTATCCAGAAGACACAAGCGGAAAGGATGATGCCAGTGGTGATGGTGTCGCTGGCGACCAGGGGAAGCACGAGGGCGCAAGTGCTCCAACTAGCGCAGCTGCACCACGTGTGGCCTCCACACACGACTTGCCTCCCACACCAGTTGCAACGACGACAACCGACGACACGAGTGGCGCCATTGATGCTCACGCTTATGGTGGTGATGGTGATCTTGATGTTGACCTTCAGCCTGATCCTGAGGAAGAGGTGGTGCTGATGACTCATCCACCAGAGCAGCAAGACGGCGGGGCAGCCAGTGCGGCACAGCAGCCCGACACCACAGCACCACGACGGCAGCAGCAGCAGCAGAAAAGTGAGGACGGAAGCAAAGAGAAGGACGCGCCAAAACCGCCCCTGCTGTCCCGCTTGCGCGTGTGGATCATCACGACGTGGAGGAGTGGACTGAAGGCCCTGCAAACACAACTGCACGAAGCAAACCATGTGTTTGAACCCCTGTGGCGAGGTATGTGCGTTGGTGTACTTGTGCGTGTGTGCGTTGGTATACTTGTGTGTGTGTGTGTGTTGGTGTACTTGTGTGTGCCGATTGCAGTTGCACGGTTGCGTGACCGACTGTGTTCCCCGCTTTGCCATTGTGTTCTAAGGTCTCACTGATTTTTAATGTCCCAACTCCACGCCGCATGTATGTGCATATGCGTTCGTGTACATGTGTTCGTGTGCATATGTGTGCGCGCAACGGCCATCAGACGACTGGACCTCCTCCTCATCGCTGTCGCCTTCGAGTCCGGGATGTGCGCGCTTTGACGAAGATGAGCCACCGCCGTCAGCAAGCAAGCCACCGCCATCCCTCTCCACGGAGCTGTATCGCTTCTGGAGCACGCACACGCACGTGCCATGCTACCTCCTGCTGATTATCAATGTGCTGGTGGAGTCGTCGTTCCTGGCAGTGCTGCTGCCGCTCTTCTACTTCCTCTGGGGCGGCCTTGTTCGCCCGTTCCCCTCCATCGTCTTCTGGAAGGCGCTCACCTTCTACTCCATCGGAACAATACGTACGGGAGCAGCGGGATCACGTGTTGGCGTTGCGTTTTGCGCTTGTGATGTTGTCACTGGTCCATTGCACATGCACACACGTCAACTCATCAGACAGCACAGCGCATACTACTCGCACACCGGGCACACTCGCATTTCGCACACACATGCACACGCACACGCACACAAGTGCACCAGTTCAATACCACTCACATGCTCTCTTCAAACACACACACCCACGCGCGTGTGATTAATTGCAGTGTTGAAGCTTGCGTTCCAGTTTGAGTTTTGGGGACAATTCAACGCTCCCGCGCACAGCGAATGCAGGCAGTCGTTCTTCAACGACGGCTGCATGGATTTCCCTCGCTTTCTCGGTCAGTCAGAAACGCAAACTTGGTGGTCGTGTGTGTGCATGCGTGTGTGTGTGTGCGTGTGTGCGTGTGTGCAAGTGCAAATGTGCGTGATCAGTGTCAGGGTCAGACATGGTTGGGTTTCAAACGCCTGTTGTGAAACCAGTTCAAGGGCTCTTGTTGCACACACACACACACACACACACACACACACACACACACACACACACACACACACACACACACACACACACACACACACACACAAACCCCCCCGCAAACGCACGCACGCACACACACACACACACATTGTGAACATAACCGACACACGCAACGACCCCACCACACACTCTTCATCTTCAGGCATTTGGCGGTATGCGGACACGCCGGAATTTCTTGTGGATCTGCTGCCAGACATGCTGCTGTTGCTGTCACTCTTTGTTCATCGCGTCAACCTGCGCTCCCTCGGCATGTGGCAGTACGTCAGACACACGCGCGCAACTGCTGCACACATCCTCCGTGCTTGCACCTACTTCATCTTGCTGCTGGAACGTGCGATGTTGCTCTTCTTTGATACGACAGAGACAGACAGACAGACAGAGAGGGAACCACAAATAGACAACCAACCACAAATAGACAACCAACCACAAATAGACAACCAACCACAAACAGACGCCCACACGCATACTTGCACATGAACACTCACTCAGACGGTGTTCATATGTCACTTGTATCTCTTGTCCCGTCATCTTCATCGCAGACCAAAAGTGTGGCCAGATATGGACATGAAGCCAGCAACAACAAGGCAGCAGAGGAAGAAGGACAAGCAGGCGCAAGATGCCATTGCCAGCGGCGGCAGCGAACACAAAGCACATGCGCTCGTGCGGTCTCGCACGCCCTCAACGGCAGTGACAACTGCTGAGGTGCTTCACATGGATGGTGACACCACAGCTACCGAACCACATTTCCATCATGAGCATGCTGACGTGTCGCAGCACAGCCGAACGCGAACAAGCACCTTGTCGTCGCTTCGCTCACGGCGGTCAGCAAGTGCGTCAAGCATCCTCTCTGGTGCAAGTACACACGACGATGGCTGGGCTCATGACCGCGACGACACCGACCACCACCGCCACCACCACCGTCGTCGTCATCGTCGTCGTCATCGTCGTGGGTCTGCCGCTTCGGGTGGCACATCGCTCCTGCACCGGTTCACAAAGGGTCTTCGTGATATTCTCGATGATTCACTGGCGGCGCCTCGCGACTACTACATTCCCTCGTTCCTGGTGGAGTTTTTGTCCTTCATTGTCATCTGTTTCGGGTGGTCTGGCTTCCGGCGCCGGGAACAGTTTGCTGTCAGCACAAGCTCCATCATCCAAGACAACAACATTCCATCCGGGCTCCTCCTGTACATGCTCATGCAGTTCCTGTTTATCATCGTCGACCGTGCCCTCTACCTGACGCGCAACGTGCGTGGAAAACTCATCTTCCACTGCCTCGTGGCCCTCCTCGTCCACTTTCTCGTGTTCTATTGGATCCCGTCCACAACCCGCCGCTCCTTCAGAGAGAACAGCGTCATCATTGTTCTGTACATCCTCAAGGTCGTCTACCTCTTCCTCTCCGCCGCGCAGATCCGTGCAACGTTCCCGCTCTCCGTACAGCGCAACTCGCTCACCCGCCACTCCACGCTGTTTGGGTTTGTTGTCTTCCAAGTGTACCGTGCCATCCCCTTCATGCACGAGCTTCGGATGCTGTTGGACTGGTCGTGCACTGCAACCACGCTCCACCTCAACGACTGGTATCGCGTCGAGGACATCAACGGGCAGCTGTTTTCCAACCAGTACACAATCAAGTCTGAGAAGAAGGATGGCCGCAGATGGGGCGAGAAGCAGCCACTCATGCAGAAGTTGGCCACCGGTGTGTCTCTCGTCGCCGTGCTGGTGATTGTGCTCTGGTTCCCGCTGCTCATCATGTCCCTCATCAACAACCGCGCGGAGCCGAACGTGCCCAACAGAGTGGAGATTTCGCTCAGTGTCAACTCCTTCGAGCCCATCTTCGTAATGGACACCGTGCCCACGCTTCCCTCCATCGCTGCGGAGGACTATGCGGAACTCGAGTCCGTCGATCCGTCCGGTTTTGTCAACAGCTTCAGGCAATCTGACGTCCAGCGCGTGCTTCTATCGCCACAGTCCAAGTCCGTGTGGACAATCTCTCCCTCGTCGCGCGCACGGTTGCTGACAACGCTTCGTGACAACACAACAGATGTCGTACTTGAGTTTACCGTTCGCTTCACGCGTGACGTTCGCGACGGTGTGGCACAAGGTGTGAAGTTAGTGTGTGTGTGTGTGTGTTTGTGTGTGTGTGTGTGTGTGTGTGTGTGCTCTTTGATTGTGTATGTGTGCGCGTGTGTGCGCGCGCATGTGGATGCACATTCGTCTTGGTGTGTAGACGCGATTGTGTGGTGGTGGCAGGGCCTGCTTGGCTCACACGCTGCAACGTGGCTGTTGGTTCCATTTTCACCTGCGTGCCAATGTGTCAGTGTCAACGGAGACGCGCACAACGACCATCTTGCCCGAAGAGCCAACAAGACTCCAGCTCTTGGAGGCACTCAACACATCAAACGCGCGCGTGCACCTCCCATTCGTCTACGCGTCCACATTCCACCTCAGTATGTCTGTGTGTGTGTGCATGTGTGCGTTGTGGAGGCGGCGACCTGTCCGAGTTCACCTGGTTCTGTGTGTGTGTGTGTGTGTGTGTGTGTGTGTGTGTGTGTGTGTGAACAACGCCCACATTGACATTTGATGTGTACGCGTGTGCGTGTCTTTTCGCACGACCTGCCAGGCCATGAAGACATGCCACGCCCACAATCAGCTCTCCCTGATTCCCTACGAGATCTGCTCGTCAACTGCACTCTCTTCCGTCAAATTGACGGCACGCACGAATGGTGGACCATGCTCCAGTCATCACCACACGTGGTGCGCGCCCGTGTCGAATCGTATGTGTGTGTGTGTGTGTGTGTGTGTGTGTGTGATCATGCATGAAAGGATGACGAATCCATCGAGCACTCACTCGGGCCATCCTCTTGCGCGCTCCATTCTGTCCCTCCTGCAGGCGAGTGCCACGGACAACCGCAACATCTCGCACTCCAAGTACCCCGCATCCCAGTGGCTGGAAATCGTCACCTTCAACGACCGCGTTGTGCCGGAAAGTCTATCCTTCATCAGCAGTTACGGCATCGTTGGCCTCTACGTCTCCGTGGTGCTCGGTGCGTCCCAATGCATGACACCTGTAATGTTGCTCATGCGGGTGTTGGTGATGTGGCCTGGTCGTGGTATGACTGCTTGCCCGTGAAAAGTACATTTCAGCGCAGAATGGAGATGTCACGGCTGTTTTGCACGCTGCCGCTGCTGTGCTAATCCGTGCACTTTGGTGATTGCGCAATGCACATGTTGTTTGTGTTCCATCAGTGATTGGACGATTTATCCGCCTCAGCGTCGACAACGTCTCCCACAAGATCATCTTCGAAAAGATGCCACAGGTCCGCCTGACGGTCGTGATGATGTTTGGGAGGGGTATGTGTGTGTCTGTGCTGTGTGTGTGTGTGTGTATGTGTGTGTGTGTTTGTGTGTCTGTGTCTGTGTCTGCGTGTGTGCGTTTGTGGTGCCCGGCATGCTACGTGCTCTCCCCCGCAAGAATTCACCGAAAACACATGATACACTGCATCATTCTCGATTGTCATGCGCGGGTGTAGGTGTTGGCTGTGCGAAGTGTCTTGGACGCACTGTACTTGAGTCGTGAGCACGGCGAGCTATGGACGGAAGAAAGCATCTTCCAACTTCTACTCCGGTTGTACCGGTCCCCTGAAGCGCTGCTTGTGTGGACAGATGAACAGCTCCTGCACGAGTACGAGCAGCAGCGGGCGCAGTCGACACCATCCACCGCCTCCTCCTCATCGTGAAGGGCAACGTGACACACGCGCGCACACACACACACACACACACACACATAAAGGTCAATTGACCTTTGCGACAATCATCACGTGCGTGCGAGCTTCGTTGGCGTTGTTGTAACAGCGCTTCCAGTTGCCCAAGCACGTCACAAGTTCAGTTTCGAGCCTCTCTAGTTGTGAAATAAAAGCTCAGAAGAAGTCACACACACACACACACACCAGTCAAATACAATTTCTACAAGCAGCAGCAGCGCCAACAACATGTGGTGATGACGATTACACGAGTTATTGGATCAACCAAGCGGCAAGGACAAGGCAAGACCAGTTGCAAGATGCAGCAGGGGAATGGCTCGCAATGCCACAGCAAGCAAGCAATCGAGCGTAGGCGATTCTGAGCTGTAGCCGGGAACAACTAAACCGTCAACGCCAGCCGCAACCTTGCACTCTCACATCACCATCTGTGAGAAGGGAAGTTGAGTGAACACCAGACACAACAATCATTCAAGCGAACGTGTAACGAGTGCAACGAAGATGGTTGTACAACAACCGAAGTCAGCAATGAACAAACTAAAGTCAAAACAACGGCATTCGCTACAAGGGGAAGGAAAGGGAACGAGCCTTCATAACGGATCAACATCTCAATCATCACGCACTGACACCTATGCTTCACACACACACACTTTCCTTGACGGGAGGAGGAGGTGGTGGTGGTGGTGGTGGTGGGAGCGGGGCTAGTTGAGGCGGTCGTAGAAGTGCGGGTTCTCTGCCGACGTGGGGGCGCGCATGTGTGTGCCCTCGAGCGAGTTGTATGTCTGCTCGCTCCTGTTGAGCTCCTTGTAGATGCCGCCCGCCGTGCTGTGGAACGTCGTCTGCTGCGTGCTGTGGTCCAGGCTGCTGTACACCTGCTCCGGTCCGCCCTCGTGCTGCAGGTGCGAGTACACGGGCTGCCCACCGCCCCGCTGCTGCTGCTGTTGCTGGTGGCGGCGAGCCGGCGCGGTTGTCCGCGTGGTCTGGTCCAGGCTGTCGTATGTCGTGTCCTGTGCGCTGTAGTTGGCACGCGCGTACTCGGCGTGGTTGGCGCCGTCTGTGTCAAAGTAGTCGTCGGGCTGCTGCCTGGCCGGGTCCGGCTGCACATACTGCGGCTGCTGCTGCAGGTCTGTTGGCTGCGCGTAGTCTGGGGCGGGGTGCATCCCTGGCTGCTCATACCCGGACGATGCTGAGGACGGCGTTGCCGGCAGTGGGCGCGGCAGTGACGATCCGCTCGTCGACTTCTGCACAGCAAACGAGGGAGAGAGGAGGGGAGAAGAGAGTAACGTGGGTCAACGCGTGCATGGCGGAATGTGTGTCTGTGTGTGTGTGTGTGTGTGTCTGTCTGTGTGTGTCTGTGTGTGTGTGTGTGTCTGTCTGTCTGTCTGTCTGTGTGTGTGTCTGTCTGTCTGTCTGTCTGTCTGTCTGTGGTGTGTGTGTGTTGCAAGCAGAAGCTGCGTAAAATCACTGTGCACCGCCACAAGTCAAAGGTACGTCTTCCTTGTCCCCATATGCCCTCTCCCTCTCACACCTGCATGTCGCGGGTGGACTTGACGCGGGTCACGTGCCGCTTCAAGGCGGCGTGGATGTCCGAGCCATCCTGCAGCGCCAGCACCAGCACCACCAACACACATCAGACAACACGCGCAAGCATGCACAGCACAGCACAGCACAGCGCCGTAATGAGCAAGGCAGCAAAAAGCGAGCAAAAGAGTACACTGAAAGCACAACGTCACATCACATCACAGCGCAGCACGCAACGCACCACGACAGTGTATCGGAACAGCTTCTCTGGCTCCGAGGCCGCCCGCCCCGTCTTGAACGAGAACACCCCGTCTTGCTGCGCGCGCATACGTATGCGTGTGCGTGTGTTGTGTTGGGGGTGAAATCAAGCGACGCACACACACACACACACACATACACACACATACAATTGTCATTGCCATGATCAAGCGACCACATGTGCGAGAGGAAGGAAGGCGCGCATGGCGCGCAAGCACGCACGTACACGCATGCGCACACACACACACACAGAGCAGCTGAGTGCACCTGTCCGTATGATCGCAAATGCTTCAGACTGAACGATTTGATGGCAGACGAAGCCCTGAGAAGAAAGCGCACCACAAGTACGAATCAGTGTGTGGCTGAAAATTGGAAAGCAGATGTTTCATGCAAGCGAGATTATATCTGACAGACGAGGGTCACTATCGTTCACTACATTCACACACATTCACACACACACACACACACACACAAGCAGACACACACACACACAAGCAGACACACACACACACACACGCATACACAACTACACACACACACAACTACACACACTCTCTCCCTCCCATACTTACTTTGGTTGGAAGTGAATCGTGTCGTTGGCCACCACCAAGAAGCCTTCCAGGTTGTAGTCGCTCTCCCGCACGCGAAACACCAACGCCCCTACATCATGTCACAGCATACCACCACAAACACCAACACAGGCACAGCCCATGCACAGTTGAGCGCTGAAGAGCAAATGACTTGACACGCCACAGCAACATGTTCCTGGTCGCGTGGCTTGATCTCTGCCCGATCTTCAACACAAACAACACAAACAACACAAACAACACAAACAACACAAACAACACACACATTCACACAAGCAACACAAACAACCAAACACACACACACATTCACATACAACAAGCACGCACCCAAACACACCTTTTTGAGAGGCTGGCCCCGTCTTGGGCAGCTTGCCGCCAGCGCCCTTCTTCGATCCCCCTTGTCCCATGATGATTATGTTGATGGCAATAACGACGATAATGTTGCTGTTGATGGCGATGACGATGACGATGACGATGACGATGACGATGACGATGACGATGACGATGACGATGACGATGACGATGACGATGCTGAAGGAGCAATCGCAGCAACAACAACAACAACAAAGCACGGCATCAACAACCACAAAACGTCAGTCATTTTCCACATGCACGAACACCGTAGCAAACACGCGCATAGCGAGAGCGCCTGTGTTGTTCTTCTTTGTTGTGCTTGTCCCTGTGCTTGTGTGGTTGTGCGGCTGTCTACACCAACTTGCTCACACAGAACAACACACCACCACTGACCACGACCGCTCACAACACAACACCTCCTCACCCTCACACCACACGCCACACCCACACACACAAAACACACTCGCTCGCAGGACCACAACACCCCTCAACCCACATCGCACTGTGCAAATTGCACTGCCCGCAATTGGCAACACATCTGCCTTTCAAGCGACACCACGAATGCAGCGTTTCCTGACTTCAGGGATCACGCGCCACACAAAATTATCCCCAGCCGTTGCTTTCTTGCCAAAAACCACAAAAGAGAACCACCGCACACCCAACGGGCCGCCTGACACGCAACAGCAGCCAGGCAGCAGCAAGCGTTGGAACGCATCGTGGTGGATATCACACGCACACAAACCCCAAGCAAGCAAGCAAGAGGCAAACTGTGCATTGAGGGTGACTATCCACAACAAACCACCAAGAAGCAAGCAAGCGGAAGCAAGCAAGCAAGGGACGCACGCATCACAGGAAGGACCACCCACCCTGGTTTGCGTTGTTGTTGTGACTGTGACACACAAACGAAATTATGGCGGACACCACCATCCCCAGCACAACCGGCACTGCAACCACAACATCCAC
>NW_004754930.1:1026263-1027404 GCF_000188695.1 Salpingoeca rosetta | reverse complement strand
CAAGCGGTTTGCCACCAAAGGGCAGCTGACACTGCACCTTCGGCAGCACGAGCCGGAGCTCAAGGGGGACGACGCGCCGTCGGAGGCGTCGGTGATTGTGGCGCAGGTGCAGCCCACGCCGAGCGACGACGGCCGCACCTTCGCCTGCAACTTCCCAAACTGCACCGCCCGCTTCAGGACGCGCTCGCACCTGCGCGACCACGTGCGCACGCACACGGGGGAGAAGCCGTTTGCGTGTGTGTTTCCCGGGTGCAACGCGCGGTTTGCTGCGGCGAGCAACCTGTACAAGCACCGCAAGATCCACACGCGGGCGGGGGAGAAGAAGTTTGTGTGCGACCAGCCCGGGTGCGGGCTTGAGTTTATGCACAAGAGCAGCCTCACGCGGCACCAGCGGGTGCACACGGGGGCGATGTTCCGGTGCGACGTGGAGGGCTGCAACAAGACGTTTCAGCAGCGCACGCAGCTGCACACGCACAAGATCAACGTGCACTCTGAGGACCCGGGCCAGACGGAGCAGCGCACGTACGCGTCCAAGCAGTATGTGTGCGAGGTGTGCAACCGCAGCTTCATGTCGTCGTCGCACCTGACCACGCACATGCGGCGGCACACGGGGGAGCGGCCGTTTGCATGCCCGGAGCCCGGCTGCGACAAGTCGTTCCCGACCAAGTCCAACCTCACGGCGCACTTGCAGACGCACGTGTCGTACGAGGACCGCAAGTACTGCTGCGACTTTCCAGACTGCGGCAAGCGCTTCACCACGAACGTTGCGCTGAAGGACCACAAGCGGCAGGTGCACACGGGGGAGCGGCCGTTCCTGTGCCCGCACGAGAGCTGCGGCAAGCGGTACGCGTCCAAGACGACGCTGCGCTCGCACATCAACGGCGCCCACGCGAACCAGCGCAAGTACGTGTGCCCCTACGAGGACTGCGGCAAGAGCTACATTGCGCGCAGCGGGCTGACGGCGCACCTGCTGACGCACACGGGGGACCGGCCGTTTGTGTGCGACGCGCCAAACTGCGGGCGGCGCTTCAACATGGCGTGCCTGCTCAAGGTGCACAGGCGCACGCACACGGGGGAGCGCCCGTACGTGTGCGCGCACCCGGGGTGCGGCAGCGCTTTGCGCAGAGCGGTCGCTGACCAA
>NW_004754930.1:1022890-1023658 GCF_000188695.1 Salpingoeca rosetta | reverse complement strand
TAAATGTAACACAGCACTTGTCTCGGTACCGAGCAAACGAAGATATGCCAGCAGCGTGTCCAGCGCAAACAGCTCAAATGGCGACCCAAGTGGTTGGGCAGGACGTGTGAGGGCAGTTGTGTGCTCGGTGGGGAGCCGAAACGCACACTCGCTGCTCGTCACAGCTGTTTGTGCCAACAACGCAAGACTCAATCGCTGGTGCTGTCGCTGAGCCGTCTCTGGCTCTTGTCGCTGTTGCTGCTGTCGCTGTTGCGAGTGCTGATGCTTCTGGCTGTGAAGCTGTGCGAACGGTGCTGCAGGTGATGGTGAGGGTTGGTTGTGTTGTGATTGAAAGGATCCTGACAGCAGCTCGAACAACTCCGGGTCATCGATGTCGATGTGTGCGTCGTGTTCATCGGGACCCTCGCGACCTCCGCTGCCAGTTCCGTTGCTGTCCACATTTTTGCTGCTGTTGCCGTTGCTGCTGCTGCTGCTGCTGCTGGTGCTGCTGTGTGGGAGCACACCTGTCATTGGGTTGCTGTCAGCTGTGCCGGCATGGGTGGCAGATGGTGCTGAAGCAGCACGAAAGGGCACACGTGCCAGCAGGCGCAGGCTGCAGCAGGTGTGGCCCCTTTGGCATGTGCTCTTGTGCATCGCAGCCAACTTGCCCACCAGCAGTGAACAAAGAGTGCTCGTGAGCAGGCAGTCTAACAGCCAGCGCGCACGGTGCGTCTCACACATCCTGCGCACTTCTGCTCGCGTGCAACTGTGGAGAAGAAAAGCAGCAAG
>NW_004754930.1:1011201-1018701 GCF_000188695.1 Salpingoeca rosetta | reverse complement strand
CAGCACAGCACAGCACAGCACAGCACAGCACAGCAAAACACAATAACAACCATCCCCCCCCCCTCACCCACCCCCTGACAACGATAGTGGTGTACCTTGCGGATAAGAATGCCAGCAAGGGCAGCAGTTGCGGCAACAAGATACATGGTGGCCGTCGGCGCAGCAACGTACATGCGCCCAACAACAAAGGGGCTGAGCGCCCCGCCCACCCGCGCAAAGGCCGTGGTGAACCCCAGGGAGGACGCGCGCAGGCTGGTGGGGAACGACTCTGTGGTGAAGATCCACAGCGACTGGTTGAAGCCAAGCGCACTGGCGCGCATCACAAACATGAGACCGTCGCGTACCACCTGCCACACCACGGGCGGCATCGCGCTATCACTGCTGCTGGTGTTGGTCGTGGTGGTCGTAGTCGTGGTCGTGGTGCTGCTGTGGGGCAGCGGGGTCCACGCCAGCAGCAGGGTGCCGGCAGCGCAGACGAAGAACATGATGGTGATGGTGTTGATGCGGCCAACCGTGTCGAGCAAGCGCATGGCAATGAGGAGGCCCGGTATCTCCGCCAGGTTGGCCAGAGCAACGCTCACATACGCGCTCGCAGACATGTGCGACGCGCCGAGGGTGGTGTAGGTGACGCTGAACATGACCAGGAAGTAGTACACAAAGGCCATGAGAAAGAACTCTGTGGCGAAGACCACGATGCGGCGCGCGAATGCGGCATCGCGGTGCAGCTGCCTCAGCAGCGTATGCGCATACAGCGAGAGCACAGAGCCAACGGACGATGGCAATGTGCTATGTGTGGTGATATCAGATGTGGTGGTGGTGGTGGTGGTAGTGTTGTTGTCGCCCTTGCTGTTGTTCGTGTTGTTGTCGCCCTTGCTGTTGTTCGTGCTGGTGTTGCTGTTGGTGGTCGGTGCGACGTCAGCGTCTGTGGTGCTAGGAGAAACATTAGCGTCTGTGGTGGGAGAGACATCGGCGTCTGTAGTGGTGGACGCAAAAGCATGGCACCTGTCCCCGCGCGAGGTGCCATCGCGGTCGGTATGCCAGTGGTGCAGGAGACGGCGAATATGGGGCTGCGTGCGATGCAGGGTGTGGTTGCTGGCGGCGACGGTGGTGAGGATGTCCGATGCACGGGTCACGCGGCCCCGCAGGATGAGGTAGCGCGGTGACTCCGGAAGGAAGAGGAGGACAGCAACCGATGCGATGACGGCCGGGACAGCCGAGACAGCGAGTAGGGCGCGCACGCCCATGGTGTGCACGGACCACGCCAGGAGGGCCTCAACGGTGGCGCCCACGGAGAAGAAGAGCATGAAGTAGATGAGGTGGCGGCCGCGATGGGCGCGCGGGGTGAGCTCTGTGTAGAGGGTGAGGGCGGCAGGGGTGCCGGCCACGCCAAAACCCGTGCAGCAGCGCATGAGCACGAGCTGCTGGAAGGAGGAGGCGGCAGCGACAGAGGCAAGCCCAGCAACAGCAACGACCAGCGTGAAGAAGATGGTGGCGGCGCGGCGGCCGTAGACATCTGCCAGTGGTCCGGAGACAAGCGCGCCAACGAGCATGCCGATGAAGACCCAGAAGGAGACGAGGGCCGTGTCGTGGGTGACATCATGAGTGTCGCGGGTACCCGGGCCGGTGTGCTCGTACGCGTGGGTGTTGGGCGGCGCTTGCAGTTTGTGCTGGAGGAAGGGGAGGAGCATGAGCTCTGTGGCATCTGCGAAGAGGGTTGCGCCGCACAGGAACAGGAGGACGAGCTGAAACCTGCCATACCCTGCCGCGTCCAGGCAGTCCTCATACACGCGCAGCAAGGGTGGCGACGAAGCCTGCTTCGATGGCAGTGCAGGTTGGGGCTGGTGGTGGTGGTGGTGCTGGTGGTGCTGGTGTTGGTGGTGTTGGTGGTGTTGGTGCGTCATCTTCCACCATCACAGTGGTGTGTGACAGTGTGTGTGTGTGTGTGCGCGCGCGTGTGTGTGCGTGTGTGTGTGTATGTGTGTGTGTGTGTGCGCGCGCGCGCGCGCGTGTGTGCGTGTGTGTGCGTGTGTGTGTGTGTGTGTGCGTGCGTGTGTGCGTGCGTGTGTGCGTGTGTGCGTGAGTTGTGCGATCAGTGTGAGTGAATGCCAAGAGGACAGTGCAGCAGCCGTTTGTTTGTTGTTGAGGAGGCCAGCGTGTTTGATGTTGGCAACGTGTCGGCAGACAACAACAAGTTGACGGCCGCGTAGTATAATGGCTAGTACATGAGACTCTGAATCTCAAAATGGGAGTTCGATCCTCTCCGTGGCCTCATCTTTTTTTTTTGTGGTTTTGTGCTCTGCAAGTGAAGCAAGCCAGAGAAAGGAAAGCAGCGAGTCCTCCCGAACGAGCCACGAGAGAAGGAGAGACACCATCACACCACTGTTTGCAACAGCGTAAGTGGCCAGCCACAGACATAGCGCCTCTATGTGTCTATGTGTCTCTCTCTCTGTGTGTGTGTGTGTGTGTGTCTGTGTGTGTGTGTGTCTGTGTGTGTGTGTCTGTGTCTGTGTCTGTGTGTGTGTCTATATGTCTTTGTGTCTGTCTTTGTGTCTGTCTTTGTGTCTGTCTTTGTGTCTATGTGTCTGTGTGTGTGTCCGTGTCTGTGTCTGTGTGTCTGTGTGTGTGTGTGTGTTTCTGTGTCTGCGTCTGTGTCTGCGCGTCTGTGTCTGCGCGTCTGTGTCTGTCTGTGCTGCCAACCATTCCCCCCCCCCCACCTTCTGTCCTTTTGCCCCCCTTGTCTTCCTCTGCACTCGCCCGTGTTCCTTCTGCCCCATCTTCACATTACTCTATCCTCGCCACCACTAGGACGATCAGTATCGCGCGCGGCTGCACTGACTGACGAGAGGGAAGGAGGCAAGCAAGGACAGGGGATACGTTCGACGTGACTACGTGAGTTGCCAGTCACAGCCACAGTCATCGTGTGTGTGTGTGTGTGTGTGTGTGTGTGTGTGTGTGTGTGTGTGTGTGTCTGTCTGTCTGTCTGTCTGTCTGTCTGTCTGTCTGTCTGTCCATCTGTCTGTCTGTGTCTGTCTGTGTGTCTGTGTCTGGGTCTGTGTCTGTGTAACACTCTATCTGGCCAACTTCATGAGTTTCCCACGCATGTGTGTGTGTGTGTGCGTGTGTCTACCGTCGTCTGTGCCGCCTTCGTGGATCACAGTTGTTGCTCCTCGCATGCTCGCTCTCACTGCCTCCACCACCCGCGCCGCGGCCACGGCAGCACGATGCAGGGCACGGTGTGGGCGCTGGTGGCTGAGCGGCTGGTGACGGCGGCAGCATCACAGGCGCCTTTGGAAGATGACTTTGAGAAACAGCCTCTGGATGAGGCGTCGTTTCATCCCGGCATTGAGGACGTGCGAAGTGACCACGCGCGGACCTTCTTCAACCTCATGCTGACCTGCCGTGAGCTCTACCACGACCTGCCCTGGGCAGTGCCAAGGTGCGTGGCAGTGGTCGGCTGTCGATTGTGCGTCTGCACGATGTCTTCAAGGCGCGTCTTCGATGGTGCACGATTGAGGGCTTTTCTTGCTTCCTCGGTGTCCAGCTCCTGATATTGAACGACTACGAGTTTGACAGCCCGGACCAACTCCAGCACGTTCGCTGCCTCGTGCTCCGCTGCTGCTGCACAACGGATGAGCGATGGCATTGGCCCGACCTTGTACTTGTGGACTGTCCGCCGGAGCACGTCACCCGCGTGCTGCTGGCAGGCAGGAAGCAACTCAAGCCATAATGCACACGCGTGCGTGCGTATGTGTGTGTTTGTATGTGTGTCTGTACGTGCGCTTGATGTACTGGTGTCCGTGTGCGTGTCTCTGTGTCCGTGTGCGTGTCTCTGTGTCCGTGTGAGTGTGTGTGGGCGTCTGTGCATGCTTGCGCATGAGTGTCGTGCTTATCCCCCCAGCATCCAGTCCAACCCTTTGCCATCAAGCTCGGCCACCTTCAAATCCAACGAGAGAGCATGCCATCTCTTCTCCGTTGCTCACCAACCGCGCGATCCGCCTCCTCTCCGTTATCAATCTTTTGCTCCCTGTTGCTCCAGTACGTTATCATGTTGGCCGTTCAAACATGTGTTAGTCCTTTGGCTAGTTCCTTCAACCTGGTGTGGCAGTGCCCGTTTCTTACGTTGTCGCGTTGTCGCGTTGTTGCGTTAAATAACGTGACGGACTACCTTTCTCGGAACCCTACGCTATCCTCCCTCCAGCAAAGTACAAAGTCATCAGGCAGTGAAACAAACACAAATGGGACGTGGTGCTGAGCGCAGCATCTGTGGCTTGTGGCTTGTGGCTTGTGGCTTGTGGCTTGTGGCTTGTGGCTTGTGGCTTGTGGTGGCTGGCGAAAAATTTAGATGCTTTCATAAAGAAAATTGATTCATCATCATCACAACAGAAGTGTTGGTCGGGTGTCCGAGCGGTCCAAGGAGTTACGTTCAGGTCGTAATCTGCTTCTGCAGGCGCGGGTTCGAATCCCGTCCCGACCATACGATATTTTTTTTTATTTCGCCAGGTGGTGGAGTGGTATGTCACTCACTACTTCACTACATACATGTCTTTTGTTTTGTTTTCTGGTGCTGCATGGGTGTGTTGCACGTGTTGTACTCCTGAAGAGCGTGAATGAACGTTGCCTGCAGGCAGTCAAACACGATGCCCCAACGCGAACTCAACTGAAGGAAACAGATGTTGTCACCTCATTAGTTGTCATCTTACATTACATAGGTGCGGTCATTCATTTCTTATGACACAAGCACTCGCACGAACGAAGAGAACGAAGGTGGTTGTTTATGGCAGGACCAAAGGGAACGAGCAGGACAACGAGCAGCAAACACAAGAAACAAGAAAAGGGATGTGACCCGTTTCCTGTAACATTCAAACACAAACAAAGGCAGGCACGCATGCACACACACACACACACACACACACACACACACACTCACTCACTCACTACCTCTCCCCCTTTCTATCCTCATGCCTCCATCCGCTCTCGCCCCGCAAGCAACACTCGCGCCATCTCCTCCGGTGAGCGGTCAACCAGGGCAACATCAGGCCAACGCCACCGCTTGTCCGTGCTGGCGCAGTGGCGCAGGACAAGGCAACCAGAACGCGGAAGGAGCGTGTCTCCAACATCAAATGCGCAGCAGTCCACAATCAGGCGTTGTACACCCTGGAAGCAGGCGAGGTCCTTGATAATACAGTGCCGAAGGTGACACATAAACACGTCACGACACTGCGTGAGAACCAGGCCAGCGACGCCAGAAGAGTCGTGGCTGTCACTGGCCGGCAGCGTAGAAGAACGACCGTACACAGTCGCCTGGTGCACAAGGAGCGAGCCAATAGATGCCAAGGCAGCGCGCCCATAAGCGGCTTGAAGGAACAGAAAGTCGCAGTCCGAAACCTCCCCGTCCAACGAGCAGCGCAGGAGATGAAGATACTTGCGACCCGACAGCAGGTGGACATCACGGATCGGGTGCTCGCGCAGACCAAGAATGACCAGGCGCGGCACATGCCCCAGCAGCTCGCAGCGTACATCGCCCTCCGCGAGCACACACAGCTCCTGCACACAGGCGGGCGCTGCCACGTCGAGATCGTGCACCTCCGCGCTGATATGCACATTGTCTGCGATGCCGCACAGGTCACTCACGCGCCGCACACACTGGCCACGAAGGATGAGCTTGCTCGCGCAGCGACTGAGACGGACCACGGTATCGTGCGACAGTGGCTCACTGGATGTGCGCAGTTTCAACACTTCCGCATGCTTGAGCTCGGGCATCTCGGGTGGAGTACCCTCAATGTCAAGCCACACGAGGGAGGGTGGGAAGACCAGCCGTTTTACACCTGACCGCGGGGCTTTGATGTGGGTGGCATTTGGCAGGTGCAGCGTGTCGGTTGAAATCCTCGTGCGCGACAGGTTGACATGAGTGGCGTGGAGAGTGCCAGTCTTCAGCTCCATGGTGCTTCCGAGACGAACGTGTTCAACTGCCGCCACAGCTGCCTCGTAGTTGACGGCGATCGTGCGCTCGATAACAAGCTTCTTCACTCGAGGTAGGGGCGAGAGGTCGACGACCTCCTCGTCGCAACCTGACAGCTGGATGCTCGGAATATCGGCCAGGGCATCAAGGTTGAGCAGGGAGGCGCGAGCACGTGCTTCAAAGTGCTGCACATTGTCAAGCAGGAGGCCACCAGGAGCGGGTTGTTCGCGCAACTTGCAGTCCCACGTCACGCGCTCCACATCCCGAATTCTGGCACACCCGAGTGTCGCACGCCAGGAAGTGATGATAAGGTTGTCGATGTGATCGCCTGCGAGCGACGACAACGACTGCCCGAGTTCCAGCATCACCCTGTCCCCACGTGCACCAGCCAAAACAGTGGAGCGCAGCTCATGCCAGCGATCAGCGTCAGCCTGTCCCTGCAGTGTCGCGTTCAGGGAGAACAAGGCCGGCACTAATGCAGCCACATGTTGATCGTCAGCTCGCTGTTGTGGCAGCACACCTGCCTCCCCAGCACAGGCCGTGTCGTGCTGCTCGAGTTGATGTTCTGGCTGATCACGGGCGCGGCTGTCGTCCTGTGCCTCTGATGTGTTCGCTAGTGCAACGCTTGCTCTGTGCTCATGTCCGCAACTGCAGCGTGCATGCATCACTTCCGCCGCCCAAGACTCGAGATCGTCCAAAGAAGCAAACATCACGCGCCCGCAATGCCGAAAGCGACGCGAAAAGGCAGTCGTTGGCTGTGATGCGCGCAGCCTGGAACGCAAAAAGGAACACCTGCCGTCCCATGTGACACCAAGCCAACAGTACACAAGGAAGCGGTTCTCCAGCCACGAAGCATGCGCGGCACGCCCATCGGAACCACGCTGGTCACAAGACGAAGAAGAAGGCAGAGCGTCAGGTGCTGTGGAACCAAGGAGGTCTGCCTGAAACTTATCGAGCCATTGGTCGAGTGACCTCATTGGTGTATCCTCAAACACCACAGCGAGGCCCCACTTTGGCACTGCCCAGGGCAGGTCGTGGTAGAGCTCACGGCAGGTCAGCATGAGGTTGAAGAAGGTCCGCGCGTGGTCACTTCGCACGTCCTCAATGCCGGGATGAAACGACGCCTCATCCAGAGGCTGTTTCTCAAAGTCATCTTCCAAAGGCGCCTGTGATGCTGCCGCCGTCACCAGCCGCTCAGCCACCAGCGCCCACACCGTGCCCTGCATCGTGCTGCCGTGGCCGCGGCGCGGGTGGTGGAGGCAGTGAGAGCGAGCATGCGAGGAGCAACAACTGTGATCCACGAAGGCGGCACAGACGACGGTAGACACACGCACACACACACACACACATGCGTGGGAAACTCATGAAGTTGGCCAGATAGAGTGTTACACAGACACAGACCCAGACACAGACACACAGACAGACACAGACAGACAGATGGACAGACAGACAGACAGACAGACAGACAGACAGACAGACACACACACACACACACACACACACACACACACACACTCACACACACGCACACACACACACAC
>NW_004754930.1:1003788-1005922 GCF_000188695.1 Salpingoeca rosetta | reverse complement strand
ACACAGCCAGTACCGAGCACGGGCAGTACCAATGACCAACACGACAGGAATAAGCACCCCCAAGAACACCAGCAGCAGGCGCAGCAGGCACAGCAAGCGCAGCAAGCCAACACCCCAGGATCGTCATCATCGTCCTCAGCATCGACTAGCACGTCGGCGAAACCGCGAGCCCAGTCGCAGCCGGATGACTTGAGCGCCGAGTTTGCACGCATGCTTGAGCAGATGGCCACCCGCGCTTCACAGGTGCAGCAGCTGTGTGTGTGTGTTTAGTGTGCGTGCGTGCGTGCGTGTGTGTGTGTGCGTGCATGTGTGTGTGTGCGTGCGTGCATGTGTGCGTGCATGTGTGTGTGTGTGTGCGTGTGCGTGTGCGTGTGTGTGTGCGTGTGTGTGTGCGTGTGTGTGTGCGTGTGTGTGTGTGTGCGTGCGTGTGTGTTTAGTGTGCATTGTGCATGCTCTGCGCATGTACATGGCAGTGTTTTGCTGCGTGCACAAGCGACGCTGTGTTTGCAGCTGTCAGTGTGACCGTTATACGAGCAACAGCATGGCTTTGCCGTGTCCTTCCTTCCTCCCCACATATGCGCACACACACACATACACACACACGTGTCTGTCATCGCTCGTCTCCCTCCTGTTTCGGGATGTGTCTGTGGCTGACTGCTGCTGCGCATCTGCACAGGGTGCCACCGCACCGGAAGCCGGCAGCGGCGGCGTCAACGAGGCCTCGCTGGACGAGCTGGAGTCGATGGTCGACGATCTACTGCGGCAAACAGGCCTCTCGGTCAGCAGCGACGACGACGACGACGACGACGATGATGATGATGATGATGATGGGGCTGAGGAGCATGGGGAGGGGACGTCTGGCGTTGGTTTGGGGCGATCGAAGCAGCGGCGCAGGCAACGATCAGCGGAGGATGGGCAGCAGCAGCCGCCTGGTGTGTATGCGTGGCGCGTATTGCTTGGCGTGCTTGGTGTTGAGTGAGGAGCAGGTACTGATGGCCACATCACATCACAACACTTGAGCGAGCAAGCAAGCCACGTATCTCACTGCCCGTGCGCTGCATCTGCCACTCCCATCTCCGTGTGCTCCTTGGTTGTGCAGACGACCTCTTTGATGACATCCTGCAGACGTTTCTTGCCAAGGATCTTGTCTATCCGTCACTCAAGGAGCTTCGTGACAAGGTGCACGCGCGCGTGTGTATGCATGCGTGTGTACGCGTGTGTAGTTCTGTATGCAGGATTATTTGTGTGTTTGCGTACTCTTGTGTGTTCTTTGTCAGCATGCCTGAACTGTTTGTGCGATCGGCCCACCTACGTGTCTGCATGCCTGCATGTCTTTGTGCCTGTGTTGCTCATGCCTCGCGCTGCTGCTGCCGCCTCCAATAGTACCCGTTGTTCCTGGAGGAGCGCGGTGCCGTGCTCAGCCCGTCAGAGTGTGCGCGGTACACGTGCCAGCACGAGATTATCACGCGCATCTGTGTGGAGTATGAGCAACCCTCACCGCAGCTTGACACTGTTACCGATCTCATGCAGCAGGTGCGTGCTGCACGGTTGCATGTCCTGCTCTGTGTGTGCATGCATGTGTGGGTGGCTGTGTGTGAGCGTATTGGCTGCCATTGTTTGTGCAGTCGCAGCCTTGAGCGTGCACGCAACGTGTTGTGTGACTTTCCTGCCTCCACTGTCCTTGCCCTTCTGCCCCCCCCCCCCCATCTGCGCGCAGCTGGCTCACCTCCACGATCACCACACACACACACACACACACACACACACACACACACACACACTCATATTTAAACAAATAAAAAAAAACACACCTAGGGAGGGGAGATTCACAGACCACCTTTACTACACACACAACCCACCCACCCGAATGCCCCATTCTGAACACCCCCCAAAAACCTTAAGAACAAAGTTGGGGTGGATTTGATTAGTCTGGAAAGACAACATGTCCACACAGGGGGGGTCCATTCTTAAGAAAACCTCACGGTGAACATCGGCGCCCTTTGTTTCACAACAAGGCCCCCATTGCCGCATTAGTGGCCTAGTTCAACTGCCCCAATAAACAACACCAGCTCCAATGATGCACAGCGTGGATGCCTGGGTCCCGGTTTATGGGCGAAAGTGTGGTTGCGCCACT
>NW_004754930.1:1002180-1003688 GCF_000188695.1 Salpingoeca rosetta | reverse complement strand
ATACGCCACAGTGCACCGGCTGCATCGCAGGTACGCCATTCATATGTAAACACACGCACACATACACATACACACACACTCACATACACACTCTCTGTCTCTCTCGCAAATACGCACCAACCACACAAACACAATGGCACACACTTTCGCGCGCGCGCGCGCGCGCACACACACACACACACACACACACACAATGAACGGCTCACGGCTGTGCTGCATGTTGCAGGGATCTGTCAGCACTGCATACGGTTGCACCAACCAAAGCCGAGTTCCACGCACAGCTGACGCACACACTAAAGGTGCACGAGCAGCAAGCACTGGTCAAAGCTGTGCAGTCCTTGCGCTCACTGTCATCGTTGACGAGCGAGGAGCACGCATCGCCGTGCGTGAGTTGCAAGCGATCTGAAGAATGCGCCAGGGCACGTGTGCTGCGGCGACTGCAAGCAGAGCTCGACACCAGCACGGCGATTGATGCACCGTTGTCTCGCGCACAGCAACAGCTCTGGACGGCATATACAGTGTGCAAGGCGAGCACCGGCACCATCGACATCACAGACGTGACCCATCGCCTGGTACACATGGTCACAGCGGACAACAGCGGCAGCACCAGCGGCGGCAGCAGCATGCAGGCGTCCCAGCAGCTATGGCTGTTGGCAGGTGTACCCGAGCAGCTGCCTTTGCTGTGGCGTGTGCTCTTGCTGCTTGTCTTCTTCCACAGTTGCACGCCGAGCAGAAGTGCGCAGGATGGTGTGGAGAGCGCACCGTGCGCGCTGGCTGTTGGACTGCCTGCTCACGAGCACTCTTTGTTCACTGCTGGTGGGCAAGTTGGCTGCGATGCACAAGAGCACATGCCAAAGGGGCCCACACCTGCTGCAGCCTGCGCCTGCTGGCACGTGTGCCCTTTCGTGCTGCTTCAGCACCATCTGCCACCCATGCCGGCACAGCTGACAGCAACCAATGACAGGTGTGCTCCACACAGCAGCACCAGCAGCAGCAGCAGCAGCAGCAACGGCAACAGCAGCAAAAATGTGGACAGCAACGGAACTGGCAGCGGAGGTCGCGAGGGTCCCGATGAACACGACGCACACATCGACATCGATGACCCGGAGTTGTTCGAGCTGCTGTCAGGATCCTTTCAATCACAACACAACCAACCCTCACCATCACCTGCAGCACCGTTCGCACAGCTTCACAGCCAGAAGCATCAGCACTCGCAACAGCGACAGCAGCAACAGCGACAAGAGCCAGAGACGGCTCAGCGACAGCACCAGCGATTGAGTCTTGCGTTGTTGGCACAAACAGCTGTGACGAGCAGCGAGTGTGCGTTTCGGCTCCCCACCGAGCACACAACTGCCCTCACACGTCCTGCCCAACCACTTGGGTCGCCATTTGAGCTGTTTGCGCTGGACACGCTGCTGGCATATCTTCGTTTGCTCGGTACCGAGACAAGTGCTGTGTTACATTAGATATGCGTGCATTCCCAACACACACCCACACCAACACACGCA
>NW_004754930.1:990104-1001984 GCF_000188695.1 Salpingoeca rosetta | reverse complement strand
AGCCCTTCTCTCATATGTCCGCCAACGCACACTCGGTTGGTTGGTTGTTGAAGGGGACATCTATGTATGCTTGAACAACAGCTGGTGTTGTTGTTGCAAGCATGCATGCATGCATGGCTTGCTCTCTCTCTCTCTCTCTCTCGCGCACTCTCCCTTCAGTCACTGACTTGTCGTGCCATCGTGGGCCCTTCTTGCGTGCAGGCGGTGGCAGCTATGCGCCAGGCAATGACCACCCACTGAAGCCTTTGTTTGTCAGCCTACGCGGGTTTGTCTCCACCATGGTGAGTCGAGGGTCGTGATAACGTCAATGCCAAATGGCCAAATGGCCGACTGCTGTGCATGCTTCCTCACGTCTTTCACTTTTGCTCACAGACCCGCTTGTGTACAGACAGCAACGACCGATGACACTCAATTTTGCAATCGCGTGCACACACACACACACACACACACACACACACACACACACACACACACACACACACACACACACACACACACACACACACACACACACACACACACACGCACACACACACACACACACACACACACAATGAACGCTCACGGCTGTGCTGCATGTTGCAGGGATCTGTCAGCACTGCATACGGTTGCACCAACCAAAGCCGAGTTCCACGCACAGCTGACGCACACACTAAAGGTGCACGAGCAGCAAGCACTGGTCAAAGCTGTGCAGTCCTTGCGCTCACTGTCATCGTTGACGAGCGAGGAGCACGCATCGCCGTGCGTGAGTTGCAAGCGATCTGAAGAATGCGCCAGGGCACGTGTGCTGCGGCGACTGCAAGCAGAGCTCGACACCAGCACGGCGATTGATGCACCGTTGTCTCGCGCACAGCAACAGCTCTGGACGGCATATACAGTGTGCAAGGCGAGCACCGGCACCATCGACATCACAGACGTGACCCATCGCCTGGTACACATGGTCACAGCGGACAACAGCGGCAGCACCAGCGGCGGCAGCAGCATGCAGGCGTCCCAGCAGCTATGGCTGTTGGCAGGTGTACCCGAGCAGCTGCCTTTGCTGTGGCGTGTGCTCTTGCTGCTTGTCTTCTTCCACAGTTGCACGCCGAGCAGAAGTGCGCAGGATGGTGTGGAGAGCGCACCGTGCGCGCTGGCTGTTGGACTGCCTGCTCACGAGCACTCTTTGTTCACTGCTGGTGGGCAAGCTGGCTGCGATGCACAAGAGCACATGCCAAAGGGGCCCACACCTGCTGCAGCCTGCGCCTGCTGGCACGTGTGCCCTTTCGTGCTGCTTCAGCACCATCTGCCACCCATGCCGGCACAGCTGACAGCAACCAATGACAGGTGTGCTCCACACAGCAGCACCAGCAGCAGCAGCAGCAGCAGCAACGGCAACAGCAGCAAAAATGTGGACAGCAACGGAACTGGCAGCGGAGGTCGCGAGGGTCCCGATGAACACGACGCACACATCGACATCGATGACCCGGAGTTGTTCGAGCTGCTGTCAGGATCCTTTCAATCACAACACAACCAACCCTCACCATCACCTGCAGCACCGTTCGCACAGCTTCACAGCCAGAAGCATCAGCACTCGCAACAGCGACAGCAGCAACAGCGACAAGAGCCAGAGACGGCTCAGCGACAGCACCAGCGATTGAGTCTTGCGTTGTTGGCACAAACAGCTGTGACGAGCAGCGAGTGTGCGTTTCGGCTCCCCACCGAGCACACAACTGCCCTCACACGTCCTGCCCAACCACTTGGGTCGCCATTTGAGCTGTTTGCGCTGGACACGCTGCTGGCATATCTTCGTTTGCTCGGTACCGAGACAAGTGCTGTGTTACATTAGATATGCGTGCATTCCCAACACACACCCACACCAACACACGCACACGCACACACACACATACACATCCACATGAGCGTGTTCCGTTGTCCTTCCATCTCACAAGGGCTCAATGCGATTGGACAGGAAACACGGTTGATTGTGTGGCCATGTTCCGTGCATTGGCTGTGCCAAATCGGAAGCTGTCACCTGGCCAGATGGCCACACTCCTCTCGGATCGCACCGCTGTGTCGCCTTACCCAGCCCTTCTCTCATATGTCCGCCAACGCACACTCGGTTGGTTGGTTGTTGAAGGGGACATCTATGTATGCTTGAACAACAGCTGGTGTTGTTGTTGCAAGCATGCATGCATGCATGGCTTGCTCTCTCTCTCTCTCTCTCTCGCGCACTCTCCCTTCAGTCACTGACTTGTCGTGCCATCGTGGGCCCTTCTTGCGTGCAGGCGGTGGCAGCTATGCGCCAGGCAATGACCACCCACTGAAGCCTTTGTTTGTCAGCCTACGCGGGTTTGTCTCCACCATGGTGAGTCGAGGGTCGTGATAACGTCAATGCCAAATGGCCAAATGGCCGACTGCTGTGCATGCTTCCTCACGTCTTTCACTTTTGCTCACAGACCCGCTTGTGTACAGACAGCAACGACCGATGACACTCAATTTTGCAATCGCGTGCACACACACACACACACACACACACACACACACACACACACACACACACACACACACACACACACACACACACACACACACACACACACACGCACACACACACACACACACACACACACACACATGCAGGACACTCTGCACGACACGTTCATGGAGGCGGTGCCACTCAAAATGCACACGCGTGACTACATACCGCCAGCAGCCGCGGCCCGGAAGGTGCTTGCTGCGGTGGGCAAGGTGTTGAGATCAAGACAGAGCCAAGTCGACACGGAATCTGTTGAGATGGCAGTGCGCTTCGCAAAGGTGCGTGCGTGTGTGTGTGTGTGTGCTTGTGTGCTTGTGTGCTTGTGTGCTTGTGTGCTTGTGTGTGCATCACAATAACACGATTGCATTCGCTCGCGTCACGATCTTTGCCTTGAATGAATATATATATATATATATATATATATATATATATATATATATATATATATATATATATATATATATATTATATGCAGACGTACGCGCACACAAAGCACTCACTCACACACATATACACATATATGCTCACTCACTCACTCACTTGCTTGCTTGCTTGTGTGTACACGCGGTTGAATAGGCGGTCCAACACGACCTGGAAGCGCAACCATCGGGGCAGTGGACAGCAGCACCGGTGCAGCCAAGCTCATGGAAGCTGCCGCTCTTGGCGTATGTGAACAGCGTCAGCATGAAGAGTGCAGACGTTGGCGAGCAGCAACTGGACTTTGAGGAGTGGTCGCCCGAATATGAGTGCAGCAGCCCTTCCCTCTTCCAGCACCTGCCCCACCCATACACCTTGTTGCAGGAGCGCGAGGAAGATGAAAACGCCCGTGCAATTGCACCGGCGCCACCGCACTCGCCAGATCACAACCGCACGAAGAGACCCAAGAAGAGGGCGCCACTGCTGCCGATTCAAGTCCCTGCTGCACGCGGAGATGTTGTACGGTGCGTGAGTGTGCCTTGTGGGGGGGGGGAGGGCTTGGGTTGTGTCATGATGCATTTACTGTTCAGGATGATGTCACTTGTGCGACAGCGCACATACTTGTGGGGCCAGTGTCCATGCATGCACTCTCTGTTTCTGTCTCTGCACTCACACTCACTTTTGCATCCACACACACGTACACTTGAACACACTCACTTTTGTATTCACACACGATACATTCACACACCATGCAGGTGGGATGCGCCACTCAAAGCGCGTGCTGTGTGCCCTGGTCGCAAGCAAGACCGCCGCAACAAAGACACGGCAGGCAGAACCCAGCGACAGCGCCAATCGCGGCAGCAGGCGCACCAGCCGTCTCCCACATCGTCAACGCCTGAGGCCACGCAGCCCCCACTGTCCACAACACGGCCATCATCACCGTCACCACTTCCACACCCGCGGAAGCAGCAGGGCGCTGGCTCGCACAGCACACAGCGGCCAACCAAGCAGCCACAACAGCAGACGCGCAACAAGAAACAGCAGCAGAAGCAGCTGCGCCGCCGCCGGCACAAGAAAGCGAGTACACCTGTTCTGGCTGGTCAGCGCACCATCCTTGGCTTCCTTCAACCCAGCCACTAGCTCGCAAAACAATGGGCAGCAACATGAAGTGTTGGCACCACCACCACCATCATCACACTTGTACACACGCAATCTGAATGCCTTACCGCTCCAATGTGTTTGACTTGATGTGCATGATCACATCGTGTATGGATGGTACTTAACCAAAGAGATAAGCGACTTTTGTGAGTTGTGATATCTGATGTAATGTAAATGTGTAATTTAATGCCAGTGAACAATGAAATGCGCAATGACCACAACAGCTAAGGTAGTAAACAATGTACACGAGGCCAGCTATGTTTGTCCGATTACACACAAAAAGAGAAAACAAACTATGCGAATATCTTTGTTGTTACATTGCCATGACACAGCCCTACACCCTTCTACCGTGCCATCATATGTGTGCTTCCTTGTCCGCTTCAACCCAGTTCTCACTCCACCACTCCATGTCAATTACTGCTGCCCTGTTCATGCTCTCCTCCCTGTTGCTGCTGCTGCTGCACATGCAACTGCGGCAGCTGAATCTCTTGCGGCAGCGACGTCGGCGGCTGCTGCTCATCATGTCTGCCACCACCTTCTTCCTGCTGCTGCTCTGCCTCACCACCACCGCCTCCTCCTCCTTCACCGCCCCCTTGCTGCCGTGGCGGCATTGGTGGCGGCGGCGGCGGGCTGCTCTGCGCAAAGTCCGGGTGCACCGGCGGCTGGCGCACCTGCTGCACGTCCTCCTGCTCCTGCTCGTGTCCCGCGTGCATGTGGGCGTGGTGGTGGTGGTGGTGGTGGTGGTGTGGATGGTGGTGCGGGTGGTGCGCCTGTGGCGGGAAGCCAGGCGGGTGGAACGACGGCGCCTCAGAGTACATGGGCAGGGGAAACTGCTGCTCCTGGTGTGGGTGCGGGTGCGGGTGTGGGTGTGGGTGGGGCAGCGGCTGGTGCACATCGCGCTCGTGCTGCATGTGTGGCGGCAGCACATCCGCAACAAACCCGTGCGCGTGGTGTGCATGGTGTGCATGGTGCGGGTGGTGTGCAGGGTGATGCTGGTGGTGTGCGTCGAGGGTGGCAGGTGGATGTGGATGCGGTAGCGTGTGGGGCACGTTGAGCGCTTGCAGCGACGGATGCAGCTGCTGTGGTCCCGGCATGGGTACCTGCTGCTGCTGCTGCTGCTGCTGCTGTTGTTGTTCGTGCTGTTGCTGCTCTTGTTGTTGTTGTTGTTGCTGCTCTGCTTGACCTTGAATGCCGTGATCCACATGCTGCCGCTGCTGTGTGGAGTGCGCACTGATCGTCGGCGGTACGGGCTGTTGCTGCTGCTGCTGCTGCACACCCCCATCTTGCACATGATGCATGTGCTGCTGCTGCGGTAACTGCTGCTGCTGCTGCTGTTGTTCCGGTTGCTGCTGGTGATGGTGCTGCTGCCTGCGCCGCCGCGGCTGCTGTTGCTGTTGTTGCTGTTGCCCCTGTGCATCCAGTGGTTGTGGCGAGTGCTGCACAGCTGCCGCGCTGCCGGCAAAGGTGTGCCGGTGCATGCTGTCTGCCTGCTGCTCCTGCCGCGACTTGCCGTGCACCGTGCGCTCGTGCTTGCGCAGGTGCCCCGACTCAATGAACCGCCGCCCACACCCGTCAACCGCACACACATACGGCCGCTCCCCCGTGTGCAGCCGCATGTGCTTGGTCAGCGACCCGCTCTGCGCAAAGCGCTTGCCGCACCCCGGGTGCGCGCACACGTACGGGCGCTCCCCCGTGTGCGTGCGCCTGTGCACCTTGAGCAGGCACGCCATGTTGAAGCGCCGCCCGCAGTTTGGCGCGTCGCACACAAACGGCCGGTCCCCCGTGTGCGTCAGCAGGTGCGCCGTCAGCCCGCTGCGCGCAATGTAGCTCTTGCCGCAGTCCTCGTAGGGGCACACGTACTTGCGCTGGTTCGCGTGGGCGCCGTTGATGTGCGAGCGCAGCGTCGTCTTGGACGCGTACCGCTTGCCGCAGCTCTCGTGCGGGCACAGGAACGGCCGCTCCCCCGTGTGCACCTGCCGCTTGTGGTCCTTCAGCGCAACGTTCGTGGTGAAGCGCTTGCCGCAGTCGGAAAGTCGCAGCAGTACTTGCGGTCCTCGTACGACACGTGCGTCTGCAAGTGCGCCGTGAGGTTGGACTTGGTCGGGAACGACTTGTCGCAGCCGGGCTCCGGGCATGCAAACGGCCGCTCCCCCGTGTGCCGCCGCATGTGCGTGGTCAGGTGCGACGACGACATGAAGCTGCGGTTGCACACCTCGCACACATACTGCTTGGACGCGTACGTGCGCTGCTCCGTCTGGCCCGGTTCCTCAGAGTGCACGTTGATCTTGTGCGTGTGCAGCTGCGTGCGCTGCTGAAACGTCTTGTTGCAGCCCTCCACGTCGCACCGGAACATCGCCCCCGTGTGCACCCGCTGGTGCCGCGTGAGGCTGCTCTTGTGCATAAACTCAAGCCCGCACCCGGGCTGGTCGCACACAAACTTCTTCTCCCCCGCCCGCGTGTGGATCTTGCGGTGCTTGTACAGGTTGCTCGCCGCAGCAAACCGCGCGTTGCACCCGGGAAACACACACGCAAACGGCTTCTCCCCCGTGTGCGTGCGCACGTGGTCGCGCAGGTGCGAGCGCGTCCTGAAGCGGGCGGTGCAGTTTGGGAAGTTGCAGGCGAAGGTGCGGCCGTCGTCGCTCGGCGTGGGCTGCACCTGCGCCACAATCACCGACGCCTCCGACGGCGCGTCGTCCCCCTTGAGCTCCGGCTCGTGCTGCCGAAGGTGCAGTGTCAGCTGCCCTTTGGTGGCAAACCGCTTGAAGCACCCGTCGTGCCGGCACTGGAACGGCCGCTCCCCCGTGTGCGTCCGCTGGTGGATCTTCAGGCTGCCGCTCTGCGAGAACGACTTGCCGCACCCGTGGAACTCGCACACATACGGCTTCTCCCCGCTGTGCGTGCGCAGGTGCGACGTGAGGTGGCTCGACGTCTTGAACCGCTTCGTGCACCCGGGCACCGTGCACGGGTATGGCCGCTCGTCCGTGTGCGTCCGCTTGTGCACCTTGAGCAGGTACTGCAGCCGAAAGCGCTTGTTGCACCCGTGGAACCCGCACACAAACGGCTTGTTGAACTGGTCCACGCCATCGCCCTCATCGCTGCCTGATGGTGGTGGCGCCGGCGCGTGCCCCATCCTTGCTGCTCCCGCGCCCGCTGCTGCTCTGGATGATGATGATGATGACGATGATGATGGCACTGCTGCCTCTGTCGCTGCCTCGAACCCAAACATGACCGCGTGCTCCTGCCCTTCCTGCTGGTGCTGGTGGTGTTGTTGCTGCAAGTGTGGCAGTTGCTGCTGTTGCTGTTGCTGCTGCTGCTGGTGGTCCATGTGCAGCTCGTGCTGGTGCTGCTGTTGGTGGTGGTGGCGGTGGCGTTGCGCCGCTTCTGCATCCTTGGGTGCCACAGCACCAGCAGCAATAGAGCCTGATACTGCTGGCGAGTGTTGCTGTTGGTGATGCTGGTGGTGCTGCTGTTGGTGGTGTTGGGGATGCGCAGTCGAGGTGACGTCGATGAGAGACGTTGGCACGAGTGCGCGGGACGCTGTGGGCGCGGTGGCGGCCGCAGACGATGTGGCCACGAGGGGCGCTGCCGCTGAGGATGCTGCCGTTGACACGGGCACACTGACGCTGGCGGCCACAGAAGACGATGGGACGAGCGGAAGCGCCGCGCTGGTGGGAAGCTGGATGGCTGATGACGACGACGATGACGACGACGGCGTGCTCACCATCGACACGGGCGGCGCAGGGTGGTGCATGGTTGCGCCAGCGGAGGAGTGTGGGGCGTAGGGCGTGGGGTGCGGTGCAGCAAACTGCGGTGGCGCGCTGGACACGTGCGGCTGCTGTTCGTGTGGTGGTGGCACATGGTGGCCGAGGTGCGCGTGTGGATGCGAGCTGGTGACAGAGATGATGCCGTCGCCAGATTGCGGTGGCAGTGGGGCCATGGACATGGGCGGCGGCGGTGGAAGCATGTCATGGTGCTGGTGCTGGTGCTGGTGTGGTGATGGCAGGTGCTGGTGCACATGCAAGTGGTGGTGATGGTGATGATGGTGGAGTTGCTGCTGCTGGTGGTGGTGGTGGTGTTGGTGGTGTTGGTGTTGGTGGTGCTGGGAATCGAGGTGCGCTGGGCGCGAGGCGTCCTCTTGGCTCGTCACATCGACTTGTTGGTGGTGGCTGCCATACTGGAGCTCTTGAGGGTGCGAGTGTTGGGGCATGTGGTGGTGCTGCTGGTGTTGCTGGGCGGGGAGCTGCAGCATGGCTTGGCCATCGTCGTGGTTGGCTGGCATGTATGGCACCGGCAGGGACACGGGCGCCATGAACCCAGGCGCAGCCTGCTGTTGGTGCTCATCTTGTTGTTGTTGGTGCTGTTGGTGTTGGTGTTGGTGCATTTGTGGGAGCATTGGTGGCGCTGGTGGCGGCGGTGGGTCTGCTGCAGCCGGTGCAGGTGTTGAGGATGTTGCTGGGGGTGGCGGCTGTGGTGTTTGATGGGTGCTGCTGTTGTTGTGGCTGTCGTGCATGTCGGAGGGTGCTGACGCGGGTGGTGGTGATGATGATGTGGCCATGCCTGCGCTCATGCTGCCGTCGCTGTGGGGATTGTGGCTGTCGCCGCCATCGTTGTGGCTGTTGTTGCTGTTGTTATCGTTGCCGGTGTCGCTGTTGCCGTTATCGCTGTTGGTGTCTGCAGGGACTGCTGGGAGCTTGGCGGGTGGCTGGTGTTGGTGGTCGTGCTGGTGAGGGTGAGTGGATGTTGTGGTTGCAGTGCCGGTTGTGCTGGGGATGGTGGTGTCCGCCATAATTTCGTTTGTGTGTCACAGTCACAACAACAACGCAAACCAGGGTGGGTGGTCCTTCCTGTGATGCGTGCGTCCCTTGCTTGCTTGCTTCCGCTTGCTTGCTTCTTGGTGGTTTGTTGTGGATAGTCACCCTCAATGCACAGTTTGCCTCTTGCTTGCTTGCTTGGGGTTTGTGTGCGTGTGATATCCACCACGATGCGTTCCAACGCTTGCTGCTGCCTGGCTGCTGTTGCGTGTCAGGCGGCCCGTTGGGTGTGCGGTGGTTCTCTTTTGTGGTTTTTGGCAAGAAAGCAACGGCTGGGGATAATTTTGTGTGGCGCGTGATCCCTGAAGTCAGGAAACGCTGCATTCGTGGTGTCGCTTGAAAGGCAGATGTGTTGCCAATTGCGGGCAGTGCAATTTGCACAGTGCGATGTGGGTTGAGGGGTGTTGTGGTCCTGCGAGCGAGTGTGTTTTGTGTGTGTGGGTGTGGCGTGTGGTGTGAGGGTGAGGAGGTGTTGTGTTGTGAGCGGTCGTGGTCAGTGGTGGTGTGTTGTTCTGTGTGAGCAAGTTGGTGTAGACAGCCGCACAACCACACAAGCACAGGGACAAGCACAACAAAGAAGAACAACACAGGCGCTCTCGCTATGCGCGTGTTTGCTACGGTGTTCGTGCATGTGGAAAATGACTGACGTTTTGTGGTTGTTGATGCCGTGCTTTGTTGTTGTTGTTGTTGCTGCGATTGCTCCTTCAGCATCGTCATCGTCATCGTCATCGTCATCGTCATCGTCATCGTCATCGTCATCGTCATCGTCATCGTCATCGTCATCGCCATCAACAGCAACATTATCGTCGTTATTGCCATCAACATAATCATCATGGGACAAGGGGGATCGAAGAAGGGCGCTGGCGGCAAGCTGCCCAAGACGGGGCCAGCCTCTCAAAAAGGTGTGTTTGGGTGCGTGCTTGTTGTATGTGAATGTGTGTGTGTGTTTGGTTGTTTGTGTTGCTTGTGTGAATGTGTGTGTTGTTTGTGTTGTTTGTGTTGTTTGTGTTGTTTGTGTTGTTTGTGTTGAAGATCGGGCAGAGATCAAGCCACGCGACCAGGAACATGTTGCTGTGGCGTGTCAAAGTCATTTGCTCTTCAGCGCTCAACTGTGCATGGGCTGTGCCTGTGTTGGTGTTTGTGGTGGTATGCTGTGACATGATGTAGGGGCGTTGGTGTTTCGCGTGCGGGAGAGCGACTACAACCTGGAAGGCTTCTTGGTGGTGGCCAACGACACGATTCACTTCCAACCAAAGTAAGTATGGGAGGGAGAGAGTGTGTGTAGTTGTGTGTGTGTGTAGTTGTGTATGCGTGTGTGTGTGTGTGTCTGCTTGTGTGTGTGTGTGTGTCTGCTTGTGTGTGTGTGTGTGTGTGTGTGAATGTGTGTGAATGTAGTGAACGATAGTGACCCTCGTCTGTCAGATATAATCTCGCTTGCATGAAACATCTGCTTTCCAATTTTCAGCCACACACTGATTCGTACTTGTGGTGCGCTTTCTTCTCAGGGCTTCGTCTGCCATCAAATCGTTCAGTCTGAAGCATTTGCGATCATACGGACAGGTGCACTCAGCTGCTCTGTGTGTGTGTGTGCGCGCATGCGTGTACGTGCGTGCTTGCGCGCCATGCGCGCCTTCCTTCCTCTCGCACATGTGGTCGCTTGATCATGGCAATGACAATTGTATGTGTGTGTATGTGTGTGTGTGTGTGTGTGCGTCGCTTGATTTCACCCCCAACACAACACACGCACACGCATACGTATGCGCGCGCAGCAAGACGGGGTGTTCTCGTTCAAGACGGGGCGGGCGGCCTCGGAGCCAGAGAAGCTGTTCCGATACACTGTCGTGGTGCGTTGCGTGCTGCGCTGTGATGTGATGTGACGTTGTGCTTTCAGTGTACTCTTTTGCTCGCTTTTTGCTGCCTTACTCATTACGGCGCTGTGCTGTGCTGTGCTGTGCATGCTTGCGCGTGTTGTCTGATGTGTGTTGGTGGTGCTGGTGCTGGCGCTGCAGGATGGCTCGGACATCCACGCCGCCTTGAAGCGGCACGTGACCCGCGTCAAGTCCACCCGCGACATGCAGGTGTGAGAGGGAGAGGGCATATGGGGACAAGGAAGACGTACCTTTGACTTGTGGCGGTGCACAGTGATTTTACGCAGCTTCTGCTTGCAACACACACACACCACAGACAGACAGACAGACAGACAGACAGACACACACACAGACAGACAGACAGACAGACACACACACACACACAGACACACACAGACAGACACACACACACACACACACAGACACACATTCCGCCATGCACGCGTTGACCCACGTTACTCTCTTCTCCCCTCCTCTCTCCCTCGTTTGCTGTGCAGAAGTCGACGAGCGGATCGTCACTGCCGCGCCCACTGCCGGCAACGCCGTCCTCAGCATCGTCCGGGTATGAGCAGCCAGGGATGCACCCCGCCCCAGACTACGCGCAGCCAACAGACCTGCAGCAGCAGCCGCAGTATGTGCAGCCGGACCCGGCCAGGCAGCAGCCCGACGACTACTTTGACACAGACGGCGCCAACCACGCCGAGTACGCGCGTGCCAACTACAGCGCACAGGACACGACATACGACAGCCTGGACCAGACCACGCGGACAACCGCGCCGGCTCGCCGCCACCAGCAACAGCAGCAGCAGCGGGGCGGTGGGCAGCCCGTGTACTCGCACCTGCAGCACGAGGGCGGACCGGAGCAGGTGTACAGCAGCCTGGACCACAGCACGCAGCAGACGACGTTCCACAGCACGGCGGGCGGCATCTACAAGGAGCTCAACAGGAGCGAGCAGACATACAACTCGCTCGAGGGCACACACATGCGCGCCCCCACGTCGGCAGAGAACCCGCACTTCTACGACCGCCTCAACTAGCCCGCTCCCACCACCACACCACCACCACTTCTCTTCCCGTCAAGGAAAGTGTGTGTGTGTGTGTGTGTGTGTGT
>NW_004754930.1:971430-990004 GCF_000188695.1 Salpingoeca rosetta | reverse complement strand
TACACACACACACACACACACACATACACACACACACACACACACACACACACATATCACGCGAAAGATGTTGTTACAAGATGGGTTGGATGTCAATGCCGAAGAAAAAATCGACACGAGCCGATGGGAGGTTGAGGAAGGGAAGCTTCGGTAATGCGGACACAATGTCCGCCTCAGACTGCATGATTTGGCATCGCAGTGCAAGGCAGCACATTTGTTGTAGAGTGGGCACGTGCTGTCGTTGACTTGTGACCCTCAAGCTGCCCAATCGTTGCCGCGTTGTCGCAGTCGTTGTGTGCTCATCTCCTGCTCCTCCCCTGGTATCTGATGTTTCTGCAGTCACCGTGGTTGTCTCCATCCCTGTCTCCGTATTGGTCGTTGTGGTTACAGCTACTGGTGCGGTTGCATCAAAGCGCTGCAGCCGCTGCCACACCCACGGCGGCGAGCACATGTTTGGTGGCAGCATGGCTTGTGCGACGTGCTGGGGAACGATCTGGGCAGCGCCGAGGCCAACCAGCACCCGCCACTCCGGCAGCCCACGCAGCAGACGCAGCAGCCCGTCCTTCGTGCATGCGACTGCATCATCGCGCGTACACATGCAGTGCAAGATGGGAAGGTACTCTGCAATCACCTCCGCGTCCATGCGTGACAGCCGACCCGTCATGGCGACGCGATGCGCAGCAACACGCCCGGCGCGGACTGTGTCGCTCTGGACCACCGCAACGAGCGCCTCGGCAACGTCTTCAGTCGCGTCGTCGTTCCACGTTGGCAGCTGCAGGGCGGACATGTGCGGGCACTGCAGGGATGCGCGCGCAATGGAGGTGTACCACTCGTGCCGATGCTCGCGGCCCTCTGGACGCAACACGACGTCCTCACGGTGGATGGACAAGTGCTGGAGGCAGGGGTGACCCCGGGCGAGCCACGCTGTAACGTTGCTGCAGCATTCGCGCGGCCACGAGGTGACGTCTACACTCAGCAGCTGCAGCTGTGGTGGCGCCGGCGCCTCGGGGTTGAAGAGGCCACGGCACGCTGCCTGCCCGGGTACGTCGCACCAGTTGATGGTGAGGTGGGTGAGACGGGCCAGCCTGCACACACGCGCCAGCAGCCGCTGTGCGCCGTTGGTGCTGAGTCGCGTGTATTGTAAATCGAGGCGGTGGATATGCGGGCAGACAGCGAGCAGCGCATCGCCCAGTGCAGCTGCAGCGCACCTGGTGGGCGCGGTTGATGCTGGTGATGATGACAGTGGAGCTTGTGATGCAGGTGCGCGTGATGTGTGAGCGTCATCGCCTGAGATGCCGTGTTGCTGCTGGTGCTGGTGATGGGCAATTGCACTCGCTATGCTGGCTAGGTTGTGCGGACGACCGCGTTGGTGTTGGTGGTCTGCGTCAGGGTGGGTGTCATCTGCGGTGTCCGTGTCGCTTTCATCGTCAACCAGGCGAATGTTGTCGAGGGCGAGGTCTTGCAGCACGGCTGCGAACGGCGACCGTGATTGCGACGAGGGCGAGGGCTGTGTTGGGTCGGTGGCTGGTGGTGTTGGGGCGCCGATGGCACGGAGGTCTCTGGCCAGGAGACTGCCTCCAGAGAGGCGGAGCCGCTGCACGCTGTGGAGGAGGCACGTGAGCTCGTGTGCCGTAAAGGGGCCGGGAGAGTGGATGCCACTGTATTCCAAGAGAAGAAATTTTAGTGGGTTATGGTGCCTCACGCGATCGAGGGCTTTGAGAAGCTCGGGGAAGGCGTTGTCGGCAAAGTCGCAATCGCACAGGAGGAGCTCATCCAGGTCGCGCTCTGGATCTTGAAGTGCACGCCCAAGGCTGTTGATGAAGCAGGGATGGATGACACACGCATACAGGTGCAGCGTCTGGAAAACAGGGGGTCGGGAAGCGTGCATCGCAGATGAGTGAGAGGAGCACAAGAGTGGTGTGAAAGGGCAGCGAAGTGTAGTGTAGAAGGACAGCAAAGTCCATGCATGATGCTGCCCGACAGCCTCACGAGGGTCCTACCTGCGCTGTTCGAATGCCTCGAATAGACCTCACACTTTCGGCCCGAACATCCGTGCTGGTGTGTGTGTGTGTGTGAGGAAGTGTGAGTGTGTGGGTGTGAGAATGAGTTAGTGAGTGAGTGTGTGAGGGTACGTGAGTGTGTGTGAGTATGTGTGCATATGTTTGTGTGTGTGTGTGTGTGTGTGTGTGTGTGTGTGTGTGTGTGTGTGTGTGTGTGTGTGTGAGCGTGGCATCAAAGCACGAGGGCGTGTCAACAGCAAGCAAGAAGACTCGTGCAGTTGAGCGCAGCAAATACGCAGGGTTGCGAGCACCCTTACCAGCGCACTGTCACCTTGGACATCTTCTTCGTCGAATGTGTTGATGTGACCACAAGCAAGGCAGCAAAAGGCGGTGCTGATGATGTGAGCAAGCACCACTCCACCACCAGACTCTGGCAAGTTGTGAGGATTTGTGGGCGATTTGCACCATTTTTCAGCAGCACGAGTGCGACGATGAGCGGACGGCGAGGAGGAAAGCGCAACGCGTTTGGGCGCACGGTGCGCATCAACCGCAAGACCAAGCTGGTCGTGCAGTTTGACGAGGATGACAGACAGTGAGTAACGTGCCTTTGGGCTCGATCTTCTTGCCTGGGCTTTGTGAACTTGGGTATGCTTGGATGACGTGGGACATTGGGTGTGCTTGGATGATGTGGGAACTTCTGTGAGCGTGTGCGATGTGGGAAGGAAGTGTGGTATCTGGGTTGCATGGCTCATGTCTGGCCACGTGCGCGTTGCAGCGATTACCTGACAGGGTTCAGCCGGCGGAAGAAGGAGAGACAGAGAAAGGCGCAAGAGGCTGCCGAGCTCCAGGCGAAGGAGTCAAAACGTGAAGAGAAGCAACACGTATGACATATATGCCGCGCAATGTCATGCATGTGCATGTGTGTATGTGTGTTTCTGTGTGTGTGTGTATATGTGTTATGTGTGTGTTTCTGTGTGTGTTTCTGTGTGTGTTTCTGTGTGTGCTTTGATGTCCTGGCGATCTCGAATCCTGCGGTTGCTTTGTATACCCTGCTTTGTGTGCTGCATGTCCCTCATCCACCCGGCCACCTCATCACGTGTGCGTGCGATGCTGTTGTGTGTGTAGAAACGTGAGGCACTGCGAAAGCGTCTCAGCAAACTCACCAGCATCCCCGAGATCCTTTGTAAGCGCTTGTAGAACCATGTCAGCGACATTGTGAGAATCGCCTTTGCTTAGTGTCCCCCACCAGACACGCGCACGTGTTCTTTACAGGCCTCTGGCGTCTCCTGCAAACACCCTTGTTTCGTTCCGCACTACTTTCTTTCGTTCACATCCATCCCTCCCTCGTTCACTTGCCCACTTGCTCGCTTGCTCACTTGCTCACTCTCTCTCACACATTCACACACATTCACACACATCCACACACATTCACACACACACACACACACTCACTCGTGTTCAAAACAACACAGCCAAGCCCGAGTGGGTGGCGACCAACACGGATACCCATCGCTTTGACACAGAGGAGAAGAAGGTGTCGGTGAATGTGGCAACGATGGAGCTGACGGAAGGCCCGCCGAGCATTGACGCGCTGACAGATGATGACGGGCGGCCACAGCGGAAGAGATCCAAGACAGGCAGCGATGCTGCGGCAAAGACGTCAAAGTCCAGCGCCGGTGACAATGACGACGATGAGGAGGATGACACCCGCCATCTCCCACGTGATGACACGACGACTACCATTGAGTTCAAGAAGCGATCTTCGTCGTCCTCCAAGTCGAGGTCGAATCGCGGCAAGCACAGACATGGACGCGGTGGCGGCCGTGGAGGTGGTCGTGGTGGTGGCCGTGGTGGTGGTCGTGGAGGTGGCCGTGGAGGTGGCCGTGGTGGTGGCCGTGGTGGTGGTAAGCGAGGCCGGGGAAGGGGGCGATCGGGCAAGGGCGGGCGCTAGGACAGGCGAGCGCACACGTGTGCGTGTGTCTGTGTGTGTCTGTGTGTGTCTGTGTGTGTCTGTGTGTGTGTCTGTGTGTGCTGTGAGATAGGCGTGCTGCTGGGGGGGGGTTTCATGTGGTCTTGCTCGTTGGCGTTGCTTGTTTTCTTGAGCTAGATGTTGCATTGCTCAGTACACACACACAAGGTTGTAAACGATGCTCGTTGGAGAATATGCAGCGCAACCTCAACACCTCTTCTTGGAGGAGAGAGAGAGAGAGAGAGAGAGAGGTACAGTAGCTGTGTGGCTGGTTTGGCTGTGCCTTGGATTGGCGAAAAGTGGCTAGCAATTTCATACAATTTTCCGTATCGCACGCCAACGAAAGGCAGCCATTTGTTTGACAAACCCTCCCACACACACCTCACACGCAAGCGCAGAGCGACAGAGCAGCATCACAATGTCTGGTGGCGGGTTTCCCGAGGACAAGCAGCCAGGCGAGCTGTTCAAGGCGAGGGGACAAGAGGCGGCCCAGGTGAGACCACAGAAAGGAAGGATAACCCCCTTGGGGATGTAAACGAGAAGGAGGGAGGGGGGAAGGTGCAGCAAGCGTCATGTGTGTGTGTGTGTGTGTGTGTGTGTGTGTGTGTGTGTGTGTGTGTGTGTGTGTGTGTGTGTGTGTGGAGCTCTTGTACGCATGTTTCTTCTGCATGCACGTTCACACAAACACACACACACACATGCACGTGTGAGCTCATCGACTCGTGAATACGCGTGTGACTGCATCATCATGATGAATGAATGCATCACCGCCAACGCGTGCGCTCACCGATAAATTGTTTGCTGCGGTTGGCACACCCCCTTATCGTCATTGTCTTGCTTCTCAGCGCTTGATTGGTGTGGAGAAGCTGAAGATTCTGCGGGAGCGTGTGCGCAAGTGCCATCGGGAGGAAGGCGTTAACCACTTTGAGAACTGTGCGGAACCCGTCGATGCATACCTCAAGGCGCTCGAGGCACACAAGCAACAAAAGAACGCGCTCTGAGTTGTCGACCCGAGTTGGTTTTGGTGAGTTGTCGTACGCTCGTGCGTGCGTGCGTGTGTGTGTGTGTGTGTGTGTGTGTGTGTGTGTGTGTGTGCGTGTTATGTGCCTGTATGCTTGCGTGTTATGTGCCTGTATGCTTGCGTGCGTGTGCGTTGTTCGAATGTGTGCATTTGGTTGGGTTCATGTTTGCGGTCAATTGTGCGTGCAAGCCGTGTTTTGTGCGATGTCGCGCGCGTGCCAGTGACACGAACGTACTGCTGTTCCACGTGTTCTCTGGCATCCTTCTCACTCTTTCCACACACACACACACACACACACACACACACACACACACAGTGGTTGTTTGTCTCTGAAGTGTCCCTCATGCCGTCGTTTCGCGTGTTCGTCTGACTATGCCGCTTTGGTTTTGTTTCGGGTTGCGGCCCCTTCGCTGTCTTGCCTGTCTTGTGTGTGTTTCGCCCTCAATTGAACACCACCATCCCTGCTCGTCCATCATGTCAAGCACACGTCTTTCACCCACACATTCAAAGTGTTGAGCGCCAGCTGAGTTTACTTGGGTGGAGTGGTGTGCGTTTCCACCCATTTGCTTGCGTGCACGCGCGTGTGCGCCGCGCGAGACAAAAGTGGGGAGACATCACACAAGAGGCAACGCAACCACCACCACCAGAACGAGCAAACCCACCAGAACCGCAACCAACCAAGCACTGGTTGCTTCCACATAAAAACACAAACGAACAAAACAAGACTGGACAAAACATGGAAGGAAGGATCATCGCACGTGTCAAGGGGAGATGCAGGCGCTCGAGTGCTGCTTTGGGTGGAGATGGAAGAATCGTGTTTGGGTGTGAACGAGAAAGAAGGAGAGGAAAGGACAGAAGGAAGCAGAGGGTGCAGGACACGCGCAGCCTTTTTTGAATGGATGCGACTGTAGGAACGGAACGAGAGGGATGGTGGACGGTGAAAGAGTAAGCTGGTAAGGGTAGTGCAACGTTGTAGTTGTAAGCAATGTGGGAAGAAGGAAGAAAGGACATGCACAAACAAAGAGGCACTGCACTGGACAAACAAACATAACATGGAAAAAGAAAGAAAAAGGGAAACACAAGAGGTGTGGGTGGGATGACAGTGCGACGCTGCTGTGCATGGGGAGAACCCGTGATGACTGGTGCCTTCATGCATGCATGCATGGCGGCGCCACCTCACCCAGCACCTCAGACTGTCAGAGGATCATCACTGTGTCGTGATAGAGTCAAGCGCGTTCGTGGCAGTAGCTGCGCCGACGTGTGTGGGCAGCACGGTGGGCTCCTGCGCCTTGCCAGAGGAGCGGCGACGACGGAGACGGTTGCTGCCGCTGCCACGCGCATACACGCGTACAAGCGTCACGGCGACAACGCCCACGACGCCGACAACAAGGCCGATGCCGGCAATGGCCACCGCGATGGCAGTGGTGTCCGAGGTGGCTGACTCGTCCGGGTTGGAGGAGAGGAGGCCCAGCGCAGAGGCGGCGAGGATGGAGCGGCGGCGGTTGGCAACGCACTGCAGGCCAAACAGGCCCGAGCCCTCGCCCACAAAGCCGTCGGGGCAGGTGTCAACGCATTCAAAGTTGTGCAGGTACGCGCCATTCTTGCACAGGCGGCATTGGCCAGCCTCACCGCTGACCCAGTCGCACGTGTGGCAGTCGCCGCCGCAGTCGCATGGCTCCTCTGTGACGGTGGTGGTGCGGCCGGCACACGTCTCAGACACGTCTGCAACGCACTGCAGGCCAAAGAGACCGGTGCCATAGCCAACGAAGCCGTCGGGGCAGGTGTCCACGCACTCAAAGTTGTGCAGGTAGGCGCCGTTCTTGCACAGGCGGCACTGGCCAGGCACGCCGTTCACCCAGTCGCACGTGTGGCAGTCGCCGCCACAGTCGCACGCCTGCTCTGTGATGGTGGTGGTGCGGCCGGCACACGTCTCTGCCACGTTGGCCACGCACTCCCGGCCAAAGAGGCCAGTGCCTTCGCCAGAGTAGCCGTTGGGGCACGCATCGACGCAGTTGCCATCTAGCAGGTACTTGCCGTTCTTGCAGACGCTGCAAGAGCCCGGCTGGTTGAGGTCGGCATCCCACTCGCAGCGATAGCAGTCGCCAGCGCAGCGGCAGGCAGCACCCTCGGTTGTCTCCCGGCCAATGCACTCCTCGCCCAGCGGCGGCGCTGTGGCAGGCGTGGATGTCGTGGATGCCGTTGATGTGGTTGCAGCAACACACTCCCTACACAAGTTTGTACACAAGCGTGTGCGTGTGTCATGTGTGTGTGATGTATCGCGTGAGTGCGAGGTGCATGAAACGTCGATCGCTTGCAGACAAGCCCGCAGCAAGCAGGGAAAGGGAGGGAAATGAAAAGTTCAGTCAAGGGGGACGTGTTCACGCGTTTAACACTAGAAAGGGCACAGCACGGCATTACTGCTCACCTGTTGAAGTTGCCTGGTATCGCCAAAGTACAACGGGGACAGGTTGGACGGAGCGAATGAGGCAGGGAAAGAGGGAAGGGATTGTCGCGTGAGAGGATGCGACAAGGAGCAACATGAGCGACACAAAAATACCCGCCATCGGCAATGGCACGCACGCACGCACGCACAAGCAAGCAAAACACGTGCACATCCGTGCCTGCCCCCACGAACCTGATCCCTCGCCCTCATAGCCGACGGGGCAAGTGACGATGCAGTCGCCTTCGAACAGGTAGCGGGCGTTCTTGCAGACGGTGCAAGGGCCAGCGACACCCTCGCCCCACGCGCACGTGTGGCAGTCGTCGTTGCAGCGGCACGCCTCGGCCGTGTTCTGGGTGGTGCGGCCAATGCACACGTCGTCGAAGCCCGGGTTGGAGGTGGGGCCCGTGAGCGGCGTGTCTGTGCCGGTGGTGCTGGACGGCGCACAATAGCGGTTGAAGTTGCCTGGGGGGGGGGGAACAGCATGGCACGTGTGTGCGTGTGTGTGTTTGTGGATGAATACATGGATGAATGACAAAGCAAGTGTGGAAGCTGCGTCACATGCGTTGATACGTGCTTGCGCGCATACAAACACGCAACAATTATGTGGCAAGATCAGCAAAGGCAAAGGCAAAGGCAAAGGCAAAGGCAAAGGCAAAGAACCAACCTGATCCAACGCCAACAAAGCCCAGGGGACAGACGGCAACACAGACGCCATTGTGGAGGTAGAGGCCGTTGCGGCAGACGGTGCACGAGTTTGCGACAATGCCGTTGTTGTACGAGCACGTGTGGCACTCGTTGATGACATCGCGGCAGTCGCAGGCGTCGCCCGTGACAGAGGTGGTGCGGCCAACGCACTCCTGCAGCTCGCCGAGGTCTGTTGTCGGGGTGACGGAGGTGGTGGTGGAGTAGCAGTTGACGTTGAGGAGGTCGTCGCGCACCTCGTCTGTGAGCGAGTCGAAGTCGGCGACAATAAACACGTCGGACGGGGACGAGGCAATCTCCTGCAGCTCGGCCTCGTTGACGGCGGCGGTGACGCCGATGGTGACGACCTGCGCACCGGTTGCCTGGAGCGCGGCTGCGCCCGGGGTGACATCGTCCTGCGACGCGCCGTCCGTGAAGACGTACACGATGGCGGGACCGCCGCGGTAGCCCGCGCTCGCCTGCAGCATGTTGTCGGCGAAGAAGTTGAGCGCGGAGCCCGTGGCGGTGCCGTACTGGCGCGAGTCGTCGTAGACAAGGCTGCTGATGGCGGACACGACCGTTGCACGGTCGAAGCTGTCGTCAAAGTCAAACTGCGGCATGTTGCTGGAGTGGTATGTCATGAGGGCGACGCGGACCGTGTTCTCGCCCACGGGCAGCATGTCCACGGTGCTGGCGATGAAGTCGCGCACGAGCGCAAAGTTGGCTGCGCCGACGCTGCCGCTGACATCAACAATAAAGCCGACGTCGACAGCCTCGAACCCGCACGGCGGCCGCGTGGTGGTGGTGGTTGTGGTGGTGGTGGTTGTGGTTGTGGTGGTAGTGGGCGGGTTGGTGACAGTCGGGCGTGGCACCACGGCCTCCGGGAAGAACTTGGGCGGCAGCGGGAAGGCGCGTGGCGGGCGCGGCGGCAGGAAGCGGTTGGGCTGGTCGCAGATGCTCACCTCCGAGCGGCACTCGTAGGTGCCCTCTGGCTGGAAGAGGGACTCAAACGCATCCAGCGCGGGCGGGAAGAGGTCGCGTGGGGCCGGCGTTGGGCGCGTGTACAGGCCGTCTGCGCGGTCACAGCACGCCTCGTCGCACGAGGCCTCCACCGTGATGAAGAAGATGCACTGAATCTCGATGCTGCCAAAGACACCCGTGGCGGTGGCCGTGTACTGCACCTCCGTCTGACCGAGCGAGAAGCGGTCGCCAGGGACGTGCGTGGAGGACACGCTGAAGGCGGCGTCGCCATAGCGCGGGGTGGGCGCGATCCAAAAGGCGCTGACCGAGGTGCGGCCGGGCTTGGCGGCGATGACTTGGTCGGCGGGGCATCTGAGCTTTGCGCCCACGCAGCGGCCTGCGCCGTCGCAGATGTCGCCGCTCGTCTCCACGTCGCCGTCGTCGCACGCCGTGCCTGCGGGCTTCTCCACAAAGTCGAGGCACAGGCCGTCAACGCACTCTGAATCGTAGAAGCACTGCGACGGCGCGCTTGGGCAGGAGATGTCCGAGCACACGTCCTCGCGCTCCGGGGGCGCCATGAAGGGGGCGATGGGCCGGTTTGGAAGCAGGTTGCATGACGGGGTGAGCGGGGTGAAGCTCGGGCGCGGGAAGTCGGTGAACGCCCGCTGCGCCGTGGTTGGCGTGCTCATGCTTGCAAGCATGGCGGCGACAACCAGCGTTGGTATCGCCAGCATGTCTGGTTGGTGGGTGTGCGGGTGTATGTGGTGGAAGAGAAGACTCTCTGTGTGCGTGTGATGGGGGGGGGGTAACAGGCAAGCAAGGTGGGGGATAATTATTAAGAGCTGGTGATGATGATGATGATGATGGTGATGGTGAAGGGGGTTGATATGGGGTGGTGGTTGATGTCGTCGCGAAATGAAGGCAAACACACACACACGGCAGCGGGTGCGCGAAGGCGAAGCAAGAAGCAAGGTGTGGTGGTGGCGGTGGCGGTCCACGGCAACGGTTGTGTGGTGCTTGGCAGTGCAACGGTTGTTGTGGTGGGTGGCATGTGTGTCGGAACGCATTAGGTTGAAGCTTTGGCGTTTGAGTTTGCTTGCATGCATCACAAAACAATCTACGTTTCGCACGAAAAATCGCTTCGTTGCTGCTTCAGAATCCACTATCCACCAGAACGCAAACGCCCATTCAGTCAAACCCTGACCAAACCTCCGTGCGTGCTTGTGCCGCGCAAAACTCAAGCGTGTTGGGGTGTGTGTGAGTGTGTGCTGTGGGTGTGAGTGTGGGTGTGAGTGAGTGTGTGAGTGAGTGTGTGTGTGTGTGAGTGTGAGTGTGTGTGAGTGTGTGCGTTCGTACAGAGCGTTCTCTCGCCCGTCTCGTCTGTTATGCCGCCATCAAAGTCATATTTGCGGGTGATTGGGAACCAGACCAAACAAAACAAACAACAAGCAAAGCAACCAAACAAAAAACAAAAGAAAACCAGCAATTAAGAACCAAATGACGACAGGCAATGGGAGGCACAAAGCGTCATGTCACACACAACGACACACAAACACACTACCAACCTCCAACATGAGCAAGGTGAGCAGTTGTAACAAAGCAGAGGGGCAAGAAGAAGAAACATAGCGAAGGGCGAAAACCACAAGGACGCAAACACACACACATACACAAAGTACAAAAGTAGGTACCGACAGATACAGCGGAGGTGGCTGGCAGGCACTTTCACCACTTGATGGTTGTGACTACTTCTTGTTCTTCTTCTCCTTCTTCTCCTGCTTCTCTCGCTCCTTTCGCTCCTTTTTCTCTTGCTTCTCCTTCTCTTTCTGCTCCTTCTTCAGCATCTTGGACGACTTGGCAGCAGCAGCCACCTGCAGGCGCGTGTGCATGATTGGTGTGTATGCGTGAAGGGGGGGGGGGATGCTGGTGTGATGGTTGCGGGTTGGGCGAACTTCACGTGATTGGCATCACACACACATAAAAACATACATACATACATACATACATACATACATACATACATACATACATACATACATACATACATACATACATACATACATGCTTATATACATACATACATACATACATACATACATGCTTATATACATACACACGCACAACCAAGGAAGGAAAGCAAGGCAGAGAGGGACGGACGAACCATGGGGTGGGCCTGCTGTTCCTTCTTCTTTGCGCGGCGAAGGCTGAGGAACTTGAACGGCTTCTTCTCCACGTGCACATCCGCGCCACGAATAATCTCCGGATCACGCTCAGGCTCCTGTGTAATTCACGCACACACACACACACACACACACACACACATACACGCACCAGTCAGTGTCATGCGGTGACAACAGTCGGCGTGAGCACGGAAGCAAGCGTGTAGTGTGCAAAAGGGACAGGGAAGACACAAACATGCACACAACACTAACCGGCTCGGGCTCGGGCTCAGGCTCGGGCTCGGGCTCAGGCTCAGGCTCAGGTTCTGGCTGGGGTTCGGGTGTCGGGGGCTTGTCCACAACACCACGGAAGCCATCACCACTGCCGCGTGTCGGTCAAGGGCGTGGTCACAACCATGTTGGTGAGCACAGCAGCAACAAAGCAACAAAGGGGGGAGTAAAGGGGGAGGAGGAGAAGGAGGAGGGCAAAACAGACAAACCATGTGGGCCACACGAAGCCTCGACAACTGTGTTGTGCGACACTACACACGAACGCAACGCGCTCACCGCTCCTTCCAGTTGTCGCGCTCGGAGATGAGGCGCTTCAGGCGGTCGTGCAGGTCTGAAACGGCATTGTGGCAACAGTACAACAACACGGGGTGAGATGATGATTGATGGAATGATGATGATGGCATGATGCTGCTTCTGCTGCTGCTGATGATGATGATGAAGGGGCAGGCAGCACTTGGCGGTGCCATCGAAAGCCGCAGCCGCAACAGAAGCAGTCACAAGACAACAACAAAAGTACACAGGCTCGCGCGCTCTCGTACTTCCGATGGTCTCGTCGGTGTCGCGCCTGTGCTCGATCACGGCCTCGCCGCGAAGGCCATCACCACGCTCCCGCCACCGCTGGTCTGCCGAACGAAGGAACTCGTCCAGTTTCTGCAGGCAATGAGGAAGGAAAGGTGGAGGAGGGGGGTGAGGTGGCAGCTGTGTAGTGATTGCAGTCGTGCAACGTGTCGTGCTGTCATGTTTTGACATACACATACACACACACATACACATACACATACACATACACATACACATACACATACACACACATACACACATACACATACACACACATACACATACACACACACATACACACACATACACATACACACACATACTCTTACACATATTCTTACACATACACACACGTACATGCCCGAACATACGTACACATGCACACACTGCACCTGGAAGCGGGAGTGGAGAGAATCGAACTTGGCCTTGTATTCCTTCTCGAGCTCCTCTCGCGCCTCCTTCGACTTGAGCTTCCACGCCTGGTTTCCCAAGAAGACAAGCGAAGATGGTGTAGAGAGAAGTCACAAAATTGAGGAAATTAGAGAGCAAGGTTCAGCAGCGCATGCATGCAAGCAACGAACGATACCTGGCAAGCCACATATAGTTGCAGGGAGGCAGAAGGGCGATACATGTACACAAGAACGCGCACAGACACAGACACACAGGCACACACACAGGCACACACACACACACAGACAGACAGACAGACAGACAGACACACACACACACACACACAGACAGACAGACAAACAGACACACACACACACACACACACACCTCGCGCTGCTGAGCGAGAGAGATGAGACGGGATTCGATGGGATCGAGGGACTTGCCGACGTCGTACTCCTCACCGCCATGCTCCTGAACAGTAGTGGTGAACCAAACATCATGTCATCTGACGTGGCAGTAGCTTGCATGCATACAAAGACGCACACCCCTTGCTTGTTGCCTCCTCGTGAGTGGAGTTTCAATGCGGGCGATAGGGCAATCGTCTCAATACAAGAAGGTATGACGCAGCTAACACCCGCACAGCGTCGACACGAAGAGAGAGAGAGGGGGAGGGGAGTTGCGACATGACAGGATCCAATGCAACGTCGCACCTGCTGAGCGCTCCAGTTGTCGGTCATCTTGCTGTAGTTTTGCTTCCAGGCCGTCTCCGCTGCCTGGGCCTGCAGTGCACATGGCAAGCGGCGGGCGACATGAGTGAGGCGTGGGCGGATGAGCAGACGCCCAAGCAGAAAAGGCGGGCTGACAGCCCTATGAGACAAGCAGGCACACAGACAGAGAGACAGAGGGACAGAGAGACAGAGAGACAGAGAGACAGAGAGACAGACAGAGACACACTCAGACACAAGCACACGTACTGATTCTGCAAGCGACATGAGACGAGAGTGGATGGGGGCAGCGGCAACGACGTCATAGCCAAGGGACTTTTTGTCCTGCACCGTCTCTGTGTCCCGCACACGCGATGGCCACGATACCAAGTGATGAGTAGGGTGAGCAATGGGAAGAACTGTCGAACATGGCGACAGCATGACACACAGACAGTATGACACACAGAGACAGACAGACACAGAGACAGACAGACACAGAGACAGACACACAGACACAGACACAGACACAGACACAGACACAGACACAGACACACACACACACACACGCACGCACGCACACAGAAAGCACGTGGCATGTGCGATTCTTCTTCATACCGCGCCAGGTCTCGCTGGTGACGTAGGACATGAGGCTTTCGATCCGCTTTGTGCGGGAAACCTCCTTGGCAACGTTCTGTCCACGAGATGCACATGCATCATACGCACGCGTTGCGCAGGGCAGGCGAGCAAGCGGAAAGCGAGTGAGACAGGGCGTGGGACGAAATGCGGAGAGGCAGAACGAAGGATTCACGAGGTGCTACGTACCGTGTCTGTGTCATGCCTGTAGTCGTGGCGCACATCGGCCTGAAAAAAGGCGGGTGGGGGTGGGGCGGCAAGCAGAACGTCAGCAAAGGTGGTGCATTGGGAAGAAGGAAGGTAATTGACCGATCAACACACACAGAGACACAGAGACACAGAGACACACACACACACGCACGCACACACACACACACACACACACACACACACACACACACACACACACACACACACACACACACACACACACACACACACACACGTTCGAGGTCCCGCATCTGCTGGTGGCTGGTGTCGACCTGTGTTCCCGCTTGGCCAGCCTCAAGCTGGTCAAGGGCACGCTTTGCCCTGCACATCGGAACGGCGGGGCGTGATGGCACACGCAGGGATGAGATCCCACGAAAGCAAGAGGCACAAAGGAGATGAACAAGAACAAGGGCCACAAACCAGGACAAGAACAACAAGGACAAGAACACCAATAACAGAGCTGACGAGCTGGAGCGAGAAAGGCAGGTGAACAAAAGCACGCAGAGGCGTGTCGATGTGGTGGTCGTGCATCAGCAGCAGGTGTGCACTGGACCATCACGGCTGCGCACCTCTGGCGACGCTTGCCAATCGCCTCGAGAACAGCCTTGAACACAAACTGGTACTGCACCTGCAGGTTGCACCCAAGACAAGACACAATATGGACAGCACAACGATGTAAGCTGCAAGGGAACGAAGATCCAGGCGGCTGTCGCGCAAGGATCAGATTGCTGCACTGCAAGCAGCAGGCAAACCCAGCAATGCAATGCACGCAGCTGACAGCAAGCATGGGGACCAGACGTGCAGAGAGCGAGGCAGAGTAAGCGACGGACCAGGGTTTGGACGAGGAAGGCGCGGCACTTGCGCATCTCGGACACGACTTCGCACGGGTCAACGCGGCCCTTCTTGCTCTCAAGGCGCCGGATGAGCCTGGATGCATTGGCCACAAGGGGCAGGCGAGCGAGCGAGCGTGCGTGCGTGCGTGCGTGCGTGCGTGTGTGTGTGTGTCAGCATGGGAACGCAAGTGCTTGCAAGCAACAGAAAGCAGAAGGTGAAGAAGAAAAACCAACAAATTGGACATGAAACACCTAAACAGAACACAGGGAGAGAGAGAGAGAGAGACACACACACACACACACACACACACACACAGATACCCACACGCACACAGACACAGACACACAGACACACACACACACACACAGATACCCACACGCACACACACACGCACACGCACACCCACACACACACACAAACATGACACTCACGTGTCAACAGCGATGAATGTGCCTGTGCGGCCGACGCCGGCAGAGCAGTGGACAAGCACGGGTGCTTCCGACCGAATCTCCTTCAACACGGCCTTGCTGCTCACACCACATCACACCAGCAACAGAAGAGACAGCATGGGGTGAGATTGAACGGCACAAGCAAAGCAAGCCAAAGAAACAAAAAAAATTGACGTGTACGTGCATGCAAGCAAGCAAGGAAGCAAGCAAGGAAAGGGAAGCAGGCAGGCGGGCGGGCAAATGGAGTGTTGTTTTGCGCACCGGAAGGAGAGCATTTCGTTTGCCGTGTTAGGCACGCCGTGGTCTGGCCAGGCCGTGTAGAGAAAATGTGTGAGGGGCCGTTCCTGGTTCGTCTCCAGGTTGCGCACGAGCATGTGGCGGATGACAAAGTTGGACTTGTCCTTCTTTGGGCCGAGCACGACTTGGAAGGACCCGTAAGTCACCTGCTGCTGCGAGTCATCTGGCCAGTACTTGTGGCACTTGAGTTTCCCGCCCTCAATCTGAGCACCCCGGGGTCGCGTGAGTCATTGTGCGAGTGAGTGGGCAAGAAAAGAAAAGGTGGGGTGCACAGAAGACCAGAGAAACAAAAGCAGCCACACACAGAGAGGCAAACACACACACACACACACACACACACACACACACACACACACACACACACAGAGACAACACTACGCTGGCGTAAACTGCAGACTTGCTGGCCTACTTCTGCGGGACTTAAGGAGCTTTCCGATACATATCTGCCGAATACACACACAGAGGCGAACACACACACACACACACACACACACACACACACACACACACACACACACAGAGGCAAACATACAGGCAAACACAGGCAAACACAGACACAGACATACACAAACACACAGACACAGACATACACAGATACACACAAGCAAACGCAGATACAGACACAAAAGCGTCACGCACCTCGTTGGTGACCATGGCAATGACTTCGACCTGCTGCTCCCAGATCATCTGCCAAAAGGCGTTAAAGGCGGCCGGGACGGGGCCTTGGGAGGCGATGAAGGAGTTGGGGCGATGGCCGTGCACGAAGCAGGCGTTGATGTAGTCATTGTTGCCATTGAACTGAGCACGCCGTGTGACATCACGTGGTACCAAGTCGTGAGTGAGGCAACGTCGCAGCAAGCAAGCAAACACACACACACACAAAAAAAAACCAAACTCACCAACACACAAAAAGGCGGCAAACAGATAGACAGACATACACACACAGGCAAACACACACACACACACAGACAAACACACACAGACAAACACACACAGGCAAACGCACACAGGCAAACACACACACACACACACACGCACGCAGGCAGGCAGATAAGCTTACTCTGTTTGGCGTGACCTTGACGCGGGTGGCGTCGTATGGCAGGATGTTTCGGTAACGGTTCAAAATCTGGTTCGTCTCTGCGTTGCCTGCTGTGGCAGGTTGGGCTGTGGAGGCCGAAAGAGCACGTGTGAGTGGAGGAATGTTGAGTGGAAGAGAAACGATGATAGGGCATACAACAAATGCATGGGTGGCAGATGCCCAGAAGCTGCTCGTCCGTGACAAGGTGCATGCGCAATGGATGCAAAAAGCACGGCATCCTGCACAGAGAATGCGCATGACTGACCATGGAAGCGGGAGAAGGACGCGTATTCCTGTGACCAGCCCACGCCACCGCGCTGCGACAGCTGCTCTGCGCGGCGCAGCACGTTTGCGTATTGCTCATCTGCACAAGTCACACAGTGCATGCATGAAACAGGGGAGCACGAGAGAAGACATGTTGGCATGAGATGAAAGAGAAAAGAGCGAGGAAGAAAATGCAACCGAATAATGGGTGAGCCAAAAGGAGCAGATATGGAACGGCTTGCAACAAGCACATACCACCCACGGCAACCACATTTACAGCGCCACAACATCGACAGTACTGGCACGCACCAAGATAGGAGATGATATCCTCGAGCTCAGACTTTGTAAACTGGCAAAGCCAAAACGAGAAGCAGAGGCAAACCAAAGCACAACAGAATCAAGTGAAACCAAAAGCAGCGTGAGTTGTGTGGTCATTCGTGGCCATGGACGATGCAGGCGTGAACGTGGTGAAACAGGCGTGCAAACGAAGTCAGCGCCATGTGCGTACCGTGCGCTGAAGAACGTCAAAGGGTGCAACATTGGCGTGCATCGTGGTGGATGATTGAGAGCGAAGTGGAGCTTTTGGGTGAGGATACTGGTACAAGCAAGCATAGCTGGAGCAAACACCACCTTCCACAATCTGACAACACCACAGCAAACGCGACGCAACGCGGCAGACAATAGCACACACGGAACGCGTGCTTGCAAGCAAGCAAAACCACATGGCGCAGACAAACCTTCTTCGAAGCGCCTGTTGCCCCACCAACCAAAGACAGCAAGCGAGACGTGCGAGCATGTGCGTGAGTGCATGTGTGAAGGGAGAGGACTGGCAGTAGCCATGACAAGGTGCACCGCTTCCACCACCAAAACAAACACAACAAGCACTTTGTGGTGTTCTGTTGGTGGTTTGTTGGTAAGTTTGGCGCCCACTAGACTACTGGAATCAAGAGGCACGTGTGACGACAACGAGACGCTGCACATCACACATGAGAGAGGAGGAGAAGGAAGCAAGCCCGGATGAAACGTACCGCCTTCCAGCAGCATGCTCTCATTTGCACCCATGGCTGCTGCGGTCGAGGCAGGGGCAGGCAGGCAGGAGGGCAGGTGTTGTTCTTGTTGTTGTTGTTGTTGTTGTGTGGCGGCGGCAGCAGCAGATGTGTGGAGGAGGCGAGGAGGCGTGGCTTGTTGTTGTTTTTGTGGTGTTGCCCACTGCCGTCACAGCAAAAAAAAATAAAAAATTGTGGTGGCGGGTTTTTGATAGTCAGACATGTTTTGGCGAAGGACCAAACTGCTCACAAACAACAACCAGCACCGCAAGCACACACACGCACTGCCCAGCACACCCTCTCACGATGGCGAGGCCGAAGCGGGCGAAGAGGGGCAAGGCAGCCGCTGCTGCGGACGAGGAAGAGGACAAGAAGACGAAGAAGAGGGTGGAAGATGAAGAAGAGGAGGAGGAGGACGGTGTCATGGACAGCGGCGACGAAACGGAGATCGAGGATGACGATGGCGATGGCGACGATGATGGTGAGGTGAGTGACGATGGGCTGCGGAAGCGGAAGTTGGCCAGAGCCAAGAAGGCCAAGAAGAAGGCGAAGAAAAGCAGCGATGGGGACGACAGCGACGACGACGA
>NW_004754930.1:958930-966430 GCF_000188695.1 Salpingoeca rosetta | reverse complement strand
ACTTATGTGTATGTGTGTATGTGTGTGTTCTTGTGTGTGTGGATGTGTGCACCAGTACTTGTATGCGTGTTAATGTGTATGTGCATGTGTATGTGCACGCGTACTTGTGTGCGTGTTTACTTGTGTATGTGTGTGTGCGCGCGTATGTGTGTGTGCCCCTTTCCGTCCAAGCATGTGTTCTGCACAACGGACTGGGCATGTGCGTGTGCATGCTCCTGCATGTGATTCCATGCGTTCATTCCACCCAATGCGCCTTGTGCTCACGCACGCTCACCGCTGGCTGCGACCACTGCACGGCAGGTGGGAGGCCGGGAAAGTGATACTGTTTGATGACTCGTTCATCCACGAGGTGTACCACTTTGGCACGGAGCCGCGTTACGTGCTGTATTGCAGCGTGTGGCACCCCGACATTGCCCGCGCACATCAGCTCCTCACCAACAACGGCAGTTAACGAGGCGCCCTTGTTGCTGCTGCTGCTGCTGCTGCGTAAACAACATACACACTGTTATTAACTCGACGCGCTTGTACAGACACACCGCTTTTACATCACGTGTTGGTGCAAGGGTGTTGTGTTACTTCTAGTGTACACTGCGAATAATTAACATCAAGCAATATGGGAAGCACAAGCAAGCGTGGAGCAAGGAGGGGCAGAAGGTGGTCAAAGGGCAGGGCTGGCACAGAAGCACACAAGAAGCAATGCCACAGCACAAGAAGGCACAAAGGAAGAGAGACGTGTGGTGTGCATATCAATCGTGATAGCAGCTGTCCACACATGCAGGGGATATGAACAGGGTGCAAGACAGGGAACTCAACAACATGTGTGCGTATGTGCGTGTGTATGTGTATGGGCATAAATACGATGATGGCGACACATTGGCCCACAACGACGAGCGGCAAAGAAGAGAGGACAGCTGGCCGTGTGGCCGTTGCAAATAATAAGAGACAGCGATGTGGCTACGATGCGTGTGTGTGGTTCAAGCTGGTGGAAACGTCTGGGTTCAGAGACAGCCGCTCTTGCAGCAGTTGAATCTGTGTACATTCATGCCAATGCGGGTTTGTGGGTGAGGGTGCAGAGGTGAGGACGAGCCAGAAAGCGCTTCAATTGCGCAGTAGAATGTGCGGCAAAGAGCGTGCATTGCATGTGCACCGTGCGTGTTACCTGCTGTTGCAGGGCGGTGATGGTCTTCTCGTACTGTTCTTTCACATCTCGCGGCAAATATCCCTGCTCAGCAAAGGCAAGTAAGCAAGCAAGCAAGGCCATTAATCAGCAGTGTGTAGTGATTGGAAGGATAACAAGAAAGCAGCCACGCACGGATACACAAACAGAGCCAAGGGTGTGGGTAAGAGATTATGCAGAGAGCCAGTTGCACACAATGCACACACACACACACACACACACACACACACACACACACACACACACACACACACACACACACACACAAAGGCACGGACCTCCAGCGCATCTTGCTGCTGCAGTTGAGCGTTTGCGAGGCGCCGCTCAAACTCAAACTGGTAGAAATAAGAGAGAGAGAGTGTGTGTTTGTGAAGGGGCAGCAGGGTTGAGTGCATGAGTACACGGTGTGGCTGGTTCTGCACCGGGGAAAGGGTTGGGTGCTCTCACCCTCTCACAAGGGCAATCAGACACTAAAACAAACACACACACACACACATACAATCAAGGGACCTTGAGTTTGCGGATGGTGTCTCTAGCGACGTGGATGTGCTGCCGCTCCTGGGCAAGTTGCTGGCGATACGCCTCCACATCTTTATTGTATGCCGTGCGAAGCTCATGCATTTCCTGCACGCCACCATCACCGCAGCCGATGCGTGTGGACGAACGTGGTCGAGTGGATGAGAACAAGACAAAATAGGACATGGGTCACCAAGAATCAACCAGCACGCGCATGCACGCGCAAGCACGTACCTTGTGATGGCGGTCAACCAATGCTTGTCTATCTTTTGAGAAGGTTGTTTGTTGTGTTTGGAGCTGCGCAACGGCCTGCTGCAGCTGTGCCGTCACCTGCGACCAGCAAACACCCAACATGTCAACGTGTGTGTTTGTATGCGTGCGTTGTATGCGTACGTGTATGCACATGTTCGCGCGAGAAACAACAACCACTACCACCACGACAAGGGACACCACTACCACCAGCAGCACCACCACCACTACCGAGCACCGCCACCTTTTCGTATTCGGATCGCCAGCGGTCTTCCACGCGCCGCACTTGGTCCTCGGCATCTCGCACGAGCGTGTCGCGGTGCTGCTGCACCTCCATCTGTGCGTATGACAGCGGTTGCAATGGCAGTGCACCGACACATTGAGAGAGGCATTGGCGGTAGATGAAGGCAAACATGGGTATATGCATCAGCGCAACACAGACACGCACGCACAAACAGCCATATCCTCCCACTCCATGCAGTGTGTGTGTATGTGTGTGTGTGTTTGTGTGTGTGTGTGTGTGTGTGTGTGTGTGTGTGTGTGTGTGTGTGTGTGTGTGTGTGTGTGTGTGTGTGGACTAACGGTCATGTCCGATCGGAGCTGTTCGCTGAGGCGAAGGGCGCGCTGCTCGGCCTGGTCCAGCTCCCGCCTGTGGTCCGTCTGCATCTGCGACACCTCCTGTGACGACGACGATGGAGATGATGGCGATGACGACATGGCGACGGTGTTGGTGGTGGTGGTGGTCGTGACGGTGGTGAGGGCAAGGCAAGTCAGCAAAACTACGAGTTCATACATGGCAGATGAGAGGCAGTGTCGCTATTAGCAATCGTGAAGACAGCGCACCTCGTCCCGCGCAGCCGCCAGCTCCATCAACTGCTGCCGGCGAAGCGCATCCAGTTCCCGCAACTGTTACACACACACACACATACACACACACACACGTGTGCAAGGAGAGGTGAGCACAGCTGGTGAGCAGGCATGACAAGTGTACTCGAAAGCAATTTAGGGGGCGTGAGTGTGATTGTGAGTGCACACGTGTGTTTGCGCGTTTCCGCAACAGGTGATTGGAGTGTGGTTGTGCGTACCCGCTGCTGCAGACTTGACACCTCCTGCTGCGCGCGCTGTCGACTCGTCTTCAGCTCCGCGCGCAACTCCTGCAGCTCCTGCAAGCACACACACGTCGTGAGTTGGGGGTGAGTTGGGGTGAGTTGGGGCGAGTTAGTGACGGGGTAATGTGCGCGCGTTTGCACGGGTGCTTGTGGGCTGTGTGCTCTGCTTTGTCGTGAGCAATCTCGTCTTGCAGACCACAGCACATCCGTGTGCATACATGCCGAACACCACTCACATCATCGTGCTGGTTGCCGACGGACGCGAGCGTCTGCGCGTGGGACTGTCGCTCCTGCTCAAATCGCTGCTGCAGTCCTTGCAGCGCACGCCGCGCCGTCAGCACCTCTTCCTTGAACTACCAAAACAAAAATGCAGCAATCGGCAAGGGAGAATGAGAAGGGAGGGTTGGTTGCGCGAATGGGGAAGACAGAACCACGGGAGCTGTGTTGAGCGAGAAAGCAAGAACTGGTGTTGCATCCACACGAATCGTGCAAATACGGGGACGCATGAAGGTCGTCACACACAACACAGCAGGCAGACAAATAAACAGACAGACACACACAGACACATAATACATACATACACACAGACACATACATCAACACCCCACTCTACAGCTTGTTACCTTCTGCGTGCGTTCGACGTGTTCCCTGTGGATTTTCTCGAGCTGGCGATCAAACTCTGCCTGCAGTTTTGTCTTGAGGTTCTGGTTCTCGACGGCAGACTGCGAGCGAAGCGTCTCCACCTGCCGATTCCGCTCGGCCGCCATGCGTGACAGCGCCTCCTGCACAACGCACCGGGGCACACACACACACACACACACACATACGCAGACACACGCACACACAAACACACATACGCAGACACACACACACACACGCACGGACACAAACACAGCTGTGAGCAGGGCAGTGAACAATGAATGACGACAGAAGGAGATACAAGCACACATGCAGCCGCCAGCAGCACGGATGTGTGTGTGTGTGCATGCATGACAAACCTCGGCCTCTGTTGCGCGTTTCTCTGCTGCTGTGATCTAAGGGGCGCGAGCAAGCAAGCAGGCAAGATATCGACGTGGTGAGTGCATACCAAACCTAGCACATGTACACGCATGAAGCGATGTGCACAGGAACACACAGACACACAGAGACACAGGCACACACACATACACACAAGAGCAATCGTGCAGGCACACAAGAGGTGCCACAGGCAACCAGGGTTATACCTTTGCTTTCAAGCGAGTTCGTTCGTGCTCGTGTGCACGCGCGAGTTTCTGCCGCTGCTGTGCCAGCGCTTCCTTCCTTCGCTCCTCCTGCTCAGGCGAACAGGGGTTTGCGGTGTCGTGACTTCACACCAATATGCGGCGAATGTGGCACCAAAATGACAGGCATAGGTGGACATACACACACACACACGCACTTACCATGGTTGCGATGTCTTGCTGGTGGTCTTGGAGGAGGTGGGTGTGTTCTGCGTCAAGGCGCTGTGTCTCCTTGTGCAGCTTTGCCGCTTGCTGCTGCAGTCGCGAAACCTCAGCCTCCAGCGCACCCCGCTCCGTCTCGTGGTTCTCTCGCAGCCTGACCACACACACACACACACACACACACACACACACACACACACACACACACACACACACACACACACACACACACACACACACACACACACACCCGAGTCCGAGAGGATTGGAAGGCCTGTCAGATACATGGTTGCACAAAGCAGCGCACAACAAAACTGATACATGAACAACAGCACGTGCGAGTGGTTGACAGCATGGGTTGTGCCGTACAGGTGTGTCTCGCGGGTGTGGTCGCGGGTTGCAGCCTCAAGCTGCTCCTGCAGTGCATCTGCACGCGACTGCTCTTCGTGGTGCGCCTGGTGCAGCACAGCGCAGACCATGTCGTGTGTTGGGCGAATGAGGCGATGAATGGGGGAGAGTTGGTAGAGCGGGGTGTAAGGTTGAAGGTGCATTTTCCACAAAACCGCACACAGAAGCAGCCATACACGCAAGCAGATGCACACACATCTGCACGATGACAGGTGTACGGATAAACGGATGCATCGGGAGCAATCAGGTTACACAGCCAGCGCTGACCGTCTTGAGAGCGTCGTGTTTGTGCTGGAGGTCGAGCAGCTGCTGTTGAAGCGTCTGCGCATCGCGCCCGCTCGTGTTGAGCTGCGAGTTTTCCCGCCGCAACTTGTCGACGCTCTCCTGCAGGTCCAGCGTCTGTTGCCGCAGCGCCGTCACCTGCACGCAGCGGGAGAGCGAGCGAGCAAGTGAATGAGTGAGTGAGTGAGTGAGTGAGTGAGTGAGTGAGTGAGTGAGAGTGAGTGTGTGCGCGTGGTGAGTGAAGGATCATCCATCTACGGTGCATGTGCAAGTCCAAGCATCACCTGTGCTTGCAAGCTCTCCACTTCAATGGATTTCTTCGCCAGCTGCGACTCCTTCACTTGCAGTTGCTGTGGAACACAATCGCATCGGTTGTGCGCGTGAATTACAAACGGGGAGTCGGCGCGAGAACATGATACGGCCGCACGAGGAAGAACACATACGCACACACACACGTACACATGCACATGTGCACACACACACACATACGCACACGCACAAATGCACACACATACACACACGCACCCACCTGGTCTTGGTGTCGGATGTGGTCCTCAAGCTCCCGCACCACCAGCGCAAGCGTCTCTGACGAAATGGTTGCACGTGTGCGAATGGTTGCAGGTGTGCGTGTGTGTGTGTGTTTGTGTGTGTGTTTGTGTGGTTATGCATAGGAGTGAGGAGAGGGATGCAATTGCAGTTGACAGCACGCGTGGATGTTACACATTGTCACGCACACGCCAGCACATGCGCCACAGGAGACGCACGTTGGTTGTTCTGAAAGTCCTGCTCCAGCTGCTTGATGTGGCGCTGCGACGCCTCGTTCAGCCGCTGTCACGCAGTGCAGGCGAGAGTGGAGCAGGTGCGCAGGTATGAGTGGTGCGAATGAACGTGGTGTGTAGGTGTGTACGTGTCTGTGCGTGTGTTTGTGTGTTGAAAGGGGACATGAGGCACGTGTGCAGGACGGTGTATTGACAAACGCACGCGCTGGTCTTCCTCCTTCTGCTTCAGGTGCTCGCTTCGCTGTTGCAGCAGCATTTCCTCGTATTTTTGCTTCATGGCCTGGTAAGACGCAGCGGACGCGGATCATGAGGGCAGGGTTTAAATAAACCACAGCCACGAACAAAGACAGGTGGATGGGCAGGTATGCATGCAAGCAGACAGGCAGACAAGCGAGTGGACACTGACGTGCTGTGTGCGGTCGGCGGCTGCGCGGATTCTCTCCATCTCGGCCTCTCGCTCGAGCGCCGTCTCCTTCAGCTACACAACGACGATGATGACGACGACGACGATGGCGTTGTTGTTGTTGTTGTTGTTGTTGTTGTTGTTGTTGCGAGAGCGTAGATGAGTGTGGCGATTGCAGTGAGTGATGTGTGCACGCGTTTTGTACAGACGGTGTTTGACCGACAGGAAGCAGCAGCGGCGCATGCGCAGCGCGAAGCAAGGGCAAGAAGGTGAGTAGCAGACCTGGTGTTGGAGTTGGTTGACGGCCGTGTTGAGCGCCTTGAGCTCGTGCTCATAGTGTACCTTCAGCTGTGCCATCTCCTCCTGACACACACACACACACACGCACACACACACACGCACACACACACACACACACACACACACATACATACATCCAGCCAGCCGTGCAGCAGCACCAGCGACGGATATCCATGTGAGCAGGCGTCAAAGGAGCAGCAGGTGCGCGCACGACAGCAAGAACAGGTGGTGCATTCAACGGCACCCACCGCTCACCATTACACATCACTACACATCAATCCACATCAATCTACATCATCACACACCACAGCAGACCATCACACACTGCGGGACATCACAACACCACCTTGTGAATGCGTTTAAGCTCGTCCAGTGTGGTTGCGCTGAGCATGGACGAGGACATGTGGTACAGCCGAGATGGCGGTGGGGAGACGTTGAGCAGGTTTGTTGAGGAATGCTCCTCAGACAGCATGGTGCCGTGGCCGCGACCGTGGCCCAGCCCAGGCGATGATGTTGTGAACGCGGAAGCGTCGTGTCGGGGCTTGGCTGCCCATGGGTCGCCGCTGCTGCTGTTTGCAGAGGTGTGTTGTGCTGGCGAGCGCTGGTGGAGGCTGAACGGCTGAGTTGGCGCCGTGGCGTGGCTCGGGGGTGCGAGGTGTGCAGAGGATGGCACGCTTGCCCACGCCACCTGAAACGCTGTTGGGTGTTGTTGCTGGTGCTGGTGCTGGTGCTGTTGTTGTTGTTGTTGTTGTTGTTGTTGTTGTTGTTGCTGCTGCTGCTGCTGCTGTTGTTGTTGTTGTTCTGCCGTTTGTTGCGGATGCTGTTGCTGGGGGTGGTCGTAGTGGTGTGGTTCAGG
>NW_004754930.1:934772-956330 GCF_000188695.1 Salpingoeca rosetta | reverse complement strand
TCTCTGTACTACACACACACACACACACACACACACACACACACACACACACTTCCTCGATAGGACGACTGCGACGTTCCTACAGCCGTATCAGCGGCACTTGCAGAACCACGGCTTTGTTGACTTTGATGATTTGCTCATCAAGTTCAACCAACTGCTTGAAGACCACCCACATGTAACCCGCTTCTGCCAACACATTCTCATCGACGAGTTTCAGGTGTGGGCGTGCTTTGTGCGTTCGTGCAGTGCTTCGTGCGTGTGTGTGTGTGTTTGTGTGTGCGTGTGTGTGTTTGTGTGTGTGTTTGTGTGCGCGTACGTGTGTAGCTCATTCATGCTGCTTTTGTGTTCCTATGGGGGATTTTAGGACACGAACGTCGTGCAGTACTCCATTGCCACGAAATTGGCCGCCAACGCAAATATCACCGTCGTTGGGGATCCAAACCAATCCATCTACAGGTGAGCACGTGTACACAGGCTGTGGTGCATGCTGCACAGCATGCACTATACACTGACGCGGTACACTTTTCACCGCATACCCACACACCCACACATGCACAACACATACACCCTCACACACACACACAACACACACACACACACACACACACATGCACAACACACACCCACCCACCCACACACACACACACCCACACACACACACACCCACACACACACACACACACACACACACACACACACACACACACACACACACACACACACACACACACACACACACACTGGCTCGTTGTCTGTGCACAGCTGGCGGCAGGCGCAGGCGGACGGGTACCGCAAGTTCAAGCGGGACTTTGCTGGGTGTCAGGTTGTTGGACTTGGCCGCAACTACCGCTCCACAGAGGCCATTGTCCAACTGAGCTCGCTCTGCCTCGCCTCCCAGCGCGACACCAAGTTCTGGACATCAAACGGCGGGGGGCCACCCGTCGTCTTTGCCACATACAACGTGGGCACCTTGCATGCTGCCTCTGGTTGAAAATGTGTTGGTCTTTGGTTGACGTGTGTTGATTATTCTTCTTCTGTTGTCGCTGGTGATTGCGCTGTGGACGCATGCCTGGTTGATGCCACAGCTGTTCAAGATGGTGCAACCACACACACACACATTTACATACATTTAAACACATGTATGTACACGCTCTCTTTTACACACACACACACACACACACACACACACACACACACACACACACACACACACACACACACAGTCTCCGATGCACGAAGCACGCTCCATCGCCAAGGAAACGGCGCGGGTGTTGCAGTCTGCAAAAGGTACGCCGTGACAATGCAAGCACGTGGCATGCCACCTGCTCCTCTGACTTGTTCCTCTGCGTTGCCCCCTTGTCTCCCGGATCCCCATCACCTCATCATGCTCTTGTCTACACCCTCACCCCTGCTCACAACCTTGGCGTACCCAACACCAAAAAGGAGCCATCACCTTCAGCAACATTGCCGTGTTGGTGCGAACCAACGCCATGACCCGAAGCCTCGAACAGGTTTGCGTATATTTGTGTGTGTGTGTGTTTGTGTATGTGTTTGTGTGCGTGTGCGTGTGTGTGTGCGTGTGTGTGTGCGTGTGTGCGCGCGTAAGCTTTCGCTTCTACTTTGCTTTTGATCATGCACCAACAACATCACCGGCTTCCTGCTTGCCCACCCTCTCTATCGATCTCCCACCACTGCTGGCATGCCCGAGTAGGCGTTCACGCACGTGGGCATCCCGTATGTGATTGTGGGCGGCCTGAAGTTCTTTGACCGCGCGGAGGTGCGCGACTGCATGGCCTACCTCAAGCTTGTGCACAACCTGCACGACGACATCTCCCTTGCCCGCATCATCAACACCCCAAAGCGCGGCGCAGGCCCAAAGCTGATGGAGGCCTTGGAGGCAAACGCCCTGCGCAACCACTGCTCCCTGTGGGACGCCCTCACCAAAGGCCTGCAGGCGAAGCGAGGCGCGCCCGACAGGATAAAGTGCCCGCGGCCAACGCGTGCTGCGCTGGGGTCGCTGGTGGCGCTGATCAGGAAGCACCAACAGGGGGACCACTCGGCCACACACGTGCTGCTGGACATTCTCAAGCAGGTGCAGTACAAGGAGCACCTGGAGAGCACGGACAAAGCTACCGCCGCGTCCAAGTGGGAGAACGTGCAGGAGTTGCTCGCCCTCACCCGCGAATTTGAACACGAATCGCACAGCGGCAACCCCAACGATGGTGGCGACGGCGCCGGTGCCGGTGGTGGCGACGGTGACGATGACGATGGTGTGAAGGCGGAGGAGGAGGAGGAGCAGCAGCAGCGAGGAGAAGACGACAACTTGAAGCAACAACAGCAGCAACGTGACGATGACGCAAGTGACACCGATGACGATGACGATGACGACGATGACGATGATGACGACGACGATGGTGACATGTCGAAGCTGAGCAGTTTCATTGAGCACGTGTCGCTGTATGCGAGCTCGGACAAGCTGGAGCGAAACCAGAGCAGGCAGGACTGCGTGACGCTGAGTACGATCCACTCTGCCAAGGGCCGGGAGTGGGCGGTGGTGTTTGTTCCTGGCGTGGAGGATGGCGTGCTGCCGCACTCGCATGCGCTTGATGAAGTGCAGAAGAAGGGCGACAGCAGCCGGCTCAAGGAGGAGCGCCGCCTCCTCTATGTACGCTCACATGTGTGGTGCTTGGGTGGGGTGGAAATGTGTGCATGTGTGTGTGTGTGGGGGGGGGGGAAGTGCGCGTGTTGTATTTACTACTGTGTGTTTCATGTATGTGAGATGAACGTGTGTGTGTCTTTGTGACACACACACACACACACACACACACACACACACACACACACACACACACACACACACGCACGCATACATATATTGCAGGTTGCGCTGACGCGGGCCAAGTACTACTTGCACATGTCGCGGTGCCTGTGGAGGGGCGGGGCGTACGGCTACAGCAGCGAAAACGAAGTGAGCCGCTTCATCTCCAAGCGCATGTTCGAGCTCGTCAAGCCGTCTGTGTCCGACCGCACGCTTGCGTGCACGGTGGGCATCCTGAAGGCGCTGGTACAGCCGCGGTGCGAAGTGGATGCTGCGGCGACGCTCAAGGCCGCGCGCGCCATCCAAAAGAAGGCGGACGCTGCTCTGGCAGCGGCCCAGGCGAGGGGCGGTGGCGATGACGATGGCGATGATGGTGCTGGCAGTGGCGGCGATGCTGGCTATGGCAGTGGTAGTGGGAGGTTTTCGTTTCTGCAGCGGTCATCCTCCAGCCCATCGCACGCGTCGAAGCGGCGTGCGCGGTTCCAGGCGTCCGGCAGCCGGGGCACCAAAGGCGGCTGGAGCCTGTCTGCCGCCCAGCAATCGTCGTCGTCTTCCTTCTCGAGGGCGTATTCGCCAACCGCGTCCATCATGACCGCCACCCCGGCCTTTACATCGGCATCTTCGTTCCTGGCTGAACAGCAGCAGCACCAACAGCAGCAGCAGCAGCACCAACAGCAGCGACAAAAGGCAACAAATGCGACATCATCAAAGGGAGCGGCGGCACCAACAAAGCAGGCCAGGCCGTCCCTTTCTTCCTCCGTCTCCGCGCCTGCTGCTGACGGCGCCAGCGCGTCCTGGCTCTCCATCAACCCGGCGGCAGGGTTTCAGACCGCCGCGCAGTTTATGCAGGTGTGTGTGTGTTGGGGGGCAAGGGACGGGGCTGTTTACATGTTTGCGAGTGTGTTGAAAGGAGCATTTGCTTCTGTGCTTGGATGGTTGCACATGTATGTGTTCGTGCGCTCACCCTCCCGCTTTGCTCACCCTCCTTGCTTTCCCTCCCTCATGACTCCACAAACTAGACGTCCTCGTTTGGCGGCGGGCAGATGCCCTCGTATCAAGGCACCGTCTTTGGAAACACGGCGGCAGCACCAGAACCTTCTGCATCCACAGCCAGCAGCCGAGGCACGGGACGAGGCAGAGGCAGGGGCAAAACGGGCAGGGGTAACACGGCCAGGGGCAAGGCCGCAGCACAACAGAAGCGGGGTGGACGCGACATCAAGCAGGAAGCGGCTGCCGACCCGAACGCCACCTCGTCAAATCCCGGCACCACCGCCAGCAAGAAGCCAAAGACGGAGGCACAGCCGAGGCAGAAGCCAACAACAAAGAGGAAACCCACAACAAGGAAGAAGTGCACCAGCAAGATGCCCGACGCCCTCAAGCGTCTCATGAAGCAGCAGCCAGCCAAGAAGCAGGAGCTCATTGTCATTGACTGACTGATGTCACACGCGTGCGTGCTTGTTGTGTCAGCTTGTTGTATCAGTGAGGGTTTGCACCGCCATGACCTGCGATGTAGACGAAGTACATACGGTAGTAGATGATCACACCATGAAGCTTCATGCGAAACTGAGAGCGTCGGTGGCAAGAGGCGTGGGTTGATGTGATGCTGTGATGTGGCAGGGAAGGGAAGCAAGAAGGGAGGCAGGGAAGGGAAGCAAGAAGGGAGGCAGGGAAGGGAGGGAGGTTGGATGGCAAACACGTCCCGTGCTGCTGACACACCCACATCCGTCCATACACTGAAATCAGGCTCGAGCTTGTCATTTCTGACAGCAGACAGTTTTTGTGCTGTCGCAAAGAAGTTCAGCTGCAACGGCGGTGATTGGTGCGTGGTCGAGTGTGTGCCGCTGAACCCGACTGTCATCGTCGTGCCTGTCGTCGTGCGTGCCTCGCCCTCCTCCTCTCTTAATCTTGCACTTGTCTCTCTCACTCTGCCCTTTTTGTTTCTCTTTCTTTGCTTTGCTGTGCACCCCTCTCATCCGCACCCATCCACTCACTCGCACGCGCGCACACGTGTGTGTCGTAGGGTCGACAGAAAGCGGAAGAAGCAAGACAACGCACGTGCAGCAGCGTCGTACCGTTGGTTGGACTTGTCAGAAACGCGAGTGATGGCCAGTACGGAAAGCGCAGTTGGGGCGGTCCGGCCGCTGGGTGCGGCTGGCCTCGGACCCCGCGTGTCCTCACAGGGCATCGTGTGCCAGGGCCAAGTTGCGTGGGCGTACGATGGCCGCACCTTGTCGTTCGCATCCACCTTGTCGGGGTCGCCCATGCACTCCATCACCCTGGCGCCACTCGCCCTGGTCGCAGTCCTGGACACGGCCAGCACCGTGGCGGCGTCGTCCCTGGAAGCAATGCAGGTGCTGCTCGTGCTGCGGTCCGCTGAGGATGTATCGTTCATGATGTGCCTGCACCGCCTCCCCACGCAGCAGTTCTCTCGCGGCGTCGTCATCAACCAGCCACTCGTGGACGTGTGCTGGCTGGGCAAGCCGCCCTCAGCCATGCCGCAGAGCAGGGCATGCATCGCCGCCACCTCCCGGTCCGGTGAGCTTGCCCTCTTCGACCTCACACCGATCCTTGCAGACCACCACCCCTGGTCCTGGGACATCGACACAGATCCCCTCTCCTCCCACACCTTGCAGTCAAAGGCAGTCTGCCATCTGGGTCAGCTCCCCGAGCACTTCTCATACAGTGCTCAGCTGCACACCCTACTTGCCCTCGGCGCAACCAAGGGCGTCCTCGTCTCCCTCAACAGCGACCAACGGTGCGTTGCGTGTGTGTGTGTGTGTGCGTGTGTGTGGGCGAGTGTGTGTGTGTGTGTGTACACGCGTAACGCACGCGATGGCTTGTTGTGATTCATTTTAGCACCACGCTCATGTCTCAACCTCGCCTCTTACCCATGCTTGCGCCTGCTTTTTGTGCGTGTGTGTGTTGCGTGTGTGTGTGTGTGTGCAGCGTGCAAGAATTTGAGCAGGAACGGCGGCGCAGCAGCATCGTGGATGCGGTGGCATATGCCATTGTGTCGGATGGCACTCGCTACATCATGATTGCCACCATGCACGGCAACCAGCCTGCCCTGGAGCTGTACCACGTGCAAGATGACAGCATCGCCTACGACGAGGACTTCACACCGCTCGCCAACACGATGCAGCTGCCACCCGACAGCGGCACCATCGTCACCATCCCCAGCCTTTGCGTCTGCGGTGCGTTGCCTGCATTCTTCTTGCTGCCGTCATCTTTGTTACCCGACCCTGTCATCTGAACATGCTCCCTCATTTGCTCACTGTGGTTGTGCGTGTGTGATTGTATGTGCTTGTGCGCGCGTGTATGTGCTTGCGTGGCCGTGTGTTTGTATGTTTTGCTGCCATGTGTGCTCGCGTCCACTCGTGTGTGTGCGTGTGCGTGTGTGCGCGTGTGTGTGCGTGTGTGTGTGTGTGTGTGTGTGTGTGTTTGTCATGTTCCTGTGCAGGACCGTCCTTGTCAAGCAGCAACGATGATGATGACGATGACGATAGCACCACCGTCATGTGCACAATCGCGGCCACGTATGTTGCTCCGCCTACTCGCCTTGCAACGCGCTTTCCGCCTTGCATTGTGCTTGCCGCCTTACAATGTGCTTGCCGTGTGCTTGCCCTCGCTCACATCATCACCATTACCACCTCCATCACCGTCAGCACGGGCAACCGCTGCGACGTTGCCGTTGTCGTCATCGATGAAGACGCCCGCCTCAGCAGCGTACGTGCACACACATCGTGTATATGTACACGCATGCGGTCATTTGACAGTTTGCACATTCCTGTGAAGAGACACGCGCTCACGACGCATGTTTGGCTCACTATCCATGGGTAATTGCGTTGTGGTTGTGGTTTGCCTGCAGGCATGGGAGGAGAACATTTCATTTGCATTTCGCCACGAGGTTGGCGTGGACCTCGACGCGGAGCCAACGGCGCCCCCGGTCAGCACAGAGACAAGGAGCGAGTGGGCGTGCATGCATGTGTGTGTGTGTGTGCGTGTCTGAGAGAGTGAGCGAATGTGCATGCATGCGTGTGAGAGAGTGTGTGTGATGGGAAAGCACAGAACGCACACGTGCATGCAAACGCACACACACACACACATACACGCACACACGTGCATGCAAACGCATACGCAAGCGTGTGCACATGGAAGGATTGCACAAGCATGTAACCACCTGTTGTTGCTGTGTGCATGAACACTGACTGCTGGGGTCGCGTAGGCGTTTTCGGTGGACTTGGCGTCCATTTACAGATATCACCACAAGAACCGTGCAGAGGTGCAGGTCAGTGAAGTCGAAGCGTGCATTCGCAACGCCGCATTGTCATGGTGTTGTTGCGTTCCAACACCATATGTGCTCCACACGCACATGCACTCATTCATGCACACACATGCATATTCCCGGACACTCGCGTGCTCCCAATTACTGCCCACGTTACTCCTGCCCACACAACGCTGCTCACGTCCTTCGTTTTGATTGCTTGCTGCGGACGCAGGAGACGCAGGCGACTTCGGAGAGCAACACGATTCCGTGGCCGTGTAACGTCAGCTTGCAGGGCACGCTGCTCGTCTCAAACACACTCGTCGACGTCCACTGCTACGGCGCACAGGAGGCGGTATGCTCCTCCTCGCGTAATGCGTGTACATGTGTGTGTGCGTGCGTATGTGTGTTGCACATTCATGTGTGCGCGCGTACACGTGTGCATATGTGGTTTGTGTCTGTGTGTTGTACATGTGTATGTGTGTGTATGTGTGTGAGTGTGTGTGTGTGTGTGTGTGTGAGTGTGTGTGTGGTCGCCACAGCTAACGACATCTCTCCTCTCCCAATGCTTGCTTTCCTTCTCCCCGTCCCCAATTTCCTCTCTCCTCCTTTTTTATTCGAACTGCAGGTCCTGCAGCGGCTGTCGACGCTTGCTGTGCCGATGCTGTGTGAGCCCGAGGAGACATACGCGCGGTTGAAGCAGGCCGGGCTCGTCGCAGGCACAGCACAGTCGCCCAAGGACATGCGAGAGTGCGTACCATCAGTACCACCTCTGTTCTTATTGCTCGTAGCTCTTGCAGTGACCGTTTTGATGGCGATTGTGCTCGTGTTTGCCAGTTGCGCTACAGGACATTCTCATGACCACACACAATCGCCAAGTCTTCACACGCTCTTCTCTCTCTCTCTCTTTCCATCTCACTCACACATTCTCTGTCTCCCCTTCACCCCGGCTCACACACACACACACACACACACACACACACACACACACACACACACACACACACACACACACACACACACACACCGCCCTGCAACGCCTGCCAGTGCTGCCCTTGAGGTGCTCATGTTCAATGGGATGACGGGTGCTGTTGGCGCATACACGCGCTACCTCATTGCGCAAGCAAACCTGCCTATGAGCGCGCGCACCCTGCATGCCCACGACACGCTGGGCTCGCTTTGGGACTGGCTGCTTTCGTTTTGGCGGCGGTACATGCGCGTGTGCAAGCGTCGGTTTGTGGAGTACCTTCAAGGCACGCCCTTCTCCGACAACGACGTCCAGCCCGTTCTCGTCATGCTCTCCGCCATCGTCAAGGTGCACCCGCAGTTGGATGATTGTTGTTTGTGATTCGTTGTTGCTCTGCATTAACGCGCCGTGGGCTCCTGGCTCTCTTACACCTTTCCCTCTGTGCATGCTCAAACGTGTGCGTGCGTGTTTGTGTGTGTAGACACTGAGCGGGACGGCGGGATCTGAGGAGACGCTCGAGACGATTCGCCAGCAGGAAGCCCTCATCAAGGACTGCATCCGCGTAAGAACGTGCATGTACACACGTGTATGCTAATACATGACACCCATCCCCCCGCACACACACACAGCATGCAAGCGTTCACTTTCGTGTTTTTCTCTCGCTTCTGCAGCTCTTCAAAGTGATTGCCTGGTGCGAGCAGAACGGCTTCAACGAATCCGTGAGTCCTCACACTTCACCGCTGACATCACACACACACACACACACACACACACACACGCCAGATTTACGACTATGTCTTGTGTTGTTGTTTTGCATCTTCAACACCACTGTTGCTGCTTTCTCACGCTTCCCTCCGCCCCCCCCCCAACTCATACCCCCACCCCCGCCGTGATCATCAGCTGTGCGAGTGGTCGGCGCTGTACAGCATGGCGGCTGCAGAGGTTCTTCGCGCCGCTGCCGCTGATGTTGATGATGCTGATGGCAATGACGCCGTCGCTCTCGACAAGGAGCACTTCACCAGCGTTCGGGTACGCTTGCGCCCCGCCCCCTCCCTCTCCTATCCGTCGTGGTTGTGTTGTGTGTCGCTCGTGAAAATGCACGACTGCTGATTTCTTTCCTTTGCGTTTCGTCATGCGTGTTTGGTGTTTTGTGTCCATGGCTGCATCGCCTCCATGTCGCCGTCTCAGCCACTTTCCTCTCACTCACCATGCGTCCCCTGGCGTGCACATCGCCTGCCTCGACCGTCACGATCGTCACGACCGTCACGTCATTATGGCACTGCAGGCGTTTCTCAAGTCGAAGCTGCCGATGAACAGCGTTGCGCTGGCGTGTGTGTACCGCATGGTCGTGTCCACCAACGACCGCCGTCTCGCGCTATCGTTTGCGGACGCGTTGGAGCTCCCCACCCATCTTGTCGCCCTTGTTGACGGAGTGGCAGCCATGGACCAGGACAACTTTGAGGTGACGCCAGCAATGCACCCCTGCGCGTTCGTGCGCTCATCTCCGCCTGCACCCTCAGCACGTTGCATTGCCCGTGTTGCTACGTCATCACGCATGCGTGTGTTTGTGTGCGTATGTGTGACGTACATGTGTGTGAATATGTGTCGTTCAGTTCAGCATGCCCGACAGTCGCTGCCGGCGATGCGCTTGCTCTCACACAGACAGCGAGCCGCTTGCCCCCCCCCGCACACACACACACACACACACACACACACACACACACACACACACACACACACACACACACACACACACACACACACACACACACACACAATCTTGACTCTCACATCTGATTTGATCTCCCACCCCACACCAACCTCTCCTCACCATTTCTTCTCCCCACCTTCGGCCTGCCTTCCCGCCCGTCTCCCTCTTCTTCCGTTCTCCCTGCATCTTCCACTGCATCTCCGTGCTGCTTGAATTGCGACGCCACCACCAGGAGGGCCTTGCGCTGCTGAGCACGGCAGATGTGCCCGTCTTTGCGCAGCAGCACGTGCAGATTGTGCAGCACCTGTGTAGCCGCGGCCACCCTGCGCTTGCTCTCAAGTACTGGCAGGCGCACGAGCACCGCATGCTGGGCTCCTTTGGCGTGACTGGCGACACCGTGGCCATGGTCGACTTGCTGCTGAGCAGCAGCCAGCTTCCCTTCTGCTTCACCCGTCTGCGGCAAGCGCGCCAGCAAGGCCACGACACCACCGCAGCCATGGACTTTCTCTTCCAACGTACGAACACTGTTGCATGCGTATGCATTGGTGCTCTCTGGCTTGTTGTTATTTTTCTTGCGTATAGGGACAGCGTACATGGAACAGGATACGTGGGGCGTTGGGGAGACGTTGGCGCCACGCGTGGTGCCGTTTGCGCCCTGCAGCGCAACACCGCTACCGCAACTTCTTGCTCACTGCCCCTGTGGCACGTTTCATTCTTACCTGCGACATCAACCCCCTGTGTGTGTGTGTGTGTGTGTGTGTGTGTGTGTGTGTGTGTGTGTGTGTGTGTGTGTGTGTGTGTGTGTGTGTGTGTGTGTGTGTGTGTGTGTGTGTGTGTGTGTGTGTGTGTGTGTGTGTGTGTGCTTTGTCGCGGTGCAGGGTGCCTGGACGATCGGACCGTCAAGTCTCTGCTTGATCTCCCACTCGATGAGGAGGAGGGACAAATGCTCCAGTCGTTCCTCGCACGCGACGATGCAACATCTGTACGTGGTGGTGCACATGGTGCGTGTGTGTGTGTATGTGCGTGTGTGCGTGCCTGCTGTGCTGTGTGAAAAGGAGGGGTACTTGCTGTGCTGTGTGTGTGCGTGTGTGTGTATGTGTGGTTTCACGTAATGGCTGGCATGTGTTATTCCACACGCTCGCGATGATGTCCGCTCACGACTGTGTTCTCTTCTCACAGTCGCAGCGACAGGAAGCGCTGCTGCTGTTTCTTCTCCTCAAGTCTCGCATCTGCGACGCGTTCCAAGTCCACTATGTACGTCCCTCTTGCATGCACACCAAACTCAAACAAGCAAGCCAACATGATGCAATCACACAAACATGCACGCGCGCGTTTTTCCACGCAAACACTTTTTGCACACACAGACACAAGTGTTGCTGCGTGGCGCTGCTTTTGTGTGCGACACAAGCCCACGTTAACATCCACAATCCGCGATGCATGTGTATGTGTTCAGGCGCTGAATGCGCGCTCGGATGTGCCGGAGGACCGCGCACAGTTCCGCGCCGCTCTCATGCACAACTACAAGACGGCGCTGCCGCAATACCTCGTACGTCAAGGCTATGGACCTGCCTGGCGTTCAATACACGCACATCCGCATATCTTCACGCAGTCACGCAATACAAAGACACACCCAACACACAAACACACACACACCCAACAAACAAACACACACACACACAAACACACAAACACACACACACACACGCGCACACAAACACACCCACACACACAAACACACACACACACACAAACACACACACACACAAACACATGCGACCACGACTGCGTTGTGCTGACACGTGTGTCTTTGGTGCTGCTGTACTGTAGGCGCGGCGTGTGGACAACCCGTCCTTCCAGATGCCCTTTGACGAGTTTGTTGCATCACTCGACCAGACCAAGGACGCATCTGTTCCCGACGCCACCGCTGCCAGTGCAGCGTCAACAGCACCTGGTGCATATGGCGGGGTTTCGTCGCCTGCCATGTCGCATCTTCTCAAGCGCGCGCCGACCTCAACACAGATGCAGACACAGACACACCCCGCTGTTCACCGCGTGCAGCCTTCCAGGATGCCCCTGTACGTGGACGTGATGCTCATCTCATGCTTGATGTTGACTGAGTCCTGTTGAGTGATGTATTTTCGTGTGTGTTGTGTGTGTGTGTGTGTGCGTTTTGGATCTTCGATGCACCCCTCCAGCCAACCGCTTTTCTTGTTCCTTGTTCCTTCCTGCCAACTCACGTCATCTGCGCTTGTTGCCTGTGCGCGTGTGTCAATTTCTGCCGTTCAGGTTTGCTCGTCCGCCGGCAACGCCCCTCGACTACCGGCCAAAGTCCAGATCAAGGTGCGCTGCTGTGTGGTGTTGTGGTTTTGCGATTGTGCGTCTTTGTCGACGTTTGTGTCTGTGTGTGTGTGTGTGTGCGCGGTGCTGTGTGTGTGTGTGTGTGTCTGCCTGTCTGTCTTTGCTTGCGTGATCGGCGCTGCTTTGTGCGTGCATGTCCTTGGCGCCTTTGCTTACTCAGCTGCACCCATCTGATCAGGCTAAACTACACCGACGCAACACCTCGTCGCCTTTCCATGCACGAGACATCATTTGCGTACGTCCTTTTTTCCCCATTGTGTGTCCAGCCCTTCCTTCCCAACCGCTCGTAAACGCTTCATGCGCGCCCCAATTCACCCCCAATCACACACACACACACACACACGCACGCATACACAATTTACATGAATGCAGGGCGTTGGCAACGCCACCGGAGTATGCGTCGCCGACGCTGCAGCAGCGGTTCGCTGGAGCTGCACATGCGGTTGGTTGGAAGACATGCGCGTGTCAGCATGCGTATGTTCATGGGTGTGGACTGTCGGTTCAACGAACCATCTACTGCTCTCTCTCACTCTCACACACACCCTCACGCACTCGCACACACGCATGCACACGCATACACACATATACACACATACACACATGTGCACATACAAACGCGTGATACGTGTGCGCTGCAGGGGATTATGGAGGAGAGCATGGCGATGGACGAGACGACAGATGCCGACGCGTCTGCAGAGACGTCCAAGGAACACATTCCACGCGCAGCCGCAATGGAGGAGGAAGACAATGAAGATGAGGATGATGATGATGAGGAGGATGATGAGGAGGAGGATGACGATGATGACGTGACCATCAACCTGCCCAAGGTGATGAGCACGCCCTCCACCTCGGCCTCGACAAGCTTCATGTCTGACCGCCACCACGCAAGCATGCTCAGCACCGATGCAAGCCGCACCCACGACGACAGCACGCCCGCCACGCCAACCACGCCATCCACGCACCACCGCAAGGACGGGCGACACGTGAGCATTGCCGAGGAGGCTGTGCGTGCTGGTGCAGCGGGTCGTGGCGGCACGGATTTGCCCACACCGCGGGTGGGGCCGACGCGGACCGTGACGGACAACATGGGCATCTTCTCTCCGCAGACACCGGCGCAGCAGCACCAGCAGGAGGAGGAGGAGGAGAAGCAGGAGGAGGAGGAAGAGCAAGAGGACCAACAGCCGCAGCAACAGGAACAGAGGCAGCAGCAGCGCGAAGAGGCTGAGCCGAGCAAAGAGGTGGCCGAGACGGCGACCACGACGGCTGCTGGTGCTGTGCTGGTGATGCCATCCGTGCAGCGGGCAATGGCCATGACGCCGCGCAAGGCGCCGAGCAGCCCGCTCGCCCGCACACCGCTCACCGCACAGGCCGCGGCGGCAGCGACCACGGAGAAGGGGCACAAGGAAGGCGAAGAGGAAGAGCATGAGGCGCGCGCAACACTGCGGCACCATCTGCTGCACTCACTCCGCAGCGCCAGCAGCAGCAGCAGCAGCAGCAGCGGCGGCGGCGGCGGCGGTGGGTTCAAGCCGTCCCCCTCATCGTCATCCTCGCCAGCACTGGCCAGGACAGCTGTGGCCGGGCCTGGGAGCGTGTCGTCCCCGCTCGTGAGCAGCAAGCCCTCGTCGCCCATGGTGCGTTTGTCTCGCCCGGAGTCCGGCAGTGTGCAGCGCAGTGCCCGCCTGTCCACCCCGCGCAGCGCCGCGCGCGTACCGTCCATTGCACTTCCGCGTCGCAAGCGGGAGACGCCGCCCGGGAAGAAGGAGAGCGGTGGTCTTGGCCCCGTCTCCTCCACGCCGCTCAAGACAGCGCCATCAGCAGCAGCACCGCCATCGCAGCTGCGGCAACAGCGGGGACAGCGAAAGCAGCCAGAGCCGTTTTCGCCCGATGTGAGCATGGCGGTTGGCGACTCGCCGCCACTCTCTGAGGCGCCCAGCTTTGCTGCGACCCCACTGCGTGGTTCCATGCACATGGGCATGCAGTCGAGCGATGATGACGATGATGGTGATGATCACCACGACAGCGACCACCACGGTGTTGGCATGCACAGTGATGATGACGAAGACGAAGTGGTTGGCATTGACGTCGGCAAGCCCGCGACAACGGCAGCAGCAGCAGCAGCAGCAGCGGAGGCGGGCATGGCTGTGTCACGTCGTGTCCACGTGACGCCGAGCCGCCCGAACCAGGCGTCCTCGCACGCCGTTGCTGTTGCGTCCCCGCAGATGCCCTCCACTCCAGATGTGCCAACTTTCTCGCCGCCACTCACCCGACTCAGCGCACGCAAGCGCGGCGTGGTGCGTTGTCTGCGAATGTGTGTGTGTGTGTGTGTGTGTGTGTGTGTGTGTGTGTGTGTGTGTGTGTGTGTGTGTGTGTGTGTGTGTGAGTGGTGTGTGTGTGTGTGTGCTTTGCACAAGTGTGTTTTTTTTTCTCTCATGAGCCCACTTGCCTACGCCACTGCCCTACTCCCACCCTGTGGTTCCTCCCCACGTATTCACCGATCATGCCACATCTTCTCTGTTCTGTCGCAGCAGGGACGCGGGCGAGCTGCCACGGCCACCGCTGCTGGAGTTTCTGGACTGTCGACCGACAGCCCTGTTGCACTGCCCACAACGCATCGCGGGCACGAGGGCGAAGCAGCCAAGCCGCAGGAGGGACAGCAGCAGCCAGGGTGCGCAGACAGTTTACGGGTGGGAGGCGGAAAAGGGAGTGGGAAAGACAAGTGCAGTGCAATCACACAGGACTGTTTGTTTGTTGGTTTGATGTAACGCATGCAGATGTTGCCACGCTCGCTTACTTACGTTTTGTCAACCACACACACACACACACACACACACACACACACACACACACACACACACACACACACACACACACACACACACACACACACACACAAATACACGCACAGCCGGGCTGCTCCACGACGCACGCGAGCAAAGCGCAAGAAAGGCAGCAGCGGCAGCGGCAGCGGCGGTGTGTCGCATGGCATGACGCTGAGAAGCGGACGGCACACGACTCCGTCCCGCAAGAACGACGCGCGCCCTTAGTGCCGTTGTGAAGTGCACTGCGTCGTGCGCGGGGCTGAGGGTAGTGTGCTTGTGTCGTCTTTCGTGTTTGGTTTCGTTTGGGTTTGGGTTGCTTAGTTTGCTTGCTTGTTGCCTTGGCATCAGCAACGAAGGAGTGATTGTGTGCGTGCATGCGTGTGTGATTGTGTGTGTGTGATTGTGTGTGTGTGTGTGTACGCGTGTATGCGTATGAAATAAACAGCAGTCCATTCAATGTTTACTGCAACCACACCCCTTTCTTGCTTGCCTCTCCAAGACACAACACAAAACACCCCGTTCTCCCCCCCCCCCACACACACACTCTCTCTTCACACACATACACACACACACACATACACACACATACATACACAAACTTTCCCCTTCGCCTTCCCTTGCCCTCCTATCGTCGTAATCGACAAAGCAAACCAAGCAGGAGCAAATCAATCACCTAGCTTGCCTGCGTCCACGCTGCCTGTGTTTCCCCTTGATGGCCTTTCTCGCACGATAGAGCAGCGAGTTGACCCACCCCGTCTGCTGAACGCCGAGTGCGCGCATCTCTTTGCACAGGTGGATAACGGCGTTGGGCCGTCTGCTCTGGAGCTGGTCTTGCATCAGCACGGCAAACGTAAACGCGTTTGGACTCAGACCAGCCCTGCTTATGCGCTGCAGAAGATCGTGCGGAGAAAAGGACGCGTCATCCTCCCTGCTGACGTCATTACTCCCGTGAAAGCGGGTGTCGTACGTGTGCGCGTGCAAAGCTGTGGCGCTGTCCTTCTGCGCTTTGGCGGCCGCTGCTGCTGTCTCCCGTGCGCGCAGTAGATCGTGGAAGTTTGTGAGGGAGAGCGGCTGCTCAAGGCGCTCGCGTTCGCAGATGACCGTGTCCACGGCGCCTGGCAGGCCTGCCTTGGCAAGGGCGCGCGTGATGGCGCGCAGGTGCTGCAACGACACCGCAGGCTGCTCCGACAGCATCTGGATGATCCTCTTTTGCGTTCTGTCATCAACAGCACCGGAAGTGATGCTGCGCACGGCATTGATGGCGCGCATGTCCGCGTCCGCAGCGGCGATGAGCGGCGGCTCGCTCGATTCAAGCACGTCCGTAATCAAGGCAGTCAGCTCGGCCTCTCGCCCGTGCTGTGCAAGCACCAGCAGCACGTCCTCATATGCTGTGACAAACCGAGCACGTGCATCATCGCCGCCGCTGCGGGTGGCGTTGTTGGTGAGGTTGGAGTTGGCTGTGGTTGTGTTGTCTGCGTGGGCTTTGACGCGGGTCGCATATTCGGTCATGAGCTCGCGAAACCACATCAGCGCTGGCTCCCACAGCCCTCGCTCGCTGCAGTCGCGGCACAGGGTGCTGAGCATGTGCACAGACGGCCGCAACCTCTGCCGCCACTCGTTGTACACCCAGCGGCTCTCTTCGACGAGTTTGCGGGCAACAAAGGCACGCAGCAGGTTCGTCCACAGCTCACGTGTCATCTCCACTTCTGAGAGCAAGTATTGCTCCAAGGCGGCCTCGAGGCCTTTGGAGGACGGGCTCCGGGCAAAGGCGAGGAACAGGAGCTCAAACGTGACGGCGTTTGGGTCGTAGCCCTCGCGGCGCATGCGCTCAATCAGCTTGTGCACGGCCTTGACGCGGCCCGTTTGGGCGTATGCCTTGATCACGTCGTTGCACTGGGCCAGTTTTGGGCGAACACCGCGCTCCGAAAGGCAGTCGAACAGCATGTGGCACTCGTTTGTTTGGCGCTGCTCGGCAGCGGTCTTGAGCGCAGCAATGATGGTTTGCACATCAACCGTTTTGCCCTGCTTCAGCAAGGACAGCACTTTGCTACTGTCCTTTGCTTCTGTGGTCGTGCCTGCTGCGCGCTGGCTCCGCATGGGCATCGCTCCTGCTGTCCCGGGGGCAGATAACAAAGTCAGAGTTCGGGTGTGGCTGTGCTGCCTGTGCTGCTGCAGCTGTCTCTGTTGCTGTTGTTGCTGGTGCGTGGAAGGAGGCGTTGTGGTGCAGTGGGGTGCGGCTTTCGATGCGGCTGTGGAGAGCCGCGCCGCAAACTGGGCGGCCTGTATCCTGCTTAAAGACGCCATTGCTGTCGTCCTCCCTGTTGATCCGCACCTGCTGTGAGTGCTGCGTACACCAGCCGCCAACGCTGTCATCCTTGCTGTTGTCGCGCATCGCAGCATTGCCACTCTTATCGCCACAACCATCACCATCGTTGTTCTTGGCTGCCCACCCACGTTGTGGAGCATTTGAAGATATTTTCGGCAACTTTTCGGCATTGGGAGGACAACAGGCGATGACGAACGGTGCTGGTGATGATGATGATGGTGACAGCGCGCATGCGAACATGCCGCTGTTGCTGGGGTCTGTGAATGCGCCAGGAGGAAGTGGCGACAGCGAAGACGACGATGATCACAATGGCAGCGTTATTGTTGGTGGTGTTGATAGTGCTGGCGCGGCAGGTGATCGCCGAAGACGTGCTGTTCGACAACGACGCCCGTGGTACAGGTGCGTGCATGTCAGTGCGTGAAGGGAGAGAAGGGAGAGAAGGGAGAGAAGGGAGAGAAGGGGCTTGGTGCGAGGGAGGAGAGTGAGGGAGGAGAGTAAGAGGGGAGAGCGAGGAGGAAGGTTATTGGCACACTGCTATATGAATGATGGCACTTGCACATCGACATGCTGACTTGTTCTTTGACCTTGTACTTACTTGGTGAACACACATGATATATTCGCTCTAGACGACTGAGCTCGAGCACCGGCGGTGAGGCGAAAGCACCGAGATTCTTGGATAGGCGAGGGCTGTTCAAGGTGTGTGAGCGTGTGCGTGTTAGTGTGTATGTGCGTGTGTGTGTGTGTGTGTCTATGTGTGCTGGAGTGGTGGGAGTACGTGTGCATATGAATGAGTGAGTGTTGTCTGTGTGGGTTATCTCTCTCTCTCTCTCTGTGTTGTCTCTCTCTCTCTCTCTCCGTTATCTCTCTCTCTCTCTCCCTCCCTCTCTCCCTCTCTTTCTGTGTCAGTGTGTGCTGGAGCGGGCTAGCTTGTGCTCGTGTGGGTGCTACAAGCTATTGCACGCGCACACATGAGTCGAAGGCAAGTTGTTTCTGGTGCCCTCTCATCATGGACTGCCCTCGGGCTAACGCAAACCTTCGATGACAGCAATCAAGAGGGTCCTTCAACATGCGCCGCATCATCCCACGGGCGGCTGTTGCCTCGCTACATATGCGGGACTGGTTCCACACCCTCCTCACCATGTCCTCTCTGAAGATTGGGTTGGTGCTGCTGGTCATCTACGTCTCTGCCGTCCTGCTCTGGGCCGGCCTGTACCACCTCATATCCGAGCCCTGTGACCTTCAGCTTCACACCTTTGAAGACGCCTTTATGCTCAGCATCGAGACCCTCACCACAATCGGTACGCACGTGTGCGTGTGTGTGTTGTAAGTGTGTGTGTGTGTTGTTGTGCAGAAATCTGTAAGGGGTTGATTATACTCACAAGGTCTTTGCATGGGAAAGCCTCTGCTTGTGCTTTCTTTCACATGAATCCGTGCATGCAACTCATGGAAGAAAACCATGCAACTGCACGTTCTTTCGTCTCGCTTGATACAGCGAGCACGGTGTGTTTTTATTTCCTCATTTCCACCGTGCTTTGTATTCACACGCCAACTCACGAACACGCATGTTCCGCTTGCAGGATATGGCGTGCCTAGCCCGTACTTCAACGGCTGCCTCGCTGGCCCTTTTGTCGTGCTGTCACAGAGTGCAGCAGGCCTGTTCATTGACGCGCTGTGCATCGGGCTCATCTTTGCCCGCATCAGTCGCGGTAATCGCCGCTCCTTCACCATCGTCTTCTCGAACAACGCCATCATCCGTCAAATCGGCAACAATGTGTGTGTGTGCGTGTGTGCGTGTGTGCGTGTGTGCGTGTGTGTGTGTGCGTGTGTGCGTGTGTGCGTGTGTGTGTATGCGTGTGTGTGCGTGTGTGTGTGCGTGTGAATGTGTGTGTGTGTTTGTGTGTGTGCGTGTGAAATGTGTGCGTGTGCATGTGCCCTGTCGTCTGAACTGTCAGTATGTGTGCATGTATGCATCGTTGTGTGCGTTTGTCTGTGGTGAGAACGACAACCCTGGTTGCAGTGGAGACGTTGACTTTGTCTTGGTCTGTTGGCCTGTGTTCATCGTGGTCGCATCTTCATTTCACATGTGCGCTCACGTCATTGCGGTGTTGTTCCGGCCCCCGCGACGCGAACGACAGTGGTACTTTCTGTTTCAGGTGTGCGACCTCAAGAAGTACGCGCTCGTTGAAGCCCACGTTCGCATGTGTAAGTGATACAGCAGTTGCACCATGCGACGTGCACATGCAACTCTCACAGTTCACGCAAGCACAAACATGCACACACACACGTCTGCAAGTCACGCCAGCTCACTTGAATGTGCCACTCCACCATGTGTGTGTGTGTGTGTGCAGATGCGATTCGCCACCGCACTGTGTCATCTGGCGGGCGAGCGGTGCCACGATCGAGTGGGCCTGCACGAACCATATCGTCATCATCGTCACCGCCGCTTGATCCAACGCATGTCTGGTTCCAGTCCCATGCAATGCGTCTCACCCATCCAAACGTATGAAGCCGTTGTGTGTTCGTGTGTGTCTTGTGTGTGTGTGTGTGTCTTGTGTATGTGTGTGTCTTGTGTGTGTGTGTGTCTTGTGTGTGTGTTTATCTGTTTGTGTACATGATTGTGTGTGCGATACACATGGAGTTGTACGTGTGCCCTTGCGTTTGTGTGTACTTTCCACCCCTTGAACCCTGCACCTCACGCTCCCCTTTCAACCTGCGCATGGGCATGTGGGCGCCACTAGGATGAGCTGGGTGGAATGCTGCTGTTGTCGCTGCCAGATCAAGTGCTGCATCGCATTGACGCGTGGAGCCCACTCATGCCAACACCACACGACGGTGCGCTGATGGCGCTGTGCATTGTGCTGATGGCGCTGTGCTGTCGTTTGTTCACAGCACACACACACACACACACACACACACACACACGCACACACACACACACGCACACACACAACCACACAAAGAATCGCACAAACCAACAACGCAGCACAGTAATCATACTATGTGCACACATTCCCCCACCCACCGCCCGTCCCAACAGGCTCCGAGCACGATCCGTCGACGTCGTTTCAGTTTCCGGAACCGCTCATGCGCGTCGTGGACGTCGAGAACGGAGGTGCGCACCACCGCGGCATGTCTTTGTGTTGACGATGTGTTTGTTGTGGTCAACTGCAAGGTGACATGTGGTGTACCCGGTGCACCTTCATCGTTGCATGCTGGTCGCAGTGTTGTGTCGAATGGACATGTGGTTTGCCAATCAGTGTCTGCCTGCATTACTATGTGCTCTGATGCTTGCGGTGTGTGGTGCGTGTGCGTGTGTGTGTATGTGTGTGCGTGTGTGTGTGTGTTTTGCTGTCGGCTGCAGGACGAGAACCGAAAAGCAAAAGGTAAGAGTGCTGCTGCGCTTGTGTCACCTCCTCGAATGTACACCTGTGCCATCCAGTGGCGTTGCACAGTCTAAGGCACATGCATCTTACACATTTCACACACACACACACATACACACACATGCATCCTCACTAGGGCGCCTGCTGTCACTACAAAGGAGCAGATCATTGAAAAGTTCAAGCGAGACAACATCGAGGTGCGCACGCACACGCAAACACGCACACACACACACATGAGTGCATTGCACTGCAGTGCTGCTGTGTCAACTTGAGCAATGGTGTTGCCTCATTGTGGGTTTTGTTTGGCTGTCGAGTTGCGGTGGGTCCCTGATGTGTCGAGTCTCATTGATGGACTGGCCAATTTCCATGCACGCCCTTCCAGGTCCTCTGCCTGGTCGAAGGCATTGATGCTGCAACATCATATACAGTACAGGTAGAACCACCAACACATACGCTCGCTCACACACACACATATACACTCGTGCACAATACCTGCATTCACTGTGTGGTTTCCACCCCACACGACAATGCTTCCTATTGCACGTGACTGGTCCTAACGATTGTGATGATGGCGGTGATGGTATTGTCGTGCTGCGTTGATGTGTCAGGCGCGCCACTCGTACACAATCGACGACGTTGTCTTTGAACAGCAGTTTGCTCCCTGCGTCCAGCAAGGTGCAGCTGGCGTGGTGCTCGTCCTAACATGGTGGCATGGTGGCGACAGTTTGTGTGTGTGTGTGTGTATGTTTGTTCGTGTTTGTGAGGTATGCGTGCGCGTGCGTTAGCATGTGTGTGTGTCAGCATGCGTGCGCGTGCGTCAGCATGTGTGTGTGTGCGTTAGCATGTGCGTGTGTGAGTGTCAGCAGACTCCCGTCGCCATTCACCAAAACTTCACCGGCCCTCACACAATGC
>NW_004754930.1:904772-927272 GCF_000188695.1 Salpingoeca rosetta | reverse complement strand
GAGTGAAAATGCGAAAACAGCTCAATTTGGTACAACATCCAAAAGGGACGACTATTTCATTTGTGTCGTTTTGTCCCAAGGTTCGCCAAATCCTCCCAACTTGTCTCGCCAAGGCGGAAGGGAAGACAACAACACAACCAAATAGTGAGTGTGCGCAGCTGCTGTGTTGTTGGCGACCACAACGTCAGCGTCAGACGACGAGTACAGAGCCGAGCTGAACTGAGCGGGGATAGACAAGGAAGACGAAACAGGCCAGTCCAACAACACAGGCAAGGGACGGCGAAAGAAGAAGAAGAAGAAGAAGAAGAAGAAGAAGAAGAAGAAGAAGAAGAAAACAGGGGGATAAGGCAAGGACAGACGGTGCATCAAACGAACAACAGCAGGCAGCACCCACAACAACGAAAACAGGATCAGACAACATTGCACACAGCCCCCCGCATCACACAGCATGCCCACAACAACAGCAAGCAGCGCCATGTTGAGTGGAGATGTGGAGACAGTGCTGCGAGAGGCGCGGCTGTTGGCAAAGAAGTGCAGGGAGTTTCGAGCATGTACCAGCTTGGGCAGCCCAGCCGCACATCGGCTGCTGCAGATGCTCAGCCACACGCACACAAGCTCCACACCACGAGAGCACGTGGCATCCGCCCTTGCACGGATGGGAAGCCCGCTGAGTCACGAAGCTTCCACCGCCGCTACCACCGCCACATCCACCACGACTACCACTACCACAGCCAATGGCGTCAGCATGCCCAGCTTCGACAGCAGCCCGATCCCAAAGCCTGCTCACCCTGCGCAGACGGAATCGCCCAGGACCCCTTCCACTACGTCTGTGGCAAACCCGCCGCACCAACATTGCCAGCCACAGACCCCAAAGTCCGTGTCTGCCCATCAGCAGGAGGATGCTGATTCAGCCCCATCCCCCATGCACATTACCGGCGCTGAGACGCCACGACGGCCGGGCGCGCCTTCTGCGGAGCAGGAGGAAGCGCTGGAGCTGCTCGTGTGGATGGCAAGTCCACGGACCAAGCAAGACAGCGATGCCGAGGAGGGCAACGGGCAGGATGACGCTGGTCGTGCCGATACTACTGCTGATGGTGGTGATATGGGGTCCACACCAACAACGGATTCACCTGCAAGGCCAACAACCACGGCGACATCACCGATGGCGGCATCCCAGGACACGGCGGGCACAGCCACAGACACAACTGCAGACGCGGACACAATACACATTTCGTGGCCGTGCACAGATGTGGCCCTGGCGCAGCGCATTGGCGCATTCATCTCGCGGTTGTTTCACCTGCGATATGGCCCCTTGACATCGGCGTTTCCTCACATGGCGAGCACCGCCAATGCTGGGCGCAACACACTCAGTCAGGGCACATTCGGCGCTGACGCCACCGTTGCTGCTGGGCAGCAAACCAATGAACACACGCCCGTGTCGTTGGCACAGGGCAACCTGCAGTCGCTCTCCTCTGCTCTCTCCACGATCATTGACTGGTGCGCAGCCCTGTGCTGTCGTTGCCGTCTCCGCTGCCCTGACTTGCTGTGATTGCCCCCTGTGGAGTTGTTCATGCAGTACTCATCTGTGAGTCTTCGCCGAATCTTTCTCACACGCGACACCCCACTCACCTCTACCTTGCGTCTTTGCTGATTGCTGCTGTTGCTGGTGGTGTCGTTTGTGCGATGGCCCATGTGTGCAGGCTCACAACCCTTCCCATCACTGACCTCTCCGTCACCGCCATGTACATTGCTCTCAAGAAAGGTACGTGCCTGCGAGCACGCAGCGGTTGTGTGCGTGTGTGCGTGACTGCGATATGATGTACTCGGTTGTGGTGGTTCAAAGAACTTGAACGCCCTTCCTCAATCATTCTTCCACACACACACACACACACACACACGCACACACACACACACACACGCACACACACACACACACACACACACACACACACACACACACACACACACACACACACGGTGGAGCAGCGAAGGGCGAGGCGTCTGTGCGGCGGCACATTGTTGCCATTGTGCTGGACTGGGTGGCAGCGCAGGAACTAGGCAGCGTCTCTGGCGAAGGAGCAGAGCAAGCCGTTGAGGTGCGGGTGATGTTCCTGCTGTTCGCTTCGTCGTGTGATTTGCACGAAAAGCTGTACCTGTTGTATGTGCACGCGTCTTTGCATAATAACACCCACACGCACACACGCTGACACCCACAAACACATGTACACACACACGCACACATGTGCACACACGCTGTCACTCACAAACACACACGCACATACACACACGCACGCACACACACACACAAATGTCCCCCCCCCCCCGCCTATTTCGCATGGCTGCCGTCAGGCGTGTCTGGTGCTGGGCCTGACAGATGTGTGGTCTGCTATTCGCAAAGCAGCGGCACTTCGTGTGTCAGACGTGCTGGGCGTACTCACGTTTGAGCAGACGCGGCAGCTGTTTGAGGCGCTCGTGTCCATCTGCAGCCGGGAGGACGCATCGTGGCAGGAGACAGAGGGGGCTGTACAGGGCATCACGACCATCATTCGCAAGTTCACATGGGTGCACAAGACGGCGCTGCGTGACGATGGACGCGCACACGGTCACGGCACGTTCAGGTTTGCCGCCGCCGCCGACTCGCTCACAGACCGCTCGGACTATCAACTCACCGTACGTTCTCATGCGCGCTTTGCTGCGTCGGGTATCTCGCGCTTGCGTGATTGTGTGCGTGTGTTTGGGGGGGGTATGAAAGGATGACCGCGGCCGTCTACACTGACCCTTCATGCGTTGCGAGCTTGCTCAAGCAGACGCGCGCGCATCGCTTACACAAACACACATACACGTGACACACACACACATGACACACACATGACACACACACACACATGACACACACACACACACGTGTTCAGTTTGGGGAGATGGTTCTGCCTGCGGGGCTGCCGTCGTTTGTGGTTGACGGGTTCAACAGCATCGTCTACAAGCTGCTGGCGCATGAACAGCTGAGCATCCGTGAATACGCCACGAAGGCGTACGCGGCCTTTCTCAGCCGCAGCCAGTTCCACCAGGCGCTCAACACCCTCGAGAACATTGTGGCGCGGCTGCGGCGCGAGCGCGGACGACGAAGCTTCTCCAACGCCAACAGCAGCAGCAGCAATGGCAGCAGTGGTGCTCCTCGCTCGCCATCACCGTCGTCGTCGCCATCCCCATTAGGAACAGGCGTGGGCTCGGCTGCTGCGCGTGCACGTGCGCGTGTTCGGGCGCGCCTGTCCCACCCATCGCCACCACGACCACGACCACGCGGCACACCCTCATCCGATACGGTTGCCCCCGCCACATCGCTTCCAGCGCTGCACTCGTTGTCACCACCGCCATCGCCCGCATCGCCATCATCGACCATGCGCACGGGCTGGGGCGCGCCAATCACCCCGCTGCCCGCGCACGAGGCAGAGGGCCTGCTTGGCGTGTGCCACTTCATCATCAAGCATGTGCCGCCGGGGTTCCTGCTGCCAAAATGGCCGCTGTTCTTCTCGACGTTCAGCGCGTACCTTGCCCACCCGGCCTCCACCGTGCGCCAGGCAACTAGCACCGTCTTCAAGTTTGTCGTTGCAAAGGACAGCAGCAACCCCGTCATGCTAAAGCTTGGTGCGTCGTGTATGAGAGAGATAGTGTGTGTGTGAGTGTGTGCTTGAGTGTGTGTGTGTGATTGCTGCATGCCCATGCATCTATTTGTGACTGCTGCTGCTTGCTCACGTTTCTACTTGGCACGTGTCGCCACCTCAGTGCTTCAAGGACTGGCTGCCGACTGGCCTGTTGATGTCGACCGCCTTGCCTCAGCAGGTCGCAATCACTACTGCTGCTGCTGCTGCTGCTGGCAGTCATGGTGGTGCTGCTGTTCCTGTTGCTGTTGCTGTTGCTGATGCTTCTATGCACTCATCTCACCTGACGTTCTCGCATCATTTGTGCGTGTGTGTGCGTGTGTGTGCGTGTATGTGCGTGTGTGTGTGTGCGTGCGTGCGTGCGTGCATGTGTGTGTGTGTGTGTGTGTGTGTGTGTGTGTGCGTGTGTGTGTGCGTTTTGTGTGTGCAGCGGAGGCGACTGGTGCTGGTGACGAGGGCGACGGCCCGGGCCCGTCGTGGCAGTGGAAGGAGGGCCGGCTGCTCGCTTACGAGCTCATTCTTCGGTACTGCATCACAAACCACGTCCACTACCTCTTCCCAACCCTCCTCCTCGGAACACCATACAAGCCCCGACAGGGCATCGAACAGGTGTGTGTGTGTTGTGTGTGTGTGTGTGTGTGTGTGTGTGTGTGTGTGTGTGTGTGTGTGTGTGTGTGTTTGTGTTTGTGTGTTTGTTTGTGCGTGTGTGCGTGGGGGGGGGGGGTTGCTGTGAACCTTTGTCTTCGTCCTCGCGCGTGCCTGTTATGGAATCTCACCTTGACGCTGCCACATCACCCACAGACAACCGATCCCCACCAATCGCACATTCCAAAGCGAAAGTTCCGCAGGTGTGTGTGTGCGTGCATATGCATGTGCTTGTGTGTGCTTGCATGGAAGATCCCATGCGTATGTGTGAAACGTGCCCCCGTCGCGCTGTCCTCACCTTCCCCCTCTCCCTGCTTTGCGGTACTGCTTGACATCAGACTGCTGAGTATTCCCAGTACAACTTCTCTCCTCTCTCGCAGGGGCCACGTCAGGTGAGCGCGCGCGTGTGTGTGTATGTGCTTGTGTGTGTGTGTGTGTGTGTGTGTGTGTGTGTGTGTGTGTGTGTGTGTGTGTGTGTGTGTGTGTATGTGTGTGTGTACGTGGGGTCCGTGCATGCGTGTATTGATCCAATGCTGCGTGCTTCAGTTTCAATGCTCATCTTTTCACTCTGTGCTTCTGTGCCCTTGTCTTCATCGCTACACTGCCAGATCTTCCAGTCATCACGGTTAGGCTTTAAAGTGAACGCGCGCAATTCACACATGCACGCATGCACACACACAGACACGCACACACACACACACACACACACACACACACACACACACACACACACACACACACACACACACGCGCACACACACGCACGCACACACGCACGTGCTCACCGTCTTCGCCTCCCTTACACTCATGACTCTCCGCTTGCTCGCTGCAACCTCCCTGCCATCCCTTCTTCGCGTCAGATCCCCTACCGCACCTCTCGTTCAAGTCTGAGGGCGGAAATGCACACGACCACACGCCACTCGCCGCCCCCGGCCACGTCTCCTTCCACTCCCACATGCCCCACGCAGTGAGTCACGTGACACTCGTTGCTCATGTGCTCAGGTTTTGTCTGTGTGTGTTTGTGTGTGTTTGTGTGTGTTGTGTGTGTGTGTGTGTGTGTGTTTGTGTGTGTTGTGTGTGTGTGTGTGTTTGTGTGTGTGCGTTCTTGTTGGCCACGGTACTGCGTGGACAGCAGCGCCCAACCCTCACGCTACACTGCCCACACCACCGCCACTCTAATCACTGCAACAGCACGGCGCTCCCGGCCCCGTGACGCCGTTTGGCCCAACTGCTGTGGTGCGCGTGATTGCTGCTTGGCTGTCGCGCACGTGAACTCCCCCCCCCTCTTCCCACGTGTGCTTCTGCTGTGCACTTTACACTCTAGAACTCACGGCCTCTCACTCTCTCCCTTGCTCTCACACACGCACTCACATACACACTCACACACGCACAGGACCGGAATGCACGGAGCACGTCGCACAAACCACGGGTGCCACGCCACCGGGCTGTGACGGGCGCACCGCCCATGCGCTTGTCGGCACTTGACTCGCCAACAGCAACCCGCGAGGCAAAGGACGATGCAGCGAGCATGAAGACGCCGCCACGCCGCTCGCCGCACCAGGGCAGCGCAGACGACTACCACGTGCTGCTGTCGCCGACACACACGAGCACAACACCGCCAAGCGCGCGGTCTGTGAGCAGCAGCCCAAACACCACGCGCAAGGAGATGCGCAAGCAGACACAGCGCTTGGACGTGAGGCGAGAGGCAACGCACCTGTTGTCTCCGCACACACCAACACCTGCGAAGCGAGTGCACGCTGTGGCATCGTCCTCGCCTTCTGCTGCCAACACCTCGACTGGGTAGGTCTTGTTCGCATGGGCCACACAGGCGGCCATCCCTACGTGTTTACACAGACACGTGTTGACACAACTACACATCGACCTCTGCCTGCATGCATGCATGTTTGCGCGTGCCCTGTTGCGCATTCAACGTGAACGAAACGTGTGCTCACACTTCCTCCGCTCGCACCATCATTGGGTTTGCCTCTACGGCCTTTGCAGGAGCCTGCGAGATCTTGTTTCTCGCGGCGTCAGAACACCCGGACGCCGCATGACAGCACGGTGAGCACACATGTGCACATGCACACGCACACGCATGCGATCACAGTTATGTTCACATGCACACACGCACAGTGTGCACTGGCTTCCCACCTTGTATGTGTTCCTCAACTCATGCACTTGCTGCTCGAATGCACAGGAAAACGCTTCTCCGCGACCAAGCCGTCAACATGTCGTCTACCCCACTCAAGTGTGCATTCCTACTGCTCTGCTTGCTGTCCCTTGCGCGCGCGCCACCCGCACCTGTCTGTATGCGTGCGACTTTCACTGTCCTCCCGAATCCCGCCCTCACTCAGCACACAACACACGTACAACACACTCGCACACACACACACACACTCACACACACACACACACGCACGCACACACACACACACACACACACACACGCACGCACGCACACACACACACACACACACGCACGCACGCACGCACGCTCTCTTTCTCACACACACACACACATAACTCACAACTCTTCCTTCCCCCGTCCACCCCATTGTACAACTAGGTTCACGACGTACCAGCAGATCCGAGTGCACCGCCTGACGCGCACGCTCTCCACCACGCCAGGTGCCACGCTCGCACATACGGGCTCGCTGCTGTCGCACCTGGCAGACCTTGACCTTCTGGACACAGATGTGGCGCCGCCCGCTGCGGGCCCGCTGTGTGTTCGTCTCGCGCGCTCGCCGCTGTGGGGCATCTCCTCGCGTGAATGTCGCGGCGCCATGGTCGAATTGACGCAGCAGTTTCAAAGGGCAAGCAAGCCGGACATTCTCACGTTTGACGACGACGACGATGATAATGATGGTGATGGTGATGATGGTGATGATGAAGATCATGACGCGGAGGGATCACTGACACACCAGCATGCAACCACAGCACCTTCACGCGACCCCACAACGACGCCAACGGCAGCAACACCCACCGCCACCGGCCCGTCGACACATCCGCTGTACAAGTTGCAACACGGACACGCAGCCCGTGCGCCTGCCGCTTCAACTGTCCGCAACCCTCTCGCCCCGCAGACCGCGCCGGAGCCAAGCAGCCCCGTACCGCGACGGCTGAGCCGCTCAAAGTCGTTCAGCGTGGGGGCGACGCCAATGGCACTGCGGGTTGTTGGGCAGGTCGTTGACCAGACGCCGCACGAGGGCGAGATGCCGGCGTGGGCAGACACGTCGCGGTTTGAGCCGCTGTCGCTGGTGCTGCTTGGCATGACGCTGCAGGTGGTGGAGAGCTTTTCGTCACAGCAGTTTGAACTGCAACGCATGGCAAAGGCGGTGCTGCCACTGCTGACAGAGGTCATGCGGTGGTTTGACCCAACAACTCTCCATGACCTGTGGCTGGCATTTAACCCGACAGATGTGTCGTGGGCGGCACACGTTGTTGCGCTGTCGTTCAAGCAGAGCGTCGCACATGCGGCCTGGCTCAAGTCGTTTGTCTCCACCTCCGCCCTCTGTACGTGTTACGCGTACGCTGTTGATACTTTGCATGCCATACGTGCGATCGTGAACACAGGTGCATGGTTGTGTGTGTGTGTGTGTGTGTGTGTGCGCGCGCGCGCGTGTGTGTGTGTGTGTGTGTGTGTGTGTGTGTGTGTGTGTGTGTGTGTGTGTGCGTTGTCATGCTTGCAGGTCCACGTCACTCACGTACCTTGAAGCAACGCACTTGCAACACTTCACCCATCGCTCACGCGGACTACCACCACCACCATGATGCTTGATTTCGACTCAACAGCGGCATCGCCAACCCAGAATTGCCAGCGGGCGTGCGGGCAGATGATTTCGTTTGTTGAGCCGCACGTCACGTGGCTCAGCCCGCTGTTTGTCGCGCGCGCCTGCTCCGTCCCACGTGTGGACGCCACTATGATCGTGTGTTTGGACATCTGCCTGCTCACATGTACGTCGTTCCGGCCGCAGCTGCCCAACGTGCAAGCAGTTGAGCTTGCTGTTGTCTCGCGGCTTGTTCGGCTCGGCAAGCGCGCATACCCCAACAGCGGCCTGCTGGCAAAAGTTGCTCGCCAGCTGCAGTCCGTGTGTGCGAAGAACAAGTGTGATGCCGTTCCCAAAGACGACGCACAGCCGGACCACATTGACAGGGCTGCGTTCCTCGGGTGTGTATGTGTTGCGCGCGCGCGCGCGCGCGCGCGCGTGTGTGTGTGTGTGTGTGTGTGTGTGTGTGTTGCGCGTGTGACGTGTGTGTGTGTGCGCGTGTGTGTATGTGTGTGTATGTGTGTGTGTGTGTTGCGCGTGTGAACACGCATGTCAGCGTTGCTTGCCTTGCTTGTTCCGAGCCGCTTCCTTGTGTTTCTCACATGTACTGTCTTTGCGCCTTCACCTCCTTTCTTGTCGCCCCTCCTGTTTCCTTGCCCCACCCTCTTCCCTCGTGTTCCCTTCTTCAGCCATATGGCGTCAACGCGGCAGGTACCGGATGCTGTTGTCTTCAAGCTCGCACTCAAGAACACCGTCGAGCAGCTGCACGCCATCCTCGTACGTCCTCTTCCTGATGTGCCGTCATTCATGCACTACAACGCATGCTCACATTTGTCTTGGCGGTTCTTGTGTGTCCATCTGCAATTTACACGTCATCCGTTTCGCTCACACCTTCATATTTACACACAAACGCATTCGCTTCCCTCCCATACCTTCACGTCACTGCACTCCCATGCAACACCAATCACAAACGGCCATCACCCCTCCCCTGCTGCGGGCAGAGCGACTTTGCAGACGTGTGCTCGCTGGAGGCCGCCATGTCGCTGCTGCCGATTCTGGCGCGCACAATCCCGCTCGTGCAGGCCGACGAAGACATCGTCAAGGTGTGGCCGTGATGGCGATGGTGGTGGTGGTGGTGGGTCAATGTGATGATGCCTCTGGAGGCAATTGTTGCCTCGAGGGTCACGTGTGCTATTGGTCCTCTTCCTCACCTCTACTTGTTGTGACTGTGCGCGTGTGCTGTGGCATTGCTGTTTCACCAGAACATCTTGGAAGCCATTCACCGTTGCATTGATCGTCTTGGATATGCGCACTGGTTCGCTGTCGACGCCCGCGGAGAACTCAAGTGCGGTCCTCGTGCGCATGTGTGTGTGTGTGTGAATACTGGCATGGGTCATGCGACTGCATGTGCAAGCAGAACCAAGGCACTTGCGGGTGAGACTCACTCGGTGACTGGTATGTTCTGCCGTGCAGATACGAGCGTGCATCGCCGCAACACCACTCGTCCAGAGTCACCGTCATTGACGTGGACACCGTCATGTGAGTGCTGTGTGTGGATGGGGCAATGTCGTGATGCCAGTTGTGTTTGCAAATGCATGGCACCTTGTGTGCCATCGATCATACACACACTCGCACACACACACACACACACACACACACACTCGCTCACTCACTCACACACACACACACACACACACACTCGCTCACTCACTCACACACACACCACTCTCTCTCTCATCCACTCACTCACACACACACGCACTCACTCACACACACACACACACGTACAACACAGCCGGTGCAAGACGCCGTCAGCGCAGCAGCCGCCGGCCGATCTTCAGCGCGTGCTCTTCTCGCTCGTCGCACCAAGCGCTTTCCAGCACTTTCTCAACGTCATTCAATCAGAGGTGCGCGCCAAGCTGTCGCAGTGACAACTGCACATATGTGCTGCGCTTGTTGTTGCTTCCATCTGGGCTGCTGCTGTTGGCTGGTTCTACTGAGGCGAGACAGCACCCACATACACACCCCCTTGCTTGCATGCTGACTGCTTGTATGCTGGTGATGTTGGTGGTTATCTGTCGGTGTCGGTGGACGGTTGGCAGGAGTGCGACATTTCTCTGCTGCGCCGTGTGCTGGATGTAGTGCGTACGCTCTTCGTTGCCACCGCGTCCACCCTCCATCTCAAGTCCTATCTTCAGGTCCTCGCCGAGAAATTGCGCAAGGTGCGTGAATTCCTCGATTGGCATGTAGTTTGTGTGTGTCTGTGTGTCTGTGTGTGTGTGTGTGTGTGTGTGTGTCTGTCTGTGTGTCTGTGTCTGTGTCTGTGTCTGTGTCTGTGTCTGTGTATGTGTGGCTGTCTCGTTCGCTCATTCGTGCCCAAGCGCGTGACATCATTTGCCTAACAAGACATATCACCTCACGTCATGGTGCGCGCCATTCGCACATGTGCTTGCAGAACCAGCCGGCCGCCCCGCCTCCAGCACAGCAGCCGCCGCATCTCGATGCCGTCACGGGCGCGGCCTCCCTCGACCTCTCCATCCACAGCGACGGCGACTCTGGTGGGTACCACTGTGGGTTGTTTTGGTTTGGTTTGTTTTGGTTTGTTTTGGTTTGTTGCACGTTTGCTCGCTGTTCTTCGCTGTTCTCTTCCATGTCTCCCCCCCCCGCCCCCTTTCTAATCGCTATCCGCTCAATCTCTCCGTCCTTCACACTTTACCCCCCTCCCCTCCTCTCCCTCTCCCCCAAAGACGACGAGAAGAGCGTTGCGCAGAGTCTCGAGCACAGCGGTCGCGGATTTGCAAACGCCAGCGGCGCAACCGCCGACGACGACGAAAGCGATTGGGACTCCTGGGAGGAAGAGGACCAGGTAGCAACCCGTAACACGTGTGTGTGCGTGTGTGTGTGTGTGTGTGTGTGTGTGTGTGTGTGTGTGTGTGTGTGTGTGTGTGTGCCGGGGGACTGTGTTTTGTTCTGCTGCTTCTGACCCCCTCCCCCGTCGGGCCGCTCCAATACGCCTCCTGCCCAATCTATCGCTTGCTGTTGTTCTCCGGCGTTGCAGGGTGACGCTGCTGTGGTCCAGGTCGTGTGTGAATACATTTCGCACTTCAAGTCCATCTTCACCACCAGCCGAATGCAGGTGCGTGTCTGCGTGTGTACGTGTCTGCGCGTGTCTGCGTGTGTACGTGTGCACGTGTCTGTGCGTGTACGTGTGTGCGCGTGTACGTGTGCACGTGTGCACGTGTGCGAGTGACAGCTCGCCACGTCATCTTAGCTCGGTTGTATTTTTGTTTCACTGTCTCGAAGTAGCCCACTTGTTCTCATGGTTACCCTGACTCACACACGCACACGCACACATATGCGCCCACGGCCAGGCGCGTCTCGAGTGGTATCGCCAACACTTGAATGCGGAGGCCCAGGACTTTGAGGCCGTGTTTCGCTCGCTGTCGCTGGAGGACCAAATCACCATCAGCAGGGCTGTGTCGGACGCAGCGTCCACCGCTGATGACGTGGAGATTCACGCGTCGGCCACAGCCAACAGCGACACTCAGCTGCAGCACTCCAAATCAACACAGCGTCTCGCCGCGTCTCCCAACCCGCGCAACGCCCGCGTGAGCGTTGTTTGACACGCTGGCTTGTGTCTCTCCTTCTTGTTTGCGCTCTTTAGATTTTGATTCATCTCGATGATGCACACGTGTTGGCCTGTGTACGCTGTTTTGTGTGTGTATGTGTGTGTGTGTGTGTGTCAATGTGGAGGCATATGTGCGGGTGTGTGTGTGTGTATGTGTGCGAGTCTTTCTTATTTTGGTGACTCTCAACCTCTGTATGAACACCATGTGCATACTCTTCCATGTTCCTGCTGTGGTTGCAAATGCTCGAAAGCGTTGCATTCGCATGCGTGTGTGTGTGTCGCATCCACAACTGAACATGGGCCCGCTCTCTTAGTTCTCAGGGTAGCTTCAGCATCCGCTCGCCTTCATGCATGCCCTTGGTTCCCCCTTGTGCTTCTCTCACACTAAAAGGCCCGATCTTCTCTCCACAACAACAAAACACACACATGCACACACAACCCACCACACAAACCCCTGAAACAAAGCACACACGCGCGCGCAACACACAACATGCACACAACAATCACACACACACAACACACACGTAAACGTGCACACGACTTCGGTTCTGTCACAAGGTCCCATGCAAACTCTTGTTTACTGCACAAAACAACCACGCACCATGGCATCAGGATGCAAAGTTGAAGCTGAACGGCTTCACAACGCTGGGACCCTTTGGCTTTTTCCTCGCAAGCCCATCATGCTCCTCATCACCATCATCAGCACCACCACCACCACCATCATCATCATCATCACTATCACGACGAGTGCCGCCAATGGTGTCGTTGCCATCAGCAACACGCCGTCGACTGCCGTGTGCGCGCTTGTGCGTTCGCTTGCGGGTGTCCAGTTCTCTTTGCACAACAGCCATCATCTCGGGGTGGTGCTGCCTGAGACCGTGCACCAGCTCCTCGTACAGGTTCACATCTGAAGCGAAGGGCGCCGGGCGTGAGGGACAGACGTAGGCAACGATGGTGTTGATGACGCACGGCCAACTCGCATTGAGGCAGACACGCTCACACACACACACACACACACACACACACACACACACACACACACACACACACACACACACACACACACACACACACACACACAAAGCGCACGCACACACGCACACAGCGCACGCACACACACAAAGCGCGCACCTTGGGCGACGCCGGAGACTTGGTCCGGTTTCGTTCCTATGAATCGAAGGACAGCAAATAGGTTGGGGGCGCCCGCGTAGTTCTGCGTGACTGCTATGGACGGTTTTGTGTTGAGCACCACGTGCCACCAGCCGTGCGGCACAAACACAACGTCACCGGGCCGCTGCGTGCCCTCCACATACGGGATGCCGCTCTGCTGCAATGCCTGCAGGCAATGGTGCCGATTGGAGCGAATTGGGGATGCTGATATGAGTGGCGTTGGGGGTGTGACGATGATGACATCGTGATGACGGGTGGATGATGTGTGGGATGGATGAATCAACACCCACAGTGGCGCAACCCCACGCTTCGACACCGGAAGGAACAAGCCATGGCCCATATGCAGCGTGATGTCGTCACATCACGCAGTCTCAAACATCAGTGAGTGCACACACAGCACACACAGCACACACAGCACACACAGCACACACAGCACACACAGCACACACAGAGCACACACAGAGCACACACAGCACGTGGGCTGCACCTCGTAATATGAAATGAACCACTCGGTGACGGAGATGGGCGTGGCAACAGCAGAGCCGTCGGGACTACGACAAACAGGGGAGTTGGCAATTGGAGGAAGGAGTGAGTTGAGCGTGAACTGATAAACTCGCGGTACGGCAGGGAAACCAGCGTGCATGCCCGCACATGCATGAACGCACGCACACGCACACATATATGAACACGCACATGCACGCACACACACATATGAACACGCACACACACACACACACACATGAACGCACACTCACACACATGAACGCACACTCACACACATGAACACACACACACACACATGAACACATCCACAACCTTGGGTAGACACCCGGGGGCGGGTAGTTTGGTGGCGTCATGATCCATCGCTTCTCACCCTCAACGAGAGCGTTCCATGCAGCGGTGGAGTTTGGGTCCTTGTGCCATGTGCTTCCGCTTTTCGCGGGCCCAACAATGAGCCAGCGGTAGTTTGGCCTGTTTGCTCCCTCGATGCTGGAGAACAAGTCCGTGCTGAAGTGCTCAGGCACCCTGCAACGGAACGGCAAGGCGTAAGTGCATGTCAGTGTGAGATAGAGTGTTCGTGTGTGTGTGTGTGTATGTGTGTGTGCTGTTGCATGTGTCAGTGTGTGTGTGTGTGTGTAAAAGGATGTGATATTGTGCATGTGTGTGCGCGCTATTGCGTGTGAAGGCATTAGTTCACCTCATCTACGACTACAGGCACTTGAAGACACACACACACACACACACACACACAGTTTCACTTTCACATTCACTCGCATGCACAGAAAGATACACGCACGAGTATTGTTGGCCGAGCTGAGGGCACTTGTCTGCAAAGTGCTTGTCGAAGATGTAGAGTGGACGTTGGTCACACTGGTGTGGCGAGTATGTGTCAAAGGCGTCCAACGTCACATTGAAGGTCCCGGCCTTGAAGAGCGTGTTCTTGGGGCACACGCTCTTGATGCCACCGTCAGGCCATAGCTTAAACGCGGGCCAGGACTTGGCCAGGCCTTTGAGGATGACGGGCTTCTGCTTGCTCTCATACTGCGCTTGGAACTCTGCCGGGGACAGCTCGATCCGTGGCATGGTCTCTTCCTCGAGCCACGAAGGGTCGATGCACGCCGCGGCATAGAACCAGCTGCTGTACAAGTAATCCGAATACACAGCCAAATCAGTAGCATGGCCCTCCTGCTCCTGCTCCTCATCTTGCTCCTGGCCTTGCTGGTGATGCTCTGGCTGTGCTGATTGCTGTGGTGGTTGGCTCCCACTGCTGTCAGTGCTGGTGCTGTCGTGGCACGCGCCCTGGCTCACCTCGTCGCAGCCACCACGCGCACAAGCGCGCATGTACGATGTCTTCCAGTTGGTGGCGTATGAGAAGGGCCGCGCCTGGAACAGCTGCTCGCAGTGTGCTTGCCACAGCTCATCGTGGGAGGCAAACGCGCGCAGGTAGCGGCTGACGCACGCCAGTTTGCAGAGGTCGCGTGGGTGCAGGTACTCGAGCACGAGCAGCAGCTCCTCGTCCCCGAAGATGGCAAAGTCGCCCAGCGACTCATTTCGGTCTTGGACATGGTTGCGGGCCGACAAAAAGGCGGCGCCGAGCGGCTTGATCCCGTGGGGCGGTGACGACTCCACGATACCGCACGGCTCAGGCTGCCTCGCCAGCCCGCGTTTGTGCCACCCACGCCGTCCACCACCACCACCACCACCACCGCCAGCACTCTGCATCATCGTCTTGCGTCGGTGACCTCGTGTGTGCGTCGTGTGTGCGTTGTGAGTGTTGTGTTGTTTGCGTGTCCGCTTTCCTCAAAAACACACACACACGTGCACAACACACAAACGAAGCGAACAAGGCGAAGATGTCGAAGCAGCTGGCGGTGCGGTCGTTGGACCTGCTTGGCAGGGTGCAGACACAGACGGCGACGAAGAAGGATGTGGTCAACACGCGCCTGGGCACGCTGCAGTTGAGAAAGACAAAGAAGAAGAAGCAGCGGAGGAAAGAGCTCAAGCGCCGTGTGGATCACCAACAAGTGGCATACGAAGAAACACAAGCCAGACTCGGTGTGTGCGTGTGTGTGTTGGTGTGTGTGCATGTGTGTTTATGTGTGTGCGTGAGTGTGTGTGTGTGTGTGTGTGTGTGTGTGTGTGTGTGTGTGTGTGTGTGTGTGTGTGTGTGTGTGTGTGTGTGTGTGTGTGTGTGTGTGTGTGTGTGTGGGTGGGTGTTTATGTGTGTGGGTGTGTGTGTGTGTGTGTGTGTGTCTGTCTGTCTGTCTGTCTGTCTCTCCCCCTCTGTCTCTCTGCACTCACTTGCGTTGCTTCGCCTTGCTTCCCTCCCCCGCGCATTCACCCTCTCCCGGTTTCACCAGCGCAACTCAAGGACGAACTCGCAGGCAAGAAGAAGAGCAACAACAAGGCTACAACAAAGGGCGCCAGGCAGAAGAAGGCACGTGGCAAGGGATCATCGCAGGGAGGGGCGGCGGCGAGGAACATCGAGTCTGTCAAGAAGGTACACACACACACACACCTTGCACAGCCACCTGGCTACATGTAATGGGTCAATGCCCTCACACGTACACTCACGCGCACCCCCTTGAACACACACACACATACTCACACACACTCACTCACTCACTTACTCACTCACTCACTCACTCACACACACACACACACACACACACTCACACTCACATCCTCATACGCACGTGGCTGCAAGGCTTTGCGCGCACTCGAGGCGCGGGCGTCGCGTGGTGCCCCGAAGAAGGCTGAGCCAGGCATCAACTGGGACGACTATTCTGTGTTCAAGGGTCTGGATATGAGCCAGGGCATCCTGCCATACCTCAAACCTTAGCTCTTGTATGCTTATGCGCTCGTGTGTGCGAGTTATGATGTTGCGTCGCTTGTGCTCATGTCTTCGAATGAGAGCTGTTCTCTCCGGTGCCATCAAGCGCATCGTTCTCCGCAGTGTCTGTCTGTCTGTCTGTCTGTCTGTCCGTGCCTTGTTGCTACTCCATTTGCTCTGTGTGTGTGTGTGTGTGTGTGTGTGTACTTCCGTCCCCAAATGCCTTCCCGTTTCACCCCCTCTCCTACCCACTACATCAAGCCCGTGCGGATCACGGTGTTTTATTATTCTATGCACATGCAAACACGCGGAGAGGGAGGAGCTAACGTGGACAGCACCGGCAACACGGCGGCGCCAACAGTCACGGCACAAGCTAACACGAGGGGCAGACGAAGAGAGAACAGCGTGGACTTGGTAATAGGAGAGAACAGGCAGGGGGTGGTGTCATGTGATATCGGACATCGCAGCGAAGAGGGAACGACACAAGGAAAGGAGGGTGAACACAAGCAGGAGAGAAGGCAATCACGCTTGCACGTCTGTCTGTGCACCAGCGCGGAAGAGAGGGGGCGGGGGTGTTGGGGTCAAAGGATCAATGTACACAATCAAGACACAAGAGCAGGGGGAAGGAGAACAAGAAGGCGCAATGTGGGACAACGGACGCCACACATCACCACTCCGTGGCCATCGTATCATCATCATCCTCCGCATTGCTGTGTGTGTGTGTGTGTGTGTGTGTGTGTGTGTGTGTGTGTGTGTGTGTGTGTGTGTGTGTGTGTGTGTGTGCGTGCGTGTGTGTGTGGGTGTGTGTGTGCGTGCGTGGGTGTGTGGGTGTGGGTGTGGGTGTGGGTGTGGGCGAAGGTGTCAGTGAAAGGAAGCAACTCGTCATGGCCACAAACAGACGTGTGTGCACGTGTATGCATGACAACACGGTCGCAAGTGTCGGCTCACGTGGATCCCTGGAACATCAAGTCCTCGGGAAGATCGTCCTTGTTCTCCAGCTCATGCAGAGGCGCAGAGATGCTGAGGATATGGTCATCGCCGTGGTGGTGGTCAGGGGGGGGCAGAAGACATGTTTCGTTGTTTGGTTGGGCCGTAGTTGTGCAGTTATTTCCTTCCAGGTTGGCACATCGACAAGCACACACAAGCACACACACACACTCACACACTCGCTCACTCACTCACTCACTCACTCACTCACTCGCTCACTCGCTCACTCACTCACATCTGGATACGCAAGAACACGAGTACAAAGAAATACAAACACAAAAAGTACATACGCAGACAAGCACACCCACGAACATACAAACACACAACACACGCATATGTACACACACCTGAGGCTGATTGCGGTGAAGAGGATCATGCGTTTGAGCTTCTTGTTGAAGAAGAGGTATGCAAACGACCAAGTGGTGCCCTCCTCCGTAAAAGGGTCGTCCTGGGAGTCGCCGCAGTAGAGAAACACGTCGCAGTCCGCCAGGCTGATGAGCGAGTCCAGTGTCGACCACAGCTCCCCAGACCGGCTCGTGTATGCACGCCCCAATACAGGCGACAGCACAGCTGCAGCGGCAAACAGCACAAAGAGTGTGAGTGTGTGTGTGTGTGAGGATGTGTGCGTGTGAGGATGTGTGCGTGTGAGGATGTGTGCGTGTGAGGATGTGTGTGTGTGTGTGTGTGTGAGGATGTGTAGTGTGGACGTGCATGTGATCACAACATCCAAGCAATCCGCCATGCATCAAGGCGTGTTTGTGTTGACACAGAGAGAGCACACGCGCTGCGCACGCACCGGAGATGTGTTGTCTCGCCACGTCCGCAGATGGTACCAACGCAAACTCTGCTCCCTTTGCATGGCTGCATTGTTTGATAATGGCATGCGCAGGTAAGCACACGCTCAACGCAAGTAACCGAACTCGCAGGCTAGCCAGCCGCCAGTCTGATCAGCGACCAATTACAACAGCAGCAACAACACGACACGTACACACACATAAACAAACACACAAATAAGTAGACACACAAACACACACACTATCACACACACACCCCGTGCACACTGACCTGAAGTCGTAGTCTGGGCTGTATGCAGCGTTGAGGGTGGATTTCAAGAAGTAGAGCGTTTTCTTGCTGCAGTATGCTTGCTCTTCCTCATCTTGTGATCGCGTGGATGAAGCGGGCGCAGCAACCATGCCCACTGCTGCAGACACAACGCCAGGTGGCGCGAGCATCACCAGCTCCTCCATGTCACCTTCCCCCGCCAACTGCTTGTACAGCTTCTTGTCCTCCCCAGCCTTCTTGCTGCAGTGGATGTGTGCGTGCGATGAGCAGTGTATGTGTGTGTGTTTCTGTGTGCAGTGTATTGTGTGTGTTTCTTCGCACAAGAGCATGACGCAAGTGAAGGTGCATCCACATGCACATCAACCTACATGCACATCAACCTACATGCACATCAACCCACATCAACATCAACCCACATCCACATTAACCCACATCCACACCCTTTCACCCCATCCACACACACACACACAGAGGCGAACGCACCAGCTAAAGGCCTGTATTGAGCAGATGAGACGACAGTCGCTGCGCAACCCCGTCCACTCACTGCTCAGCGTCGCCAGCTCCGGTATCTCTAGCAGCTTCATCTTTGCCTGTCTCTCTCACTCTGTCTGGTTGTCCGCTGTTTCTTGTTTCCTGCTTCGCGCTGGTGTGAGGAGATGGGATCGACAGCCCAGAACAAACAGTCAGGACGCTTGCTGCTGCTGTTGTCTGTCCACCTGCACAAGGCTATCTGCGTCCTTGCCCGGCTTGCTTCCTCACTCGATCTGGTGTGTATGGCGCGCGCGCGGGCGAGAGAGAGAGAGAGAGAGAGGTGGTGGTGCAATGCAACAGCGATGCTCGGTCGGTTGTTGTTGATGTGTTGTTGTGATTGCTGGCTGCTTTCTCTCTTTTGGCGGTTCGCGTTTTGTCGGTTCTTGTCCTTCGTCGTTGTTTGTTGTTGTTTGCCTGAGTGCAGATTGTTGGCGAAAGATGAGAAAATTTGTTGATATCTTCTCTGAATCGTCGCGTGAGTTGTGTGCTGAGGGTGGTTTGCCCACCTAGTTTTTCACCGCCAGCACTGACCAAACAAACACTTTGTTGTCGTTTTTCCCTCGTCCAGGTTGGTGTGTGGAGATGCGAGTGCGAGTGGAGAAGGAACCACTGCTTTGTCTGGGTGCTGGGAGATGTGGGAGGGGGTGGCTGTGCTAGCGACGACGCGAGCAGGGTATGGCACAAAGAGAGAGAGAGATAGAGAGAGAGAGAGAGAAAAGGGGAAGGGAGAACTCTCTCCCATGTGCACACTAAGCACGTGTGTGTGTGTGTGTGTATGTGTGTGGATGTGTGTGTGGATGTGTTTGTGTTTCTATGTGTGTGGCTGGTGCTTGGCCTACTTTTTGATTCTTCCGGCCCGAGTGTGGGCCACATCGCACACCTGCACATGAACTGCTGTGTGTCGAAACACTGTTGTGCAGTCAGCTGCATTACATGATTCACTGCCTGACTTGAATCGATCGATCTCACCCGCATCGCCTGGTTTGTTTGGTTTTCCTGCTTCTCCTTCCTCCTCTTGTTTCTTCTCCTGCTGCATCGCCTTTCACCCATCTTCCTGCGCCGTGTCCCTTCTCTCTCTCTCTCTCTCTCTCTCTCTCTCTCTCGCATCTCCAGACCAACCGCCCGCTGTATTTCCCTTCGCCCCTTCATTCACACTTCATCTTTCGCCGCATTCCTTCACCATGTCCTTCCGCGTTGTTCGCCAGTCCAAGTTCCGCCACGTCTTCGGCAAGAGCGCCAAGCGTGAGGAGGTGAGTCGCCACCACCAGCCTTCACATGCTCCCACCAGCACTGCCCAATCCCATGATTTGCCTACACCAAGATGTCCCGTGTCGTTCAACGCTCACTGTTCCCACCACTTTGCCGCCCCCACCCACTGACTCACCTTCCTCAATCAACACACACGCACAGAGCTACGATGGCATCCGCATCACCAGGAACGCCTGGGACTCCCCCTTCTGCTCCGTCAACAGCAAGTTCCTTGCCATCGTGCTCGAGTCTGGTGGTGGTGGCGCCTTCACCGTCCTCAACCTGGAGAACGTGAGTGTTTTGCTGCCGCGAGATTGCGCAGGCAATGGCGCCTTTGCTGTCTCCACTTGTCACCTCGCACGGCCTTTGTTGGTCCTTGAACATCTATGACATCTCCTTCCTTCCTTCCTTCCTCACAAACCCACACACTGCAATGTAACGCTGCTGCTGCTGCTGCTGCTGCTGCTGCGTTTGCAGACGGGTCGCATTGGCCTGAACGCTCCCCGCGTTACCGGCCACACCTCAGCTGTCCTTGACATCAAGTTCTGCCCCTTCAACGAGTACATCATCGCATCCGCCTCTGAGGATGCCACCGTCAAGGTGTGGGAGCTTCCCGAGGGCGGCCTCAAGCAGGACCTCGACGAGCCCGTGGTCGACCTGCGCGGCCACCAGCGCCGCGTCGGCATGGTCGAGTGGCACCCCACGGCAGAGAACATCCTCTTCTCCGCTGGCTTCGACTACATGGTGCGTGTCTGTGTCTGTGTGAGAGGGGGGTCACGTCGGTGTGGTGGGGGAGTATACCTGAGTGGGTGTCTGCATGTGGTGGGTGTCTGCCACTTGTGCCTGTCACTTTTCTGCGCGTTGCTCACAATCACTTGCCATGGTGTTTTATTTTTTCTGCTGTTCGCCTTGCTTTGTGTAGATCTACGGCTGGAACATTGCCACCGGCGAGCGTGTGTGCGAGATTGACTGCCACACAGACACCATCTACTCCATGTCCTTCAACTGGGACGGCTCCCTCCTCGCCACCACCAGCAAGGACAAGACCCTGCGCGTCATCGACCCCCGTGCAAACAAGGTCGTCCAGCAGGGCAAGGTACGCAGTATTTCACCGTCCGTGAGGGGAGCAACCGCTGATCACGGTGCCACGCTGATGACGACAATTGCAAGGACGAATGCGTGCATTGTGTGTGCAACCCTCGCCACGGCCAACCCAGTGACCATGCCCATGACGCGCTTGCTCTTTGCCAATGCTTGACAGGGCCACCAAGGCGCCAAGGCCTCCCGCGTGGTGTGGTGCGGCACCCTCAACCACCTCTTCACCACGGGCTTCAGCCGCATGAACGAGCGCCAGTATGGCGTCTGGAACCCGGTACGCAAATGCACACAAACACTCGCGCGCACGCACACGCGCGCATATGTACACAATTGTTTCCCGACCACTTGCACTGCAGCGTTCAAAAAGATGTGCCCTTCTCCTCACCATTCATGGTGGTTGTCTGTGTCTACGTGGCGCTTCTGCTTTCTGCAACGCGTTTTGTGTTTGTGCATGTGCAGGAGGACCTGAGCGAGCCGCTCAAGATGGAGATGATTGACATCTCCTCTGGCGTGCTGTTCCCCAACTACGACGAGGACACCAAGATTGTCTACCTTGCCGGCAAGGGCGACGGCAACATCCGCTACTACGAGCTCACGGCGGAGCGCCCCTACTGCCACTACATCAACGACTACAGGACCAGCACCCCGCAGCGCGGCGTGTGCCTCATGCCCAAGCGCGCCCTGGACGTGGGCCAGTGCGAGGTGACGCGCATCTACAAGCTCACCCCCAAGGGCGCTGTCGAGGTCATCTCCTTCACCGTGCCGCGCAAGTCCACGCTGTTCCAGGAGGACATCTTCCCGCCCACGAAGAAGGACGAGGCCGTGCTCTCTGCGGAGGAGTGGCTCGCTGGCGAGAACAGGGAGCCAAACCGCATCTCCCTCAAGGACGGATACGTGCCCCCACCACAGGCAAAGCTCGAGGTTAGCCCCCTGTGATTCGAAACAGGAGAGCTTGCCTTGTGTATGGGTGTGGGTGGGTGGATGGGTGGTTTGAAGTGATGCTGTGTGTCTGTGATTGACTGGGGGTTGATTGCCTGAACCACACACACACATACTCACACACACACACACACACGCACACTATTCCACTTTTGCCACCAGGTGAAGGCTGCTGCGAAGAAGGCTGCCGAGGCCGCAAACGAGGAGGACGCGCCTCCCAAGGGCGAGAAGGAGCTGCTCAAGGCGTGGCACGCGCAGCGCGACGAGATCAAGCAGCTGCAGGCCCAGCTCGCCTCGGCAAACATCAAGATCCGCACCCTCGAGACAAAGCTCGGCTAAGCACCAGCACCCGTGCGCAGCCTCATGTGCTGTGCCTCCCGCGCCGGTGATGTTGCTGTTGGTGACGAGCAGGGCATGACAATTAGCAGCAGG
>NW_004754930.1:894772-899772 GCF_000188695.1 Salpingoeca rosetta | reverse complement strand
CCCACGCGGGCTGCTGCTGCTGCGGCCGCCACCGGCGCTGAACAGCGGCGACGACGGCGACACACCGCTGCTGCTGCCGCCACCATGGCTGGCGTGTCTGTGCTGCTCATCTTGGGCACTGTGGAAGCCGCCATCGTGATCGCCCTGTGCACACTCCCCTCGCTGCTGCATGTCCTCCGACGCCGCCGAGCTCGACAGGCGGCGAACGCACGTGGCATGGAGGCTGCTCCGGGTGCTGCTGGTGGCAATGTCAGCCGTTACGGGCAGCGAGTGGTTGCTGCTTGCGCTGCTGTGGCGCTGGCTCACGCTGTCAGGACGCGTGCCGGGCCATGATGCAATCGACACGGGCGACTGGCACTCGACTGCCACAGACCCGTCATCATCATCATCACCAACGACGTTGTCACCAACAACGTCATCATCGTCATCCACAACAGAGTGCTCCTCCACCACGCCGGAGAGGCGGTGTGTGTATCCGCGAGGGGAGGTGTGGTCATCCATGTCCGGCACAATTGTGGTGTCAGCGTCACTCTCCATCTCAATGGCAACGGACTTGGGGTCCACAACAAGCTCGGACAAACACGACGACGAAAAGCGCTCGAGCATCGACACGTCTGCGCTCTGCGTCACATCCGCGCTCTGGCTCTCCACCTCCAGCAGCAACGAGTCTTGGAATGCCTTTGTCCAGATGGCTCGCGCCTCCAACGACGAGAGTGATGGCATGTATGCCACCTCATCCTCGTCCTCGGTGCTGCTGCTGCTGCTGCTGGTGGTGGTGGTGGTGTGTTCGCTGCCACTGCCATTGTCGTTGGTGGTGGTGGTGGTGGTGGTGGTAGTGGTGGTGGTGCATCCGTTGTTCTGCAACACATCCACCTCAAACGCATCGCTCTCCCCCGGCTTCTTCTGCTTCTGCTGCTTCTGCTGCTTGCTTTCCTGCGTTTGTTTCTGCTGCTCCTCGCCGTGGTGGGTGCATGTTGCCGTGGCGGAGACAGCGCCGGCCTTTTCGCAGTACACGTCGGCCTCAGCGCTCAGCTCCTGATGTTGAAGAGCAGCGTCAAGGACAAACAAGGGTACGTACAATTAGTCATGGAAACACGTGAGTGCGTGTGTGTGTGTGTGTGTGTGTGTGTGTGTGTGTGTGTGTGTGCATGTGGAAGGACATCGTGAACGAAAAAGCAGACACAAGTGTTGATCACACGTGCAAACGTCACATCAACGCAACGCGCACGTGCATGGAACGGACCTGCAAAAGGTGTGTGTTTTCGCTGGAGAGGCGCGTGTTTTCGTCTGCCAGGCGCTGCAGCATGTTGCGCAATGTCTCTGTATCGTCAACGGTCGCCAGCAGCGCATGCGGATGGTGCGGACTGAGGGCCCGGTCGTCCAGTGGCGGCTCCTGACGATGTTGAAGTTGACAGGAAATCAATGTTCACGCACATGCATCGTTTGCACATCACATATATGGCGGGTGAGACTTGATATGATGAATGTGTCCAATGACATAACGTAATGCGGCCATCTGCGGTCTCGTCATGACCTTGAATCACTCACTCACTCACCCACTCACTCATTCAACTCACACGCACGCATGCATGCACGCGCGCGTGTGTGCAAACGACTGCAGACTCAGCCATGTGATGCTGTCCTCACACACCTGCTGCGCGCGATCTTCCAGCACGCCGAGCGCCGTCTCTTCCTGCAGCAGAAAGTCTAGCAGCGCCGCCTGTGTCTGCTTCAGATGCAGGTGCTGTTGTGATGCACGAGCCATCGTGATCAGGGGGATGAGGTGACGTGAGATGAAATGAGGTGAGATGAAGTGAAGACGAAGGTAGGATGCAGACGCTCTTGCTTTGAGAGATGCTTGTTAGGGCGTGTGCAGCAACAACAACAGCAACACACGAAGCAAACCATCTGCGGTGGACGATAACAATGCATACACATGCCGGAACAGCAGAAACACGCACACACACACGCCAAGCACACCAATTATTGCCCAATGACAGCGCAGCGTGCCCACCTCGAGAGCAAGCGTCGCGTATGTGTCCTTGAGCGCGCGTGCGAGCTGCGGCTCCAGCGGTGGCGGTGCACATCCGGGCGTGCGCTGCTGCAGTCGCTGGTAGCACTGGCGGTCGGTGGCAAGACGCGCCTCAATCTCAGCCATCTGCTCGCGCTGGGCAGGCGGGTACTCCTCATGGCGCGCGGCAAACACCGCCATCTCGGCCTCGTGTGACAGCAGCGCCTGCAGTGGTGGTGGTGGCGTGAGAAGATGTGCTTGTCAAAAGAAAGGGAGTAATTCGACGTCACACACACACACATTACACACAGTGGGGATGCAATTAGGGCACCTTTTCGAGGGCTATGATGTCGTGGCTGAGGCGAGCAAGAAGGTTCATGGCGTGCTCGTTGCGTGCAAGCACGTCTGCTGACGGCATGGGGTGCAAGGGCCCGTGTATCTGCTGCGATCCCCGACGTCGGGCCCGCCGCCCCCTGCACGATGACGATGAGGTGGTGGTAGTCGTGGTGTCGAGTGGTTGTGGTGGTGGTGGTGATAGGGAGGGAAAGGATTGTGTGAGGTACCATGCCGTAGCTCATGTGGCACGCGGCGTGTGTGATGTAAGCGCTGGAACAACAGGACACATGCATGCATCGACACATCAAAGCACGCACACACACTGAGGAGAGGAGCAGACCTTCCGCTTCTGCGGCGGTTGAAGAATGAGCAGTCGACAAGATCAACATCGGGGAAGAGCGAGTCCGCATGCTCAACAAGCACCGTCATCACATTCTGTCGGGGCGACGGCCGGGGGGGGGGGAAGGCAAGCCGTGTGTATGGTGTGGGGTCGGTGGTGAGTGTTGGCGTGAGTGCGGTGCAGGCTGAATATGAGCGTTGTGAATCCCGCGCGGAAGCATAATCAACAACACGAAAGCAGCAACACGAAAGCAGCAACGCGCAAGCAGCAGCAACAACACGAAAGCAGCAACAACACAAACAGCAACAACACAAACAGCAACAACACGAAAGCAGCAACAACACAAACAGCAACAACACAAACAGCAACGCGCAAACAGCAACAACACAAACAGCAAATCCCTTTGCGGGCAATCCACAAAAGCCAGCACACAAGCGGACCTTTGTGAGGCTGATGGTTGGAGCAAAGACGATGTAGACGTTGTCAAACGACATGCAGTTGCTGTCGGCGTGTGCCACAATCTGGGCGAGATGCTTGAAGAGCCATCCAAGGGCAAGGTAGTTGCAACGTGGCAGCTGGAACAGCAGTCGCTTCACGCGCTCCACCACATCCGCAGGCGTTGCAGCCGCCTCAGCCCGCACAGCTGTCGAGAGCACACGCACACACACACACACACACACACACACACACACACACACACACACAACAGCACACACGCACGCGCACACACACACACAACAGCACACACACACAAACACACACAACAGCACACACGCACGCACATGTATTGACAACGCATTGCGCGTGAGACAGAAGCATCAAAAGCAACTGTAAGCCCAAACGCATGCACACAAGTACGGCCATACGCATACGAAGCACACTGTCGCGTGTACATGTGCGTGTACCTTGTTTAAAGTCGTCCTGCAGCTGTTCCGTGAGGATGCACTCTGGAAGGGAGCGGAGATAGAGTTTGAGCAGGCTCGCAGTCGTGTTGACGTCGTTGTGCGCCGCCCCCTGGCTGAAGAACGCCGGCAGATCAACGTCCCCATCTGATATTGCGTGCGTGTGTGTGTTGTGAGCGCAGAACAAGATGCTCGATAGTCGTTTACACGTGCCTCATGTTGGCTGGCACATATTGGCAGCAGTCACGTTATGCTGAACACGATCAGCAACCGTACCTTGCTCGAACGCTGCCTTGAGCTTCTCCACCTGGGCGTGCGACGCCGGCTTTCGATAGATGCCCTCCTGCGTCAGCCCTGGTGGTCCCATTCACGGCGAGTGAGGTGACAGTAATGTTCGACAAGGTGATATCACCTACACGCCCACACACACACACACACACACACACACTCTCTCTCTCTCTCTCTCTCTCTCTCTCTCTCTCTCTCTCTCTCTCTCTCTCTCTCTCTCTCTCTCTCTCTCTCTCACACACACACACACACACACCACACAGCACACACACACACACACACCACACAGCACACAGCACACCACACACCACACACCACACAGTTCACACCACACACCACACACCACACACAGAGCACACAAAGTGCACCTCTGTGCTGGACGTAGAGGAGGCAGCGGCGAAAGACGGCGGGGAGGGGGATGCAGTCTTGCAGAGACGAGCGCTCCACAGCAACAGCGAGCGGCTCCCCAAACACCCGATACGCTTGCTGTCATGGCGGATGGCAACGTGGCAACGGATGCATGGTGAGGGAGGGAGAACGAATGAACTCAAGCAGCCAGGGTCAACATGACACCATTGAATTTGTGGAAGCTCAGGCAGTCACTGTCGCACCCACACGTAGTCGTGCACACACACACACACACACACATGTACAGGCTGTCTCTCTTGCGCTACGGACCTTACTGCCGCCAAAATGGCGCATAATGCGTTCCCTGATGGACAGCCGCTTTGGGCTCTTGTTCGAGCTGTTGTTATGACCAGCCCAAGAAGGCAGTGGAGTAAGTGTGTGTGTGCGTGTGTGTGTGTGTGTGTGTGTGTGTGTGTGTGTGTGTGTGTGTGTGTGTGTGTGTGTGTGTGTGTGTGTGTGTGTGTGTGCGTGTGTGTGAGTGTGAGAGAGCCCGAGAGTGTATCATGGCGTGTTGAGTCGCGTCCGTCAAGTATTATCGTTCCCACAACCGACTCTGGGACGATCTGCTACTTGGGCTTCAATCAGAGAGACGGATCAGGTGGTTTTATTTAGAACCATAAGGTGTTGACTCAACCTAACACGAGAAGAGAGAAGTATTTCTTTAGAATGTTAGAGAGAACAAAGCAGGATAGCTGAGACATGCTTTGTTCTTTTC
>NW_004754930.1:891613-894672 GCF_000188695.1 Salpingoeca rosetta | reverse complement strand
GTGTGTGTGTGTGTGTGTGTGTGTGTGTGTGTGTGTGTGTGTGTGTGTGTGCGTGCGTGTGTGAGTGAGTGAGTGAGTGAGTGTGTGTGTGAGTGAGTGAGTGAGTGAGTGAGTGAGTGAGTGTGTGTGTGTGTGTGTGTGTGTGTGCGTGAGTGCGTGAGACACGTGCAAGAACAGGCGGTGACTGTGTCGATTGAAGGGTGATGACACACCCGACACACCCGAGTGCTGTGATCTCACAAGCGGGGTGACACACCAACCCACCGTGTTGATGATGTGTCTGAAGACTTGCGTCTCCGAAGCGACTGCACACACAACCACAGGTTGGGAGACGTGAGTCTGCGTGTAAAGGTGTTCTCCCAGTCACACCTCTACATGAAGGTGACACACACGCACACGCACACGCACACGCACACGCACACACACGCACGCACACGCACGCACACACACACGCACACGCACACACACACGCACACACGCACGCACACAAGAGCGCCCACCACTGGCTGAAGAGAGGCAAACGTTCTTGAGGCGGCATTGCGGGCGCTTGCTGCCAGGGTCATGGGATCGCCAGTGTTACGGCGTCTCCTTCGATCCCCTGCTTCCTGCAGTGATCCGGTTCCAGTGGCGCGCGCAGTTCGCGGCGATATGGAACTGGCCGTGCGCGGCCTCTGTTCCATGGCAATTGCAGGCACTGGCTGTGCTTGCAAGGTGGCTGGCTTCGCAGTCTCTGCCCGTTTGACTTCCTCAAGACCAGCATCATCCGTGTCACCACCAACTGGTTCCTCCTCATTACTGCCCAGGATGGCCGTCAGGTGGTCTGTGGCTGCATCATCGCCGTCAACGTTCCCATAGTGGCGTGCATCGTCTCCTCCCCCTCCTCCTTCGGTTTCGCCCGCACCGCGACCACCGCTTCTGCTCCCATCAGTGTGGCCATTGCTTGCACCACCACCTCCACCACCTCCACCACCACCACCCCGACGCCCGAGGCGCATCATCCTCCCACCTGTGTTGCTGTTGCTGTTGCTGTTGCTGTTGCTGTTGCTGTTGCTGTTGCTGTTGCTGTTGCTTGCCCGCTGTCAGCTGGCCGTGTTTGGGCTGTGTCGCAAAATGGCGGTTGCGAGCTGGGTGCAAGGGTGTGATTTGAGCGTGGCAACACACACACACACACACACACACACGCACACACACACACACACACACAATGGCAACAACCCCAACAACAATGTGCTCAGGTGTGTGTGTGTGAGCGAAGGTGTCCTTCTTGTGCCTCTTGCTTCTCAACAACGATGATCAGAGAAGACAAAGGCACAACCAGCCAACAGCACGATACAATGGTGCGTGTCTGTGAGCCAAGCGGCGTCGCTCGGAGACAAAGCTTTTGGGGAACCACAGCAATCACACGGCGGGCGTTTGTTTGGCAAAGGTGCAAGCAAGCAAAAACCACACCACAATCGAGGGCACGAATGAAGGTGGCGAAGTTGCATTCACGCATCGAGACTGAAATCAGTCGCGGCCGCTGAAACAAAAACCAAACGAACACGAAGCAAGAAGAGGTGTTGTGGTTTGCTCTGTTGTGTTGTTTGCGCTTTTGAGTGTGTGTCAGTGAGTCGAGCCAGAGTGACAACAACATGGAAGCGGAGAAGACGACAGTTGCAACTGATGCAGCTGCAATGGACGAAGGGGAGGACAGCCATCACCCGGCCGCGGCGGGCCAGGCAAAGGAGGAGAAGGAGGAGGCGGAGGAGAAACAACAGCACAAAGGTGAGGCACACCACCAACACGCCATGGACGAAGGCCACGACAACGATGACAAGGATGACGGCCATGACGGTGCCGACGGTGATGACCGCGACGATGATGACAATGACGACGACGACGATCTTGATGGAGATGACGAAGAGGAGGAAGAAGAAGAGGAGGAGGAGGAAGACATTGATGATGATGTCGACGATGATGAAGATGACATGGATGATGACGAGGAGGAAGAAGAGGAGGAAGAGGAAGAGGAAGAGGAGGACGAGGGAGAAGACGAAGAAGGAGAGAGCGTACACAGTCAAGAGGCAGAGAGTGAGGAGGAAGCTGGCTCTGGCCCTCGTCTATTTGTCGTTGAAATGCCCGGAGCCATCAACAACCCAGAGTGAGTGCGTGTGTGTGTGTGTGTGCTTGCGTCTGTCTGCGTGTGTGTGTGTATATATATATATATATATATATATATATATATATATGTGTGTGTGTGTGTGTATGTGTGTGCTTGCGTCTGTCTGTCTGTGTGTGTGTATGTGCTTCTGGCCATGGCTTGATGTTTGACCGTGTGTTCCCGCTCTCGAACACAATGTGTGCACCACTGCTAACGTGTTCCGTTGCCTGCACGTTGGCTTCGCGTTGCGATGATCACACAGCCGTGCCATCGAAGCGCTTGGCGGGGAAGAGACCATTGGGAGCGTGGCCAAGCACATGCAGGACCAGCTCAGCCTACAGCTCAGACCAGGCGTCCCGCTCGCCCATGCCATTCATGGGAAGCGACAGAAGAAAACCAAGACTTTCCTGCTCAAGGTCTCCTGCCTGTCGAATGATGTCCTCGTGTGTCTGTCGAACTTTGCCTGTACTTGCATCTATCAGTGTCTGACAATCTGTGTGGACTAGTCTGTCTGTCTGTCTGTCTGCCTGCCTGCCTGCCTGTCTGCCTGTGTGCACCCGATTTGAATTGCGCACTGCATCTGGTCCGTTTCCAGTACACAGCGTACCTTCTCCCCGCCCTTCCCCCATCCACCTCACCATCTCCACGTGCCCACAGGTGAAGCGACGAAGGAACGGGACAAATGCGCCAGAAGATTTCAAGATCGAGCCCGTAGGGCAGGTCGACCACTACTTCCAATTCTCAGGTGCTGTCGACAGGGATTGATCCCACCACCCATTCAATGAGGAGACGCGTGTGGTGTTGTGTACGGGTGTATTCGACTCCAAGCCCCCCCCCATGCTTTTCCGTGCTTCACTTACACACACACACACACACACACACACACACACACACACACACACACACAACCCAATGCTCC
>NW_004754930.1:859199-886699 GCF_000188695.1 Salpingoeca rosetta | reverse complement strand
GCACACACACACACAAGCACACGCACACGCGCATGCACACATACATACGATCACATACGCACGCACACACACACACGCACACAAACCTTGAGATTGCTCAGCACTTCGATGCCCTTGAGCTTTTCAATGTTGTTGTATGAAATCCACAACTCCTCCAGCGTTTTGCTCACAGGCTCCTGATTAGCAGTAACAGCGGTATTGGGGCAGCGGATCAGATGCGCGCAACACGCAGCAGTGAGCACAAGACACACTTTGGCCACACACCACAACATGCGTACAACTAAACTACTCATGACGCGCGGAAGAGCAACACGACGCAACAGCACAACTCGAGGTGCGTTGCAGGAGCGTACCAGGCCGGCCAAGCTTTTGATGTTGTTGCGGCCCAGAGACAGGATGCGCAAGTTGTTGAAGCCGTTGAGGTTGGCAATCTTCTCGATGCAGTTTGTCGACAGCGATAGCTGCCTAGAGGGGAAAGGAGGGGGGTGGTATTCGCCACGTACGGAACATGAGCACGATGACTTGCGGCTGCATGTACACAGCAACACGGATGCACACCCGCAAAGCAAGGCGAGCGGGCGGAACAGCCACGGAACTCATTCCTCCTCCCTGCTCCCTCACAGTGAGTGTCTCGATCTCTCACACTCACACTCACACTCACACGTTCACACACTCACATCCATGCTCACACGCATGCACACACACACGCTCACACCACGCTCACACACGCATTCAAACTTACTGGACGTGTGACAAGGCAGAGAGGGCAGCGTCCATCTTCTCAATGGGCGGAATCTTGCCCAGCAGCTTCACCACGGTTGCATCTGCCACGGGCGTGCCCTCTTTCTCCTCCTATGTGTCCAAACACGACACGAGTAACAAACGAGTGGCACTGGGTGTCAGAGATGGCACAGAACTGTTTTGGCGAGAGTCGTGCTCGCCTGCGAGGTCGTTACTGCTACTCATTCAAACGGTGCACGCACGCACACACACACACACACACATGCACACACACACGCACACACACGCACGCACACACGCACACACACACACGCACACACACGCACGCACACACGCACACATGCACACACACGCACACACACGCACACACACACATACACGCATACGCAGAATGTTAGTGACTCCCTCCCGCAATGCACGATGCTCTCACACTCTCCCCTTCATTCCCCATTCATTCTCACCCATTGCTTGATGGCCTCCTTGATCGACGTTCCCTTCGACTGTCAAGGCACGAGGCAGAACACCACACACCAACGTAGCACCCAACACAAAAACCAGCGTGAGTAGATGGTGCGCTGAAACCAACCAACCAACCAACCAACCAACCAACGACAGCACAGCGCGGTGTGCCCCTGCCCTCACAACCTATCCCCTTTCACTGCTTGTATCCTTGTCTTCCCCTCTCCCGCACCATGTCTGTTGTTGTTGTTGGGGTTGGCTGAGCCGAGACTTGGCAACGGATACGGAAACTTGTTGAAATTATTGAGAATAATCCACCAGAACACGAACACCAACACCATGAACACCAAACACCACTAACACCACGAACATAACTTCTATCTGTCTGAGAGCCAGCAGGTGCTTGCAGCACAACACAGCAGCAAACACCATCACTGCACACACCAGCAACCACGTGAACACACACTCCGTCTCTCTCACAGTGCACAAATATGGGAGAAAAAGCTGAGGGGGGAAAAATTGAGTGGAACTGGTCAATCATGGGTCAATTAGGCGGAGCTTTGGGTGTCCTGGTGCTGTGGTTGCTCTGTATCTTGGTGCGTGTCGTTAGCCTTGTCACTGGAGGGTGTGCTCGACGCTTGTTTTGACGGTGCTGATCCTTCTTCGCTGTCATCCATCATCTGCAACCAGTCAAACAACAGCAACGGACGCAAAACAAAAAAGGCTTGTCAGCGACACGCAGTATTTCACCCACGCACAAACTAGCAGGAAACGTAAAGCAAACACGCTGCCCACATCCACGCACAATACACGCACATATACACACATACACATGCGCACGCACGCACGCATGCATACATACATTGTTAGCGTTGCTGCCACCATCAACGCCATCGTCGTTCTCGTCATCGTCGCGCAAGCGTGCACGCGCCTTGCCTCCCGCCGCCTTCTTGGCGGCCTGCGCATCATCATTCTCATCACTGGCATCATCATTGTCGTCGTCGTCGTCGTCGTCATCGCCATCATCATCGTCTTCTTCAGCGTTGTCGGTAGATGGTGCTTTGGCAGTCAAGGTGCCACACGAGGCCAGCAGAGCGCGATGCAGATTCACCGCCGAGTCCGTCCGCTCAATCGCATACGACCTCGAGTCCACGTTGCTCTCGTGCTCCACGGGCCTGTCATCATGTCCAATGTGTGCATGCACATGTACATGTGTGAGGTCGCAACACTTGACATCGGCAAGCAAACGAGCACATGAGCAACAAGCACACACACGCACACGCACACGCACACGCACACGCACACGCACACGCACACGCACACGCACACAAAACAAAAAAAATCATCGTGGCAGGAGCGTGGCAGGTCTCGCTTGCACCCCCCAATCCGCATGAACCATCCGACCCACAGCCACCTCAAGAAACAACCCCTAATCCTCCTCCACCCGCTTCCGTTCTTGTTTTGTTTTGTGCAAAGCAAGACCCACGGCACGCAGCAGCACGTACATGATGGCTGTGTGCAGCTGCATCCCAAGCCAGTTGATGACCCAGATCCAGTGCTTGCGCACGCGGTCCGAGACCAAGTACTCGCGCAGCTCGGGAAAGTTGAGCAGCGCCCACGTCAACACCTTCGCAACAAAGTACGACTTCTTGTGGAATTGCATCCTGGGTGCAGCAGAAACAAAACGACGGGAGCAATGGTGCGCGGTGGCGATGGTGGTGGTGGAGGTAGTAGTGATGGCACAAAAGGGTGTGAGACCCGTGCGCAAGCATTGTCAAGCAAAATGTTTACGGCACAACTTCACACCACAACGACACAGCATAACTTCACAGCGCATGCACGAGGCACGCACTTGCAGAAGTTGATGACACGGAAGAGGCTGACAAACTGCTCGTTGTTGCCCTGCAAACAATCAACCAACAAGCAACGGCCACGGCAGCGAGGAAAGCTGTTGGGTGAGATACCACCAACCAATCTCCGCAACGACACCCCAAGGCGCAAGGTGTGCACTCGAAAACATGCAAACACCACGGCAACAAGACGGCAACTGCAACACGCAACAACATGGCAACGTCTGCAACATGGCCAACAGCGCACCTCGCACGAGAGGCGGAAGCGGTACAGACGCATGCCGTCGTCAATCTGGAACACGCGCTGTAGGAGGTTGAGGTACGGGTGGAACTCGTAGTGGTGCAGCTCATCCACCAGCACATTCAACGTCAAAATCACCTGAGAGTGTGACGAAGTGAGGGCATTTAGCAACAAGCAGTGTGAATGATAAGAACAAGAGGGGTGGCAATTGGCTTGTTTCGTGCGCACGCAAACAACAAATCAAACCAAACCAATCAAACCAAATCAAACCAAATCAAATCAAAACAGATGAAACCAACCCAAAAGCACATCAAACAAATGAAACAAGCGAAAGAAGACATCGAAAGCCTGGACATAGAAGGAAGACATCAAAAGCCTGGACAGGGAGGCACGCTCGCATCGCATTGAACACGTACCACGTAGGAGACGTGCTGGCTGCAGAAGCAGGCATCGCACACCATGTTCATGGCGTACATGTTGCCGGCGTGCCGCTCAAGCAGCGCGCGCCAGAACGAACTGTCCGGCAGCAGCGCGCACACAGATTCAAGCAGTGGCAGCGGCTGGCTCGTGCCGCCAATCTCCTTGTCGTGCAGCAGCAGCGTCGGCGGGCTCACCCCTTGCGGCGGCTCACAGGTGCGGAGCGAAGACATGCCCATCGACCGGATCAGCACGCTCACCAGCGACACAAGCAGGCTACACACGGGAGGAGGAGGGAACAAGGCGCATGGAAAACGACATGATAATGGGGCGAGAGAGGAACACAGAAGTGAAGGGGAGAACAAGATGAGAATGAGAAATGATGTGGCAAAGGGGTGGGAGATGGTGAACCGTGTGAACACTGTACGTCCACCTTTTCTCACCAACACAACACCCGTCCGTTTGTTAACAAAAGGCGCACGTGTACGACAACTCCACTCACTCACACACTCACACACACACACTCTCACTCACTCACTCACTCACTCACTCACACACTCACTCACTCACTCACACACTCACACACACACACTCTCTCTCTCTCAAACACACACTCACACACACACTCACACACACTCTCTCTCAAACACACTCACACTCACTCACACACACACACTCTCTCTCTCTCTCTCACTCACACACTCACTCACTCACTCATATTTACACACTCTCTCTCTCTCAAACACACACGCACGCACACACACACACACAAGCGAGCACTCACTTGAAGCAGAGCGGGTTCTGCAGGCCGAGTTCACCCATGTGCTGGAGGAAAGTGAGCAGGATGGGCATCATGTCCAGGTCAATCATCAGCTGCCGGTACTGGCTGCCGAGCTTCACATACTCCAGCAGCAGCTGGAACGACTCGCCAATCTGCGAGAACTGCAGCACGCCAATCGTCTTGAGGGCCGTGTGCACAATCTTGCACGTGTGTGTGGCGAGCGGGAGGCCGACGTCGGGGCCATCCTCCAAGATGCTCGCATACACCACCTCAAACACAAACTGCGAAAACGCCTAAAGGAGGCACAACAGAAACAGACGCGGTGGCACGAGGGAAAGAAACGGGCAGACGGGCAGCATGCACACACACACACCCAAACAAACAAAACCAAGCAAATATAAATGTGAGTCGCAGAAAAGCACGAGAACGCATGCATGGCGCACCACCACCATGAACCGCAACGAGCGAACGATCTTGAATACAAAGGTGAAGAAACAATCAAACAAATCACACACGTCGAGCAGACATGCCACAAGTGCTGTGTCAAGTCACATCAGGCAGGCCAGTGGGTTGAAAGCGTACCGCACGCGCGTCGTCGTCTGGGTTGAGGATGAGGAACTTGATAAACTCTGTCTCCGACTGCAGGCGCTGCCGGGCCATTTCGCGGCAGGTGGTCGAGTGGCGCAGCAGCGGGCGCAGCGTCACCGGCCAATCATCAAGCGAGTCCCGAATCTCATCGTCCGTCCTGTGAAGAGAAAAAAACGCATTTTGGTGAGAGAAAGAGCGCGCGCAGACGAGGGTGGAGTTTGCATCACGTGTGGCCAGAATGAATCAATCATCACACATGGTTCAGAGCTCCAACATAGAAGACAACGTGTGCAATCCAACAACACATAATGAACAGCCACAACGAAGGCACGGTCACACCACGCCACACCACGCCGCACCACACCACGCCGCACCACGCCGCACCACACCACATGAAAAGCCATCGCAAAGCCAACCAAGACACGTGAGTGATGTTCATCGCGAATCAACGTACAGGAGGGCGTCACCGAGGAGAAAGTCGAGGGAGAGGTCCGTTGCCTGAACAGCGAGGGCGTCCAGCTGCGCCGCGTCATCGAGCGCCACCACGTCCGTCTTCGACTTGCGTTGGGCGGCAATGCCCTTGGCCGGAATGCTCACCTCAATGCAGTCGCCAACAACGCCAGCCAGGCGGAAGATGAAGTCAAAGTATTCCGTGTTGAACATCTCGCGCTGGTGGCCCCACACAATGTTGTCGTGCATCACATTCAGCCGCTGCGACACAGACGGCGTGCAGTCAATCTGTGTAAACGGCTGCTCCTCCTCCTCTTCATTCCCCTCTTCTTCGCCCTGCTTCCCTTCCTCCATGGCGTCCCCGCTGCCCTTGGCCCGTGCTGCTGCTCCCTCCTCCTTCGCCGCCGGTGACGGCTTTGGCAGTGCCAGCTCCAGTGGGCCAACGTTGACGCGCTCGTAGAAGAGCATGTACGCGTTCCACCAGCGGTCGCGCACCCGGGGGACGGTGCGACCGAGCTGCTTGTCATACACCTGGGAGGTGGTCTCGCCGCCAAACCACTGCGTCGCCATGGACTGCACCCCGCTGAACTCAACATCCGTCACCTGCCAGGCAAGCAGGCACGCAAACACAGGAGGAAAGGAGGAGACACAGAAGAAGGTTAAGGAAGGAGCACATTGGAAGAGGGGACTTGTTGTTTTGTTTTGTTTTGTTTTTTGTTTTTTTGTTTTTGTTTTTTGTTTTTTTGTGGGGGGGGGGGGTGTTGGTTTAAGGAACATGGATGCTTATGTGTCATGGCAAGCGTCAAGGAAACACAGTCGAGTTCGTTCGCTGCGTACCTCGTGGTCCTCAAACAGGAGCCACCTGTCCGACATGTTGCCAGCGTGGTCGCGCTGGCACACGTACGACGTGTAGTGGCCGCCATTCGCCTGGCCGCTGTGCACAACAACGCCCGCAAGCCGATACATCTCCTTGGGAACCTGTTGGGGAAGCATGAAAGAAGAAGCAAGGACCAACACAGACACACTGCGTCACAACAACAGGAAGAGAGAGACAGAGAGACAGAGAGAGGGGGGAGGGAGGGAGGGAGGAAGAGAGAGACAGAGAGAGCGGGGAGGGAGGGAGGAAGAGAAAGACAGAGAGAAATAGAGACTGACAGACTGACAGACTGACAGATACGCACAGAAACGCACAGAAACACACAGAAACACGCACGCATTCACATCGGGCACACAGAGACCGATGAGAAACGGCACCTCGCCAGCGTCGTCCTCGACGGCAGCGCGGCCAGCAGCCGTGTACGGGCCCATGTCAAGCTCATCCGGGAACTCAAAGTAGTCGTTGAACTTCACAGGCACGCCCCGCTCCCAGTCATAATCAAAGCTGTGACGCAAACGCATGCATGAGCGCACACAAAAGCACAAGTGCAACAACCCACGGGTGTACGTTTGCCCAAGTCAATACCAAGGTCAATTCCAAAGTCAAAGACACGCAAGCAAAATACTCAGGCGCAAAGCAGCTTCAAAGTCTCTCCCACACGCTCGGGAAGCAAGCCTCAAGCATGCAAGAAGAGTGAGTACACACCGCTTCAGCTGGAGAACGAGAACGCGAGGCAGCGTCTTGATGCACGTTCGCTTGATCGTGTCGCGCTTCGCATCGCACTTCTCGCACTGTTGAAAACACATTCAGACAACACAACGATGAGACAAGGACAAGCGACAAGGAAAAACACCCAGGACGCAGCAGCTCACGCAAGCATTGACCGCTGAGCAGGCCCTTGTGGCTTGTCCCTTCTCGTTCACAAGCACTCAATTCATTTGCCACCTGCACCTTCATTTGCCATCTCTACCTTCCCTCGCGTGCTTTACCTTGTATGCGTTTGCGCCCTCGAGCAGCTCGCCCTGAACGTAGTTGTCCAGGGCTTGTGTAAGCGTCTTACAGTTGCGGATGGCAATCGGGATGGTTGTAAACGGCTCGTCGCGCTCATACCGGTGTGAACATCCGCTCTGCCAGCCATTATAACAAGTGGAAGGGTGAGTTAGCGCAATATTGTGTGCTAGGAGGCTCAGCCCGCAACGCAGCGTGTATGAATGTGAATGTGTAGGAGGGAAAAACATGTGTGCACAGATCAAACCTTGATGATTTTCTGGTCAACAAACATGCCGCCAAAGACTTGGCAGAGCGCTGCCGGCTTCTTCAGAGACTTGAGCCCTTCGTCCACCTGGCCAGCACCATCGAGCACACTGTGTCATAAGTTGACAAGTGCTGACACAACGAGTGACAAGAACACACTTAGGTACACATGCACACACACACACGCACGCACGCACACTTGCGCACACATGCACACACACGCACGCCACAGCACCTGATCAATGAGGCAGTTGAAGAACTCGCATGCATCCTGCTGCTCTCGCACATCCACGGGGGCGCCCCAGTGCTTGTACGTGCGCCACAGGCCCTGCATCCACAACAGAAGAATGCGTGTGAGCAAGGGGACTCGTCAATGACAAGCAGATTGGGGCATCGGCAAAACAGAGAAGAGCGAAAACAGCAACGAGGAACGGCAACACGCAAGTGCAGCACACACGACCTTTGGCGTGTAGTACTGGCGAGCGCTGTACTTGAGGTGGGCAAACATGCGGGTCACGTGGTGCAGCACGCTGTCCTCCTGCTTTTCGGCAGGGATGTTCAGTTGTCCCAGCAACAGCTGCTGCGTGTCAGGCTGCAACCAACACATATGAGTGGGAGTGGGTGTTGGAGGATAGTTTGTGTGAGCGTAAACATTGGCATGCGTGCATGTATGCATGTGTGTGTCTGCGAAGCAGGGCTGTTGTTGAAATGCAAGCGCAAGCGTCTCCATCAACGCAGCCCGCACACACGCACCTGCATGAAGAGCTGCTGCAGCACAGAGTTCATGTAGCATGTCGCTGCAGCGTTCTTCAGCCCAACAAACGCGCCAGGGGTGCGTGGCTTGATTACAGGCTGGAACCCGAATTCGGTCTTCAGCCTGAACCCACAACGTCAAGACACAAAACCGTCAGCGAATATGCAATGGGTTTGTCTCTTTATGTGCGTGTGTGTGTGTGTGTCTGTGTCTGTGTCTGTGTCTGTGTGTGTGTGTGTGTGTGTGTGTGTCTTGAGTGTGTATGTGCGTGTGTGCGTGCGTGCGTGTTTGGCGAGCAGTTGCTTATGTCTGTGGTTGGGTATGTAACAAACGTACATGTATTCTGGGACGTAGTGGAGCTCCTTGAGGTCTGATGCGATGAGGTTGAAGAGCGTCACGTCTCGCGACACGAGGCTGATGAGGACATTGAAAGCCTCCTCCCGCGGCTTCTCCGAGTCGCACGCAAACTCAGGAACAGCCAGATCCTGCACGTGTTTTGAGTTTTTTTTTGGGGGGGGGGGCAGTTGACGCCGGCCACGGCAATCGTGAGACTAATCAACGCCCATCGAGCAATCATACACCAAAACCAACAACGCGCACGCATACACGCACGCATACACACACAAGCACACACGCACACACGCGAACAAAATCGCGTTCACACACACACACATGAAGTCAAACAAGACAACTCGGATGACTCACGGATGGCAGTTCTGGCAGGGCGCGCAGGTCGGCCAGGTAGCGGCCGCAGCGGAAGAGGAGGTGGTTCAGCATCCCGCACACAAACCCTTCGTGCTGCATGACAACGGCACAGCCATGAGCAATCAGTTCCGAGCAGAATCAAACAGCACATCGGCACACACACACACACACACACACACACACACACACACACACACACACACACACACACACACACACACACACAAACAAACACACACACACAAACAAACACACACACACACACGCTTTGGCCAAGAGAGGAAACAGCACAGTGTGGAGACGCACCAGCTGCGGGGGAACGGTGGAGAGACGGGAGAGGATAGCGTCGATGAGCTTGAGGCGACCCGCAAGCACATCCTGCCGCGCTGCTGCATCAGAGGGATCCGCACAAAACGCCTGGCAACACAGCATTGGCAGCAGTGAGGCGGTGACAGTGCTGGTTTGCTACGACCACACGGTGGCAGCACACGGACAACAACAGCAACTGCAACTGCCAGCAAGCACATCTCACAGCAAACACAACCCCTCTTTCTGCTCCCCAGACCACACAAGCACAACAGCAACAGCAGCAGCAGCAGCCACAGCAACGAACCTCGAGCCAGGTGACCTGCTTTGAGGCAAGGGAGAGCAGCTCTGCTTCCGGTATGTCCACGTCGGGCAGAAGCACGAGGCAGCTGAACAGCTGGAAAAAGTGGTCGCACTCGCACGTGCCTTGAAGGTCCTGGCAATCATCCAACAGCATGGACGCCGTGTGCCAGAGCGGGCCCTGCGCTGCAGGCAGGTCCTTGACGGCATCACAAAGCAGGCGCACGCAAACACTGCGCACGTGTGCATACGGGCACCGCAGCGTGAGCAGGCGCAGCATGTCTGGGGTGGACCACGCCGCAACCAGCGACGCGCAGATGGGGCTGCTCAGGTTGCTGATGCGTTTGAATAAATACACAAGGTCCATGGCCACAGGCAGGTTGTCGGCAGCGGTGTCCTTGTTAATGCGCGCGCCAAATTCTGTCGGGTCGCACACCGCACGAAACACGGTGAGGAGCGCATCCAACAGCGCCTGCTGCTGCTGCGCGGACAGGGCTTGGTCCAGTGGGCTCGACTCGGACGAAGGCGAGCGTGACGATGCCGACGCGGGCGTGGGCGGTGAACGCGAGGAGGTTGGCGAGGACGCCCCAGACTGCTGCTGGGCGTGGCGCTGGCCCTTGGCAACGCCGGAACTTGTGGAACCCGACGAAGATGACGCGCCAGAGGGTGCTGACACCACGGCCGTTGCTGCTGTTCCAGCTGCGTCGGTGCTGGTGCTGCTTGCCGTGGCCGTGGTCGTGGCTGTGGCGGAGTCGGAGGAGCGCTTGCCCTCACCGGCGTGCTTCTTCAGCGGCGACTCCACGTCGGCGCTCTGTGCAACGGCCTGCGCCTGCGCCTTTGACTGCTCTGACGGCACGCGCTGTGGGGTTGACGGCCCGGCGGCCTCGCTGGCCTTTGCTGCCTTGGCCGGCGACAGCGGCGGCGTGCACGTGTCGTCCACGCCAGAGGCCTTGTTTTTGTTCTTGCCAGCGCTGGTGGTAGAGCCTGCAGTGTTGGCCTGGTCGTCGCCGGCCTCCTTGGCAATGGCGAGCGAGCGGTCAACCAGCTCGTGCACAACAACGAGCAGCGCCTGCAAGGCGCGCATCGCCGTGGAGTAGCGGAACGGGTTGGTCTCCTCGCCAAGCGGGGATGTCAGGGCCTGCAGCAGACGAAGCACGTCGTCGACGCCGAAGCACGACCAGAACAGCGCCTTGAAGCTTTGGATCGCGGCCTTGGGAAACGTGTCTGGGCGCGAGGGCCGCAGCACGCTGCACAGCACAAACAGGCGGTACTGCAGCAGCGGCAGCGTGGCGTCCTCAAACAGCGGCGAGATACTCTGCTGCTGGTCAACCACCGTAGCAAACACGGTGCGCTGGAGATCGAGGTCACCAGGCAGGTGCAGCAGCACGCGCATCGCCGCGTCCTGCACGGCGGGCGGCACGTCCTCCAACAGGAACCGGCGCAGCATGTCGTGGTGCTGCTTGGAATGCGACAGCGCCCTGCTCGGCAGCTTCTCCTCCTTGCGGGCGTTTGGCTGCGGGCACATGTCGAGGCACTTTGAGTCTGCAACCGTCTCCACCTCGATAATGGCGCCGTGGTAGAGGCCGACCATGGCCAGCGTGGAGTGGTCGTCGCGCGCAGAGAGCACGCGGTCCTGGAAGGAGAGCTGCAACCGGTCGCCAGACATCTTCGCAAACCGACACACGCGCATGCGCAGCAGGGCAACGGAGGACGTGGACGTCAGCTCCACGGACAGTGACCACCCTTCTTGACTCACAGCGTGGACCTGTTGTTGTAAATGGAAAGCACCAAAACGGTTGACGTACATGCAGTGAGTAGGTGTGTGTGTGTGTGCGTGCGTGTGTGTGTGTGTGTGTGCGTGTGTTTGCGTGCGAGTGTGTGCGTGTGTGTGTGTGTGTGTGTGTGTGTGTGTGTGTGTGTGTGTGTGTGTGTGTGTGTGTGTGTGCGTGCGCGTATGTGTGTGCGTGTGTGCGTGTGTGCGTGTGTGCGTGTGTGCGTGCGTGTGTCTGTGTGTGTGTGTGTGCGGCAAAGGTGCAGCACAAGCACCACACGCGAGGAGAGGGAACATGTTGCTGAAGAGATGATTGTGCACCTTGCAGGGAAGCCCGAGGTGCGCCATGATAATGGGGGGATGAACGCGCGGGAAGTCATGCATCACGTCAAAGTGGGTGAGGAACCGCCGAAGAATGTCGAGGCCGCGAACGGCCTTTCGCTCCACCAAATCAGGGCGGCCATTGGTGTCCTGCGTGAAATCCAATGGCACGACGAACATGACCCATGGCAATCGTGTCGACAGTACTCGGTGATGAGAAGACGGTGGTTACATTCACACGTGTACACATGAAAGCACGAGCAGAACCGCAAACTTGCACGTATATATTCACGCACAAACACACAAACGCAAACTGCAAAACATTTCAGCACACAACAACGCACAAACACACAAACCCAAAGTGCAAAACATTTCAGCACACAACAACGCAAGCACACACACGCACACATAGACACACGCACGCACCTCTATGAGTGTGCGGTTGACTTTGTCGAGGCAGCTGTTGACGATGCCGAGCGGGTCCTGGTTGGTGAGGCCCGTGAAGATCTGGATGAGGTTCCTGATGACAAGCGCCGCCACCGTCTCCTCAGCATGGCTGCAGGCAAGCTCCCACAAGCAGTCCAGCTGCCAGATGTTTGAGGGATCGTAGACGTGCACATGCCCGGAGCTGTTGCGCTCAAGCACGTGCTCCTCTGTGTTGATGTTGAAGAAGATGCCGAGCACGCACTTGATGGCAGTGATGGGCATGGTCTCCAGGTCCATGTGCAGCAGGTGGTTCTCCAACAGGAACCGCTGCGCGTCAGCATCCAGGTCCGGGTCTGGCACGAGCACGCGCGAGAACCAGCGCAGGCCCGCCGTCCTGTCCTTGGCCGTGGGTGCGCCCTCGACAAGCATCAGCCACAGGCGCACCGCATCGTCCAGCGCCATGTACGACTCCCGCTCCGCCACAATAAAGTGGAGCAGCTTGTGCAGCTGCTGCATGGTGGCGCGGTGCGTGCTCATCTCAAAGACAACCGTGTTGTCGAGCGCCTTCTCGTCGCCGCCAAGCGCCTCCAGCCGCTGCTTGGCCTTTTCCTGGTACGCCTCACACAGGTCCAGCACGGCGTCCTGCAGGCCCTGCCGCAGCAGCCTGTTGAGCACAACGTCGCGCGGGGACGCGTGCTTCGAGTCCGAGTGGCGGGAGAAGAGGTCGAGCAGGGCCTCCATCATGCGCATGGCCGGCACAACCCACCGCTGCTCCTTCAGCTCGCGCAGGCACGCGTCCAGCCACTTGTTGACGTCCGCGCCAGAGGCGTCGTGGAAGAAGCGCCCCTGCAGGATCTTCACCATCGACGCCACGGCCTCGTCGGCAATCTCGTGCGAGGTGTCCGGGTTGTGGGCCAGCGACCACACCACCTCCATCACCTTGTGCGCCATCTCGCCAGCCGCGTCCTCCTCCGCCAGCCGCTGGATGAGGCGCAGCAGACGCATCATGTTCTGGTCGCTGCCGCCCCAACTGGCCTGCACCAGGCTGAACAGGTGGTCGAGCTGCTCCGGCCCAAAGTGGTACGCCAGGTGGGCGAGCAGGTCGTGAATATTGTCCACAATCACGCCGTGCTTGCCTTCCTGCGCCTTCCAAATCAGCTCCAGGTCCTGCAGGGTCAGGCGGGTCGTGGCGGTGAAGCGCACAATCTCCTGCACGCGGTTGACGTACGACGTCTTGTGCAGGTTGTCACTGAAGAGCAGTTCCAGCAGCTTCTTCTCCGCCATCCAGTCCGTCAGCTCGCCCGCCGTCACAGCAGTAAACTGGAACCGCGCGTCCCTGTGTTGACAGTTGCCGTGTGGGGTATGAACACATGTGTGTGTGTGTGTGTGTGTGTGTGTGTGTGTGTGTGTGTGGTTGTGTGTTTGTGTGTGGTGTTGTGTGTGGGTGTGGGTGTGTGGGTGTGGGTGTTTGTGTGTGTGTGTTTGTGTGTGTGTGGTGTTGTGTGGGTGTGAGTGTGGGTGTGTGTAGGTGGGTGGGTTGCGAGGGCCGGAGCGAAGCCTTCTTGCTCTTCCCCGCAACTCAGGCAAACAAACCCACGACGTCACCGTTCAGCTGCAACTCACGGCTTGCTCTGGGCGTTGATTCGGTGGATCAATCCTTTCAGCTCGTCCAGTGCATACATGGTTGCGTTGAACGATTGCACGCGTAGCATCTGTTGTTGCGCGTGCATGTGCATATGCATGTGGATAGGTGAGGTGTGTGTGTGATGCTGCGAGCGGTTGTGTGCCCTGAGGGTCGAACAGGCTGGGAGGCAAGCTTCCATCAAAGCCAACAAAGCAGAGTTAACACACACACGCACTCACATACACACACACACAAGCATACGCACGCGGATGCACATCGCAGCGATACAGGCACAGCGACACAGGCACAGCGACACAGGCACAGCGAAACCGGTGCGGACACACAAGGACGCGAGCAGGAAGAGGCCAGTGCACCACCTTGTCGATGACAGCGAGGTGGAGGTTGTCGAGGACTCGGTTGACTTCAATGTCTTGACGAGCAGCCAGCACCAGCTGCGCAGGAACAGATGCAGAGATAAAAAGCATCGAGCGAACGAGATGAGACAATGCAAGAGAAGAGGGAGAGGAGAGGGGGGGTAACGAGCAACAGCAAACAACAGCAACAGTGAAACGGTGAAACGGTGAAACGGTGAAAAAGAAAGGGAGAGACACAGACAGACAGACGCACGCACACATACACACATTCTCTCTCACACACACAGATATGTAGTGTGTCACCTTTGCGTTGCGGATGGCGCTGAGAATGCCGTTGTCCTTGACGAGCTCCGGCACAAGCGGGCGCAGCTCCTTCAGCGTTGCGTTGAGCACCCGGTCGTACATCTTGTCAAACATCGGATACACAAACTGCGTATTGCACACGTACGTATGGGTGTGCAGGCAAAGGGCAAAGGACAAATAGGGCGAGGTGAGGGAGGAGAAACGGAAACGCACAAAGTCAAAAGCGCTCGCCGGACCTTCACGTGCAAGTACACACAACACACTGCACAACGCCACGGTGCCAATGAACAACACAAGCAAACAAGCAAACAAGCAAACACGAACCTGTTCCCGACACATGTCGCTTGGGAGATGGCCGCTGAAGAAAGTGCAGCTGGCGGCCAAGACCACCTGCACCAGGCTGGATTCTGGATTCTGTTGTGGTTGGTGGTGGTGGTGGTGGTGGTGGTGGTGGTGTGTGTGTGTGTGTGTGTGTGTGTGTGTGTGTGTGTGTGTGTGTGTGTGTGTGTGTGTGTGTGTGTGCGCGCGCGCGTCGATGTGTACGTGAGTGGCTGTCGACAAAAGGAAGAGACGGTCAAGGACCAACGTCTGGGATGGGGTTCAACGAGGAAAACCACATGCATGCAAGCCAAGTGACGTACAGTGACAATCTGCAGAGCACGCTTGAAGCCGCCCTTGACGCCAAATGCGTCGCAAATGTCAATGAGAAAGCCATACTGCGAATCCGTCTCCGTGTCCACGCTGAACAGCGCGTACACCTCATCCGGCCCTGCCACAACCAAGCGTGCACCAGATGTGTGCGTGTGTGAATGGAGATATCAACGAGACAGTTGGTGAAAGAGTTTAGAGGAGCGGGAATCATCCCAGTCCAATCCACCAAACGTTGTCGACAAGACCAATGCAGAGCAGCGCCAGCATCATCAGTGCATTCGGTGGTGAAAGAGAACTGACACCACCCTCACACTCACACGCTGGACAAAGAAAGACAGTTTGGCGCGCTCTGTACCGTTCAGGGGCGCGGACATGGACTTTTCACACCAGACTTGCTGGTGGTACAGCGTGCGATAGTTCATCATCTGTTGTGACAATAAATATCAAGCCAGCAAGCACGAGTACATCAGTGCACTGCCGTCTTGGGAAGATGTGTCGTGCACTCTCACTCCAGAGGAGCAGCTTTCCAACCAACACGTTTGCACAAGCCATGCAACACACACAATACAACATGCAACGCACACGCAACACGCATACCTGCGCTGTGACGCGGATGTACTGTGTGTCGTCGCTGTCCATGCGGGGAATGAGTGCGTCCAAGGAATTGATCAACAGCTGGCGAATGTCCACCTGACACCAGCAGCACGACCGACGTGGGATAAACGAGGATGGCGCGTGTGAGCAATCACACAACAGTGTTTCACATCGGCAGCGGCAGGCGTGTCTCCGGCACGTACACACGGCACGCGCACACACATATACACACACACGACACACACAGAACGCACGTGTGTGTGTGTGTGTGTGTGTGTGTGTGTGTGTGTGCGTGTGTGCGTGTGTGTGTGCGTGTGTGTGTGTGTCTGGGAAACAAAACTGACCAGGTAATCTGGGGACCACTTGAGAAGCTGCTCGCTGTTGAGGCAGGTCAAGATGCACGGCAGCAGGACATCCTTCAGAAACGTCTCGCAGCTGTCGTCACACTCGCCTGCGCACAGCCATGACAATGCGGGTGTGTGTGGGGGGTGGGGTGTGTGTGTGGGGTGTGTGTGTGGGTGTGTGTGTGTGTGTGTGTGTGTGTGTGTGGTTGTGTGTGTGAGTGTGTTAGTTGCGTGGTTGTGGCTGAGTGGCGCGGCAGGTCTTGTTGGATGAGTGAGGAAGCACGAAATGGAGGACTATGGTCAAGGGAAGCAGCGGAACAGTGGGACGACCCATGAGCAGCACCTCGCTCTTGGGCTTGCAGCAGCGAATTGAGCAGACCCATCAGCTGGCTCTGCTCGTCGATTGCCATGCGCACTCCGAGGCGGAGCTGTGTTTTGAGCTCGTTGATGCGGTCCATCGGCAGGGTTGTTGCGGGAGCCTGCGATAGCATAACCAAACCGCACCAACAACAGAAAGAAATGAGAAGAAACAGGGCGTGTGTGGGAAGGGGGTGAAATCGCGCGTGATGTGACTGAGCAGAGAGCAAGCAAGCAGCCTTGAGGGGGAGAGGAAACAATGCGTGGGGATGAGCAACAAGAAGTGAGGCATGTGATGCAGAGAAACTAAGGCAGCCATAACCAAACGTCACTGCATGAACCGACCTCAGGCTGCTGCTGTTGCTGCGACTGCTCTTGTTGCTGATCTTGCTGTTGCTGTTGTTCTTGCCCACCTTCTTCCTGCCCATGCTTGGGCTGGGGCGGATCGACATCCATGTCTGACATGGCTGTCGATGTTGTATGCAAGCGTATGTGCTATGTGTGAGGTGTGTGCGCGAGCGTGTGCGCTATGTGTGATGTGTGATGTGTGTCTCGTTGTGTCCGCACGTCCGTGTGCGCTTTGGCTATCAAAGCACAGGCTCCACAGTCTAATCGTGTGGACTGGCAAGAGAGCCATAAAGACCGCAAGGTGAGAAGGGCGGGGGATAGCAGTGATGTGCGTTACATTGTGCCAGTCGACATGAAAGCAAGGAGGAGGGGCAAAGCATGGACACACACACACACGCAGGCACACGCATACACACACGCACATACGCACGCACATACGCACGCATACGCCCACACAACCCACAACACACACAGCACACGCACCACGCACACACAATGTACACAACCTACAACTCACACGCACACACAACACAAGCACAGCTGTGACATTGTCCGCTGTATGCAAGCATTGCAGTGACTTCAAACTTACCACCTTCAAATACAAACAGATCAAACGCACTTGCGCCTGTTGGATGCGCGGCAAGCAATCGGGGAAAGAACTGCGTGTGTGTGGTGCGAGCGCGTGTGCACTGTCTGTCAGCTGCCACGACCACCCGATGTGCGTGCGTGCACACAGTGCCCTCTTATTCTCCCCCACCTTCGCGCCACACTCCTTTTTGCACCTGCTGCTGTGTCTTCTTCTTCTTCTTCTCCACTCACTTCTTGTGCTTGTGTGTCGGCACAAAAACGTTGATGCACACAGAACCAACCTTTGTTGTCTTGCTTGCTGCTGCGCGCTGGCTGGCTGGCGCCCTTCCTGGCTGCGGGGGCAGAAAAAAAACAGTCAGCGGTGGATTGTGCGCTAATGCGTTTATCCCAGTGCACCTTTGTGCGAAACATACACCAGCCGGCCGGTCGATCTGTTATGATGTCGCTTTTCATCGTGTCGGATACGAAGTGTGTGTGTGTGTGTGTGTGTGTCGTGTGTGTGTGTGTCGTGTGTGTGTGTGTGTGTGTGTGTGTGTGTGTGTGTCTGTGTGTGTGTGTGTATGTGTCTGTGTCTGTGTCTGTGTCTGTGTGTCTGTGTGTGTGTGTGTGTGTGTGTGTGTGCATCCTCACTCACGTGTCATTCTTACTCACTCACGTGTCATTCTCACTCACTCACGTGTCATCATGCGCATCATTCTCACACGCTCGCATCATTGATTTAGAGACTGACGCCGAAGCTACAACCACCCACCTGCGCACATCGCAAGCACGTTCAACCGCCGTGCAACGTGGAAATGAACACAAATGCATCGCCCTCACACAGCTCGTACTCAGGCCCATCCTGTGGAAGCAACAAAACAGGAGGCAAAGATGACGCGTGAGCTGCAGGGTGGCGGTCATGTCATGTAAATGTGCAATCAACGCAGTGCTGCACTTCACACATCGCTGCTCGCGGCGCTTGCTGGTGCGCACGTTCGTTAGGCTGCGCATCCATCACAGGCACACACAGGCGTACATTCACACAGGTGTACATTCACACAGGTGTACATTCACACAGGCGTGCATTTACACAGGAGTGTATTCGCACTCCACAAGCACGCACACACACAACACCCACTCACACATGCACAATTAGGGCGGACGTACCATGAGTTCCCAGTCAGTTCCGTTGATCAACACGAGAATCCCAGGTCGCCTGTTGGAGCACGGTTGAGCAGGTGTGGTGAAGAGCAAGTGAGAATGCAACACGCAGTTGTGGACAAGGCGGTCAAAATCACAAAGGGTGGCGAAGAAAAAGCATCCTCGCTCGCACGCAACGCCAGTGCACATGTGCATGGATGTATGGAGAAGAGGCCTCACACACACACACACACACACACACACACACACACGAGTGCAAGTGCACACAACAACATGCACACACACACGAGTGCAAGTGCACACAACAACATACAAACACATACACTCACTCACACACACACACAAGCATACACACGCGCGCACACCCGCCACGCAACTTACACAGTATCTCCTTGCACAAAGAGCTCTGGCCTCTCATCAATGAGGTTGTCCTTAATCCATGCAAGCAGGTCTTTCACAGTCCCTACACGTTTGGTGGTGGTGGTGCCAAACAGACGACAAAAGCGTGTATGATGTGTAATGGATTGAACAAAGTGAGACAAACACGAGTGGAAGAACAACTCCAGCCCTCCAAACAGCCAGCACGCTCCGCTGCACACATGCCAGCACGTATCAGCACGCACGTATCAGCACGCACGTACACATACACAAGCACACAAGCACACACACACGCACACACGCACACACACGCACACACGCACACATACACACGCACTTACACTTTGAGCCGTCTTCCTTGTCTGGCAATGTGACGTCATGGTTCTTCTGACCATCCACCAGCAGCTCAGCACCGCCACTGTACACACGTACAGTACAGTGAGCAATAGAGAGAGTGACTCGGCCATGGAGACAGCAGGGGCAAGAGTAAACACACACGCACGCGCACGCACACACGCACACAGATGCATGACCCACGCACCTGAACTCGAGCGACACCTTCATCTTGCTTGTGGTAGTTGATGACTCAGCGAAAATCCACAAAGCAGCGCGCCACAACCAAGACAACCACAGCAACCAACAACCACACACACTCACACGCTTCTCCATCTCGTTGCATCGCAGTGGCTGTTGCGGACAGACGGCCGCCCACCATGTCGGACATTGACTATGAGAAGGCGCTGTTGAACATCTTTGCCAAGATTGAGGCAGTGGCTAGGTCAAAGGACTACAAGCGATGCGAAAAGCTCGTCAACAGCCTCATCGACCTGAGGTCAGCTTGTGTGTGAGTGTGTGTGGGTGCGTGTGGGTGTGTGTGTATGTGTGTCTGTGTCTGCATGTGTGTGTGCTTCTGTGTCTGTATGTATGTGTGTCTGCGTCTGTGTGTGAGTGTGTATGTCTGCGTCTGTGTGTGTGAGTGTCTATGTCTGCGTCTGTGTGGAGTGGTTGTTGTTGGCGTTAGCAGCTGAGCCATTCTTCTCTGCCTTCACAAGGTTACACACGCATGTACACGCATGTGCACGCATGTACGCCATCGCTCTGCTTGTAGAGTTCCGACGCCATACGTATGGAAGCATGAACGAGTGTTGACCGGCTTGTCAGCCATCAAGAAGAGCAAAGGTGCGAACTGGAACTTCGTCTGCGCTTTCAGCGAAAGGGAACCGCAAGCCCTTGACAATTCCCTGCACCATACTTGGTTTGCATACAACTAGCAGCGCCGCTCCCTCTCACCCGGGCACATACGTCACCCTTTTTCATTTGTGCCCCATGACTCCACCTCGTTTACCAGATACGCCCAAGCCGCTGAAGAAAACCATCTCCAGGCTAGTCAAGCAGTGGATCAACGATGGGGAGAAGGTGGACGCAGACACAGCGGAGCGCGTCATGCACACAAGCCGGCCCCTCTCCAGCGCAGAACTCCAAACACAAGCAGAGCTCCGCTTTGGGGCCGCCCCACCCAAGCCCAAGAAGCCCGTCTTTGGCCAACTCGGCAGGGTACTGTGTGCATGTATGCTGTGTGTTTGTGAGTGTGTGTGTGTGTGTGTGTGTGTGTGTGTGTGTGTGCGTGTGGGTGGGTGGTGGTGTTGTGTAAGTTGGTGGGTGGGTGTGTGTTGTGAATGCTGATAGCTGTATCTGCCTGCGTGGTTTGATTCATCTGTGTTCCTGTTGCATTTGTGTTTCACCATCACAGGCACCAACCGTCTCGCTCAGCAGCGATGGCGCCAGCAAGGCGAGCACGCCGACCAAGACATACCATGCGCTCGTAAGTCACACACACACACACACATGTACACACATTTGTCCACACCATCCGCATGCTCCCACGTGCACCCGCATGATTAACGCTCACCTTCTCCCCCCCTCCGTCTTCCTTTTGGCGATCCAGGATGCGAGCGCAATCAGCAGAAAGCGGCGTGGGCGGTTCTTCAAGCCAGGCTTTGTCAGTGGCTCCGGCGCTGCTGCGACCCAGCCCAAACCGCGCAGCAGCTTGCCTGTTCTCAAGCTCTTCTCCTCCCTCACCCTGCAGAACATCTGCCTCACATGGCTTGTTAAGTGCGTTTGCATCGCCTGTTGGGGGTTGGTGCCGGGGGTCGGTCTGTCTGTCTGTCTGTGTGTGTGTCTGTGTGTCTGTGTGTCTGTGTGTCTGTGTGTCTGTGTGTGTGTGTGTGTGCGTGTGTGTCTGTGCGTGTGTCTGTGTGTCTGTGTGTGTGTGTGCGTGTGTGTGTCTGTGTATGTCTGTGTGTGTGTGTCTGTCTGTCTATCTATCTGTCTGTGTGCGTGCGGGCATGTGCGTCTGTATCGCCTCTGTGCCTGTGACTGGTTATCTGATGCCCTCTTGCGGATCTCCCACTCCTCTGCCTTCCCTCCTCTCTGCCCGTCTCCCCTCACTGATTGCTGTAACCGCCTGCGTCGCCCTCATCACCACGCACCTCTCACTCACCACCATCCCTGCTGCATCACCACCAGGCACGCATCGCACCTCGAGAGCTTTGGCGATGTCCCATATCACATTGTGGCGCCCGCGCTGCCCTTCTTCAACGGCCGTGACTTGCTGCGAATTGAGGAAAGCCACCCCGAATACACACAACACACCGCCAGTCTTTGGAAAAAGGTGGGTTGCCATGCTGGTTCAGTTGTCTGCTGTGGGGCTTATGGGGATTATGGGGATTGTGGGGTGAGTGTTGTTTGCTGAGCATCACCGCATATGATTCAGCTTGCGTAGCATGGAAACCCCTCGCTCACATATCTATGTGCGTGTGTATGTGTGTGTGTCTGTGTGTGCCTGTGTGTATGTGTGTGTCTGTGTCTGTGTGTCTGTGTGTCTTTGTGTGCGTGTGTGATGGCTCATGTCTCTGGTGAAGATTTACCAGAAGGAGTGCAAGCCCGGCGCATCCACTTCACCGCCAGCACATGAGACCTCTTGGAAGGACGAATGGATCAAGTTGTGAGTGTGAATATGCTGGCATGTAGAGACGAGAGGTGTTTGAGATGGATCAGCTATTCTGGTGTAGTTGGTGGTGACTGGGCCTGTTGTAACGCATGTGCATACGCCACACACACACACACACACACATCTTCAATCACACATTCGCAAACACATACACACGCACAAACACAATTTTTTGCGCGCACATGTCCACTCACATGCACATGTGTGCAACTGCAGCCATGATGAGAAGGAAGCGCGGACGAAAGCAATGAAGGACGCCGTGCACAACGCAGCGACACGGTTAGCGTGTGCCCTCTCATTCTGCAAGCCTGCGTTTTCATGTCACATGACACCTGGTGTTGGGTTGAGGTTTCGTGCGTGCAAAATGTTGATGTAGTTGTGTCTTGGTGTTTGTTCATTCCATCTGCACAGGGTTGAGCAAGCGAAGAAGGCCACAAAGGAATTGAGCCCGTCGCAACATCGCGGTGCGCCAGCCACTCTCAATTTCTTCTTCTTGTTCTTACTGTTATTCTTCTTGCTGCTGCTCTTTTTGTTCTTCTTGCTGCTGTTCTTGTTGTTCTTGTCCTTTTTGTCGTGTACGTGCTTTTGTTGATGGCTTCGCTGCCCTTGTTCGCTTATCTCATGTCCACACACACACACACGCGCGCGCGCAACATCCCCGCCATGCATATGCACACACACACGCACGCACACGATGGCAACAGCCATTCGTGCCACCGCAACGAAACCCAAGCGCGCGCCAACCGATTCCTCGTCTTCCATCCTCAAGTGCGCCCCTTACTCGTGTGCTATTTCATGTCCCATTGTTTGCAACACGCGCACATCAACTTATGTTCGCTCTCTCGCACACACACACACACATACACACACACACACAGGAAGCTCAAGATGCAGGTTCGCAAGACGGCCCCTGGCGGAGCGCCGCCAACACGAAAGGTCGCGCACAACGTGCAGATGCTGTTCGAGGAGTGTGTGGGGTGGGGAGGGATGTGTGCCATGGCACTGGTGTCTTGTTCGTCATTGTTGCCGGTTGACGTAACTATTGCTGTTGTCGCCCATGTGTGTGCGTGTATGTGTTTCGGAGCTCACGTCCACGACACCGCCACAACTCGAACGTTCTGAAACGCAATCCAGGGGCGAGGGATGATACGCGCGTCCCACAATCGACTGCACATGAAGGCCCGGCTGGCCTCGCAAAACGCTGCAGCCGCCACAACATCGGCACAAACTTCGCACTCGTCCCAGTCAACCCAGCACCGGCAGCGCCCCACTGGCGCAAGTCCGCAGCCACGACTCCAACCCATGTTCAGGCCATCGAAGATAGTCCCCACCTCCGCACCGACACCGAGACGAGGCCCACCGAGACAAGCACCGCTCACAACGGCCTCCCACACCAAGCGGCCAGCAACAGCGCCATCAGCTGCTTCTTCGTCACTATCATCAGCGTCATCAGCACGATCGGCGAAACGGCCTTCGTCCACGTCCGCCACGCCGCAGCCGCGTAAGGCTTCAAAGGTGTTCCTCCAGCCACCGCGCCACCGCCAGCCGTGCCCCCGCTAATTGTGTCTGTGCGTGTGTGGGGAGGGTGTGTGTGTGTCTGTGTGTGTGTGTGTGTGTGTGTCTGTCTGTCTGTCTGTCTGTGTCTGTGTCTGTGTCTGTGTGCGTGTGTCTATCTGTCTGTGCCTGTGCGTGTGTGTGTGTGTCTGTCTGTCTGTCTGTCAATCTATGTGTGTCTATGCGTTAGGCACGGCACGTTGATGGCCGTGGATACGTGCTCTGACATGGATGAATTGTTTATGCTGAAGCTGCAAGAAGATGTCTTCGTGCAGTGTTGGACACAGAGCCGGGACTAACAAAAGTGATTTGACTAATAAACGAGACACAACAGCGAGCAAAAGTGACGTGAAGTGTGGGGGCGGCACGCATGGGCGAGCCGCACTCCTCAATCAACAAACAAACACACGTGTAATGTGAAATGATATGCGACCACGACAGATTCCTCCTGTGGTTGTGACAAACAGGGTGTGATGATTACTTGGCCTCCTTGAGGTATGACACCATCAACGCGCGCACGCCGGCAGTGGAGTCCAGTGTTGATTGCGTCATGTCCTTTTCCAACTGCAGCTTGAGGTCCGCACGCTTCAGCATCACTTCCTCCACGCTGTCCTTGCTGATGAGCCGAATCACATGCACGGGCTTTGTTTGCCCAACGCGATGACACCTGCACCCACGCCACACAACGTGAGACCACAAAACATGCGGGGTGTATGTTTCGTGTGTGTGTGTCTCGTGTGTGCATGTGTGTGTGTGAAAGAGGGTTGAGGTTGACGCATTTCAGGTTGCGTGATGTGCACATAAGACCACGCGACACACACACACACACACACCTGTCCTCGGCCTGCTTGTCGTTGTATGGGTTAAAGTCGATATCGTGCAGAATCACGACATTCGCAGCCGTGAGGTTGATCCCAAGACCGCCAGCCTGAAACACATCACCAACGCAACTCATGCGTGAGTGCTCGTGGGTGGAGAAGAAAGAAGGCAGACGCAGGGTAGACATGATGGAGGGCCAGTCGTGGCATGCATCGCTCACAAGGCCGGACAAGCTGTGGTACACTACACAGCCACCCACACGCGAATACCTTTGTTGAGAGGAGGAAGCAGAAGATGGATTTGTCGTTGGTGAACTTGTCAATCAAGTCCTGACGCTCCTCAACGGGTGTGCTCCCTGGAAGGCCAGCGACAAACCGTGGTTAACAGTGGAGGTGAAGCGTGAGAATGGTGTGAAAACGAAAGCATGCGTGTAATGAGGCTGTGTGAGGTACGGGAAAAAAGTTGCGTCAATCGCAAGCATGAATGCAACTCAGCGACCACGTGCGCACCGTCAATGCGAAGGAAGGAGATGCCGAGAGAAGTGAGAAACCTCTCGAGGATGTTCAGCATGGTCGTAAACTGGCTGAATAGCAACACCCGGTCACCCTGCAACGCGCATGACGTCACGAAGGAGGAAGCAGATGCGTGACTTGATGATATTCACGCAGCGGCGTGTGTGTGGCAGTGCGCGCAAACAGATAAACAGGGGATACACAATGGCTTCGGTGACACAGCCACGCCGAACGTACACGTGCACGCAACACATGCCGAAACACACCTCGAAGCACACATAACACAAATACACACCTGTTCGCTGCGTTTGTGTAGGAGGTCCTTGAGCACAGCAAACTTCCCGCTCTGCATCATGTCATCCTCATCGAGCTTGAACGGGTGGAGCGGCGGGCTGGTGCAGCACAGGTTGTGCAGCTCGAAATCCGTCATGACTGCAAGTAAGTCAGCAGGAAGGGAGGGACAGATGTTGTCGAGTGTTGAGAAATTCATCCCAGAAACAAGTGTGTGTGTGTGTGTGTGTGTGTGTGTGTGTGTGACGGGCTGGCAGGTGGCGTCGACGGTAGACGGGTACTGGTCATGAACGCGAGTCCACACCTTCCATATCCTCGAACACGATGTTGGGGTCACAGTCCCTGTACTTTGGATCCTTGAGGATCAGCGACGACATGTTGCGCAGCTTGTCGTTGTCGTAGCGGCTGTTGTGTGTGTGTGTGTGTGTGTGTGTGTGTGTGTGTGTGTGTGTGTGTGTGTGTGAGCTTCGAGTGGGATGCTGGCTCAAGCGCTGCAGACATATGCACAGGTTCTTGTTGATGCGTACCAGCGGTGGAGCAATGGATGGTTTGCCATCTTGCGCAGCTGCATGAAGCAGTTGTTCAGCAACGAAGCGCCTGCGCTCATGCACACACGCACATATACGTGCACACACGCACATCGTGGTTGTGTTGTGAGCAAACTCAAAGGCGCTTCACCCTCAAAACCCTCCCGCTAGCACTGCCTCCTGCTCCCCCTCCTTCCTTCCTCCTCATCCTCCTCTCCTCAAGGCACGAGCCACAGCACGTACTGTCTTGTCCGTCGTCGTCGCCGGGAAGGAGGTCGTCATCCTCAGACCGCTCAGCGCGTCGCTTGAACGCGTCCATGAGCGATTTGTACTCCTTGTGCTGGAATGGTGTCATCTCGCACTCAATCACCTCTGTCTTCTTCTCCGGCAGCTGTTTCAGCACCTGTGCGCAACAACGGACACGCAGCAAACCGGGCAATGTGTGACGGTCAGATGAGCAGGTGGCGCCACTACCAACGAGTCGTAAGAGAAACAAACGAAGCAACTCACACACGCACGCACACGCACACATGCACGCGCATGTGTGTGAGGCAACCAAGTTACAACCACCCGCTTGGCAGTGATGGCGTCGTGTTGCTGTACCTGATCCTTCACACGCCGCAGGACAAACGGCATCATGATCCGCTTTGCTTTGCTGATGAGCGACGTGGAGAAGGATTCCTGCTCGTCAACTTTCCTGCGAGTGGAAGGGAAAGAAGGGTGGTGTCAGAGGCAGCTCCACAACATGCAACCGCACAAGCAAGACGCAGCGCAACGCTCACAACAGGACAACAACCACACACGTGCATGCTGTGCTCGACTGACTTCTTGAACATGCGCGCTAGGACGTCAATGTTCTCGGAGAAGATTTGCGGCATGATGAAACCAAGGAGGGAGATAAGCTCCAACAGGTTGTTCTGCAGCGGTGTGCCCGTCAGCAGAATGCGCCGCTTGCCCCGTACCTGAGAATGAGGAGGCAGGAGGTTCATGTAAGACCCACGCGCGGGTCCAAGAACACACCAAACGAGAAGGTGTTCAAGAATGCAAGACAAACAAGAGCATGGGTGTTTGTTTGCCTTCTCGGGCACAAGTGTCCCACATTCATGGACACATATGTATGTGTCCATTGCCACACAATACAATGGAAGAACGTGTACACAACTGAGCATGCAGACACGCACGAGCTGTGCATCGTGCAGGCGGTACCTTCATGAGATGCGTGTAACGCTGGCTCTTCATATTCTTGAGCATGTGTCCCTCGTCGAAGATGACCGACTCAAACTTGAATCGCCGCAGAAACGCGCGATCGTCAGAGCTGGAGATGCACACAGAGTACCTGGTGATGGTGGTGACGGTGGTGGTGGTGGTGGTGGTGGTGCGGGTGGGGGTGTGGGGTGTTGTGTGAATGTGTGTGCGTGAATGTGTGTGTGTGCGTGAATGTGTGTGTGTGTGCGTGAATGTGTGTGTGCGTGAATGTGTGTGTGTGCGTGAATGAGTCAATTGTAGCGAGAGCGGGCATGTGGGACACAATTGTGACAGCAAGAGCAGCAACAAAAAGGGGGCGCGTACGTTGTAAGCATGATATCGTATTCAACGCGACGCTTGATGACGGCCTTGCGCAGCAGCCGGCGCTCGTGCTGTGATCCTGTGTGCACACGTCATGCACAATAAGCACATGTGATGGTGAGCGCAATGGTACGGAACGTGCTGATTTGGGCGGGGCAGGGGTTCGTTGTGAAGCTGCGAAAATGTTTGTGTGTGTGTGTGTGTGCGTGTGTGTGTGTGTGTGTGTGTGTGTGTGTGTGTGTGTGTGTGTGTGTGTGTGTGTGTGAGACTACTTACGTT
>NW_004754930.1:837799-855617 GCF_000188695.1 Salpingoeca rosetta | reverse complement strand
GGCAACAAGGGCGTGTCACCACTACAGGGTGCGAAAGGGGCAGCATCAACGAGCACAACGTCGTTGTACCGCCGCAAACACGAACGCTTTGTGCTCACCTGCTCTTTGCGTCGAGTTCCCGGGCGGCGAGACGAACAACCTGGCGCGATGCGCTCAGCTCAGCAGCGTAATCGGCAAGGCGGAACTGGAGGGCCTGGAAGTCAGAGATCTTGCTGCCAAACTGCTTGCGCTCGTTCATGTACTCCACCGTCTGCAGCAGCGACGCCTGCGCCCCGCCAACGCTGCAGGATGCAATGTTGATGCGACCTATTGCAGGTGTGTATGTGTGGGGGGGGAGGGGGCGTGTGTGTGTGTGTCAGTGGACGTGTGTGCACGTTGGTGTTGAGGGTGGGAGAATGAGACCCGACATGGTAGGATGAATGGAGCGCATGAAAGCAACACATGCTGATCCGTTCAGGCCCCTGCTTTGTGCCACACCTCCGTTGATGCCGTCCATGGCAATGTTGAAGCCGCGGCCGACACCTTCCTCGCCACCGAGCACGCTGCTTGCAGGCACGCGCACATCCTCCATGATCACCATCCGCGTCGGCTGCGAGTTCCAGCCAAGCTGCGCAGACAGGAAGAGGGTCGTGTGAATGTGTGTGTGTGTGTGTGTGTGTGTGTGTGTGTGTGTGTGTGTGTGTGTGTGTGTGTGTAGAGGTCGTGAATGTGTGTGTGTGTGTGTGTGCAAGAGAGACAGAGAGAGAGAGAGATGGAGAGAGTAGTTGGGACAAGGGGGGGGGGGTTCTTGCAAGTGTGTGCATCACGCTGACCTTGCGTTCCTTGGCGCCAAAGGTGAGGCCGTCATCACGGTTCACGATAAAGCAAGAGATGCCCTTGGGTCCTGTCATGAATATGGAAGTAGATGTGATCGCGTGTGGGTGTGTGTAGGTGTGTGAATGTGCGTGAATGTGCGTGTGTGATTGTATCAGCCCTTGGTTGCACTGTTCTCACATTCCATCCCACCCACCACCACTATCACGCAATCACATCCACACCCGCATGCGGCTGAAACCCACCTGGCTCGCCGGTGCGCGCCATGATCAGATACACGTCCGTGTCGCCGCCGCCGCTGATGAAGGCCTTGCTGCCGTTGAGAATGTAGTCATCGCCTGCATTGCAACGTCACCACAGGCCGGCATGAGCAAGGGAGCCGGGAGCCGACACTGGCATCACAATGAACAAGCAGGCGAGAGAGAGAGAGCACAGCACTCACCGTCCTTCTTGGCTGTGGTGCGCAGGGCAGCTGCGTCGCTGCCGCTGCCGGGCTCCGTCAGACAGTAGGAGCCCATTTGCTGTCGATGCAGCGTTGACGCGAGGATGGTGCCGGGTGATGAGGAACGTGTGAGAAGGTGTGGGGAGGGGTTGATGGGAGGAGGGATAACGTTGGTTGTGCGTGAGGATGCAGTAGATACAGTACAGACAGGGTTGTCACCTCCATTGAAGCGAGGGCAGGCACGAACGTGGACCGCTGCTCCTCTGTGCCAAACTTGTCAATCATCCATGCACACATGTTGTGGATACTCAGGTACGCCGTTGTGCTGTTGGTTTGAGTGGGGCGATGGATGTGATGGTGAGTGTGTGTGTGTTGTGTGTTGTGTGTGTGTGTGTGTGTGCGTGCGTGTGTGTGTGTGTGTTGTGTGTGTGTGTTGTGTGTGTGTGTGTGTGTGTTGTGTGTATGTGTGAGTGTGTGTGTGTGTGTGTGTGTGTTGTGTGTGCAAAAGCTGGGACGGTTGCGTTCGTCTGTCTTGGTCCTGCACTATCGGTGTTACCTGGTGCAGCCGTGGGAGAGGGCCTCGAAGATGAGGCTGGCATCCATTCGGCTCATGCCACTGCCACCGTACTCCTTTGGAAAGGTGGTTGCAAGAGAAAGCCAGGGTGTGGCAGGATGAGTGAAGTGCGTGCACATATGAGTGCTCACGTGAACGAAGGGACGCTCACACGCACGCACACACGCATGCACAAGCATGGATTCACACGCACACACACAAGCACATGCACACACACAAGCACATGCACACACACAAGCACATGCACACACACAAGCACATGCACATGCACGTGCGCACCGACGAGGCGTAGATGGCACCAAGGCCAAGGCCAGCAAGCTGCCGCAGCGTTTCGACGGGGAACTCCTCCTTCTCATCCCAGTCTTGCATGTAAGGCAGCATCTCGCGGTAGGCAAAGCTGCGGCACATCTCCAGCACATCCAACTGCTCCTCGTTCAGACCAACATGCGCTGTGTGTGTGTGTGTGTGAGCGACGAAGCACGCGTGTGGGCACAAACACTGGTACGAAGCACACGCGTCCACGCACACAGCCAACGACGCTACTCACTGCTATCAAGGGCGACGGAGGACGCTGCACGGTGCGTTCGTTGCAGGGCAAATGCGAGAGCAGCGCTGCCTTGACCACCTGCCATTCGTGAGGCATGGTGGATCAAGGCAGGCGACACGCCGCGAACACAGCGACCAACAAGTTGCAACATCATCTGGGGTGGTGCAGGTGATGGTGGCGGGAAATTCGAAAAATGGCTTTGTGTGTGTGTGTGTCTCTGTGTGTGTCTGTGTGTGTGTGTGTGTCTGTGTGTCTGTGTGTGTGTGTGTGTGTGCGTGTGTGTGTGTGTGTGTGCTTGTGCGCTTGTGAGAGAGAGAGAGAGAGAAAGAGGCAGCAGTGTCGCAGGGTGCAAGCTGAAGAGTTGAGGTGTTGGCTGGGTGAGCACATGCAGTACCGCAGTAGCCTGCAGCACGCATCGCGTAGATGGCCAAATGCAAGAATGCACAGAGGCACAGTGCACAAGCAGGAAGTCTAGAAGTCTGTGCACTGCAGGATGCCACAGCTCTACAGCTCGGTAGTGCTTCGGCTCTTCTTTCTTCTCTGCTTCTCCGCTTTCTGTTCCTTGTGCTTGTGCTTGCGCTTGCGCTTCTTCTGCTTCCGCTAGCTCTCTTCCTCTCCCCCTTGTCCTCCTGTCGGCCCTGTGACCGACCCGGCTTTTCAGTTTACAGTCTTCGCTGCGCAGGAAGTTGGATGTTGAATGCATGCGATACTAGGGACAGGGATGCTGTGCTGTGCAAGCAGTCGCAGTCGGTGGCGTGAGAACAGTGATGCACACACACGGAGGGTGGAAAAAAAATGTATGCGATACTAGCTGTGCTGTGCAAGCAGTCGCAGTGGTGGTGCAGAGCAGCACACACATACACGCACACACAGGGCGTTCAGAAAAAAAATGAATGCGATACTAGCTGTGCTGTGCAAGCAGTCGCAGTGGTGGTGCAGAGCAGCACACACATACACACACACACAGAGCGAGGAGAAAAAAATGAATGCGATACTAGCTGTGTTGTGCAAGCAGTCGCAGTGGTGGTGCAGAGCAGCACACACATACACGCACACACAGAGCGTTCAGAAAGAAAAAAAATGTATGCGATACTAGCTGTGCTGTGCAAGCAGTCGCAGTGGTGGTGAAGAGGAGCACACACGAAGCAGCACACACAGAGCGTGGAGAAAAAAAATGAATGCGATACTAGAGACAGGGTTGCTGGAGGAAGAACAGTGATGCAGAGCAGCACACACACACACACACACACACACACACACACACACACACACACACACACACACACAGAGCGAGGAGAAAAAAAATGAATGCGATACTAGACCGGCGCTATAACCAACTAAGCCACGAGCCCCAATCAGGTGAGGGCCCGGTGAGATTCGAACTCACGGCCTCCGGTTTTCTGTGTATCTTCAACCCGTAACCTTGCGGCTACCGGGGTTTTCTTGTTGTTGTGTGGTGGAAAATTGGCCATTTCAAAATTGCAGGTGGAGAAGGAGCGGGCTTTGTTGTTCTCGCGCCAACATTCTGCTTGCTTCTTGTGACTTGTGAGAGAATAAGAGCTTAAGAGGCGAGGAGGATGAACACAGGGCAACAGAACTCGTGAACCGTACGAGCGTAGGGCTAGGCTGTCTCCTCTCAGAAGCATCCACCCAGGTCTCCAATGTGCTGCAAACCAAGCAACCAACCACCAACCACCACAATCACCGCACACAACCGCAAGGGGGAAAGAACCCACGTCAAAGGCACACCATCATGATGCCACGTAGGCATGTGACTCTCTGACTCTTGTGACTGGAGAGCTGTCTTCTCTTGCTGTCTTGCTGTGATGTGGTCAGTCAGCGTAGCAGCTTGGCTTGAAGGCAGGCTTGGGCTTGGGGTGAACCTGCAGGAGTGAAGGTCTGAAGGTGCGTTCTAGCTGCTGCCACACGGCTGCCTGGCTGCTGCCCTTGACGTGTGCTTGAGTGTTTTCCCTTTGTTTCATCCCCTTCAAAGAATATCCCTTCTATTATGCTACGGTGGCTGTCACACAGGCCTCAAGGCACTGCTGGCACCAGACAAACAAACAAGCATGATCACTTCATGCAACAGGAACAAGGCTCCTGCTCGCTTGCTTGGACTGGGGAAGAAGTGAAGAAGTGAGTGCGCGAGGAACGGAAAGGAAGGGAAGGACGTGGAGAGACTGACATCAACGTCATGTGGGCTACAGCGGCTTACCAATCACAGCGATGAGCAAGGAGACCAGAAGCCAAGAACAACAAGAAAGAAGCCAAGAAGAGCAAGAAAAAGAAGAAACGTCAGCCTCAAACAAGCATGAGCCATATGCACAACCTAAACACACACACGCACACGCACACACGCACACGCAAGGAGAATCTTGTTCCTTCTTCGCTTGACGGCTATGCCGCTGTGCTGCCCAGCTCGCATTTCTTCGCCTGTTGCACAAGCTTCAGGGCGTGGCCCATTGCCACACCGGACGCCCGAAGTGTCTGCATGGTCAGCTCGCCCATCTGAACGAGCCCAACAAGCACATCCAGCGAGTCGATGCCGTGCTCCAGCAACGCTGGTTCGACGTGCGGCAGTAGGGAGTGGCGGTCGAGCCACTGCAACAGCTCGGGTTCAAAGAGCGACGAGGCGGAAGAGGGCGATGGGGTGGTAGGCGGCGGTGGAGCAGGAGTTGTCGCGGTGGTGGTGGTGGAGGATGAAGAAGACGACTGCAGGGCAGGGAAGCAAGTGGGTGGGTGAAGCAGAGCGTGAGCGTCGAGTGGAAGAAGAGGAAAGGAAGAGAGTTCGCCTGCATGCATGCATGCATGCATGCACACACCATACCTGCGTGGATTGACGTGCAGTTGCTGCTCCACTCCCTGCTTGCTCCTCACTCCTGGCAGAGACGACGACCTGGCGCACCTTCTCCGCAATGTCGCGCAATTGCGACGTGCAGTCCCCAGTGGCGTCCAATGCAACCACGGCATCAATGTCCAACAGCGACAGCACAGTCTCACGTACACTCTTGTGTTGTTGTGGCGGCGGCAAGCGCAGCACCTGCGACAAGTACTGGTCCAGTGCTGCTGCCGTTTCCTTGCTCACAACATCTGGCAGGGACTTCGCAAGTCGCTTCAGGCGCTCCAACGAGTCGTACTCGCTCACTTCAGTCCTGCTCACGCTGTTGTCGTTTACATTGTGCCATGCGCTGCCCACGACCACGGGTACGACGCGATGGAGGCGGATCTTGGCGTGCTGCTCCTTCTCATCTTCTTCATGAGCCCGTTGGTACTCGCGCAGCGCCAGCATCGTCATCCACTCCAGCAGCACGTTGTCGCAGTAGTCGCTGTGCTGCAGCTGCCTCGTCTGCATGATGGTGGCAGCAGAGACGATGGGGCAGGCCACCAGGCTCAGCCCAATCGCTGTCATGAACGACAACTTGAAGTTGAGGCCCGTCTCCAGGTTATTGGCGTCCAGGAATGCGATCAGGTTGCGCTGCTCCAAGCGCGGGTGCAGCGCCATCACCAGCCCACTGCTGGCGCGTTGCCTGTTGTGGTTGCGGGAGAGGGGGGGGGGTTGGAGGAGGTAGTGATGAGATGAGGGGAAGGTGCATGCAGTAGTTGTGGCTAGTTGGTGGAAGTGACAGACACATAGTTGCACGCACACACACACACACACACACACACACACACACACACACACACACACACACACACACACACACACCTCACCGGTAGCTGATGAAGACGTCGTACTTGTCCTGCAGGCCGAGAACGGGCAAGAGAGGGCCATACTTGGTGACCAGGTCATCGGGCGACAGCAGTTGTTCGTCCACCCACATGTCCTGCTTGCTCTTGTGGTGGTGCAGCACGTCCTCAAAGAAGAGCAGCGTCTTGTCATCGTACGGCAGCAGGAGGCTGCTCTTCAGCTCAGGATAGCGCTCTCTGGCGGCCTCGCTAATCATCTTGTGCAGCATGTGCAGCATGGCGCGCGGCTGCGCACTCGTGATCTTCATCTTGATGCCGCCAACAGCCGGCACAAGCTGCAGCTCTAGCTTGGTCGACTCCATGAAGCAAACGGCGTGGGTGCGGCTCAGCTTGGCCTCCTGCGATGCACCGTGCTGTGCATGCGCCATCACATAAGCCAGAACAATGGTGAAGAGACCCTCTGGCAGGAACGACGCGTTCTGTGCATCTTCAACACGCACGCTCGCGGCCTTCTTGAATTGCTTCAGGCTGAAGGCGACATATGCCGTCTTCTCCTCGTGCCCAGCATATGGGTTGACCTGTTGTGCTGCTGTCGTGCTCAGAGTGACAGATTCCATCGTGCTGCTGTGGCGAATGGTCATCGGCAGGATGGCTGGGACCAGGTACTGCTGCTGCTCTGGACTGTTGCCCTTGCTCTGGCTCGCATCGTTGTCACCGTGGCCGGAGTTGGTGCGGGCGAGCGCTCTGCTGCTGTCCACCAGCTTGGGTGGAGAGTAGTCAATGCACAGCCCGTAGTTCATCATGAGGCGCAGGAATGGGTCAACCAAGTTGCTGTCCACGTCGTTCCACAGCACGTCCAGCAGACGGCGGTGCAGGATGCCGCGGTCAACGAGGTCGTCCCACAGTTGCGCGCCAACGGCCCTCGCCTCGCGATCACGCACATCGCGGTGCAGGTCAAAGTTGCGGATGACGCGCGTCATCGTGTCCACCGCCCACTGCGGACTCAGGATCACATAGTCTTCCATGCCTGGCACGTGATCGTAGTACAACGCCATCGAGTACAAGTGCAGGAACTGGAGGCAAGCCCTCGTCTCGTCATGTGTGCGCAGCCCACAGGTGCGCGCAATCTCTGCCACCTCGTCAAAGGTGAGCAGCGGTCGTTTCTCGTCGCGGGCAATGGCGTTGAGCTTGTCGTAGAGGTGGAGGTACGGCACAGCCACCTCCTGGCTCACGTATTCCTGCGCCAGTGCTGTGGAGGAGATGGTTTGGCGCAGGTCCTGGATCATGGGGTCATTAATAGACTTGGTGTTGTCGATGGGCCAGAACCACAGGCCGTGCTTGTCGTTGTGGATGACGCCAGGAAAGGCCGGGTTGTGGCGCAGGCGGCTGTAGATGTCGCGTGATATGTGCTCGTGCTGCTTACGCTTGCTGATCACATCAGCGAAGGTGCCGACGATGTGGACGGGTGCACCCTTGGCGTGGAGGTGGAGGGAAGACAACCAGTGCTCCATAAACTCCCACGTCTCTGTCCGCTTGCTCTCGTCCTGGTGCAGCAGATCCTCCATGGAGAACACCAGCAGGTACACCGCGTACCTGTTGGGTGGGTGAGGGTGTCGGGGTGAGGGAAGGTGTGGCGGTGGACAGGGGGCAGAGCACACACACATACACGCACACACACACGCACACACACACACACACGCGCGCGCGCGCACACACAACCTGTACTCACTTGGTGAGGAAGAAAGGGTGAAAGATGTAGAAGGTGGACTGGCCGCCCAAGTCAAACACCTTGAACGTGACACGTGCTTTGCCCTCGCCCATGACGGCGTCCACGTTGAACTCCTTGATCGCTTTCTCCATTTCCTCCGCAGACATGCCGGTTGCGGCGGTGGTGCTGTTGTCACGCGCAGCAGCATCACTGTGGCTGGAAGGGTTCACGGTGGCTTGCTTCTTGGGCGCAGATGCTGACATCTGAGACGTCTTGCTGGGCTTTGGGACGGTCGATGTCGACGTGTGTGAGGATGGCTGTGGCTGTGTCTCCTTTGAATTCTGTAACTGCTTCTGCTTCAGCTTGGCAGCCGTTGCTTTCTTTGCCTTCTCAGCTTCCTTCTGCCGCTGTTGCTGTTTGTGTTGGGCAATGCGGCTCTCAAAGTTCGCCCTCGCCTTCATCATCGCCTGCTTCATTTGCAAGTCCACGCCCGATTCCTGCGCCAGCGCCGTGCCGCAGAGGCTGCGCATCAATTCCGAGATCTCCGCATCCAGCTCCTGCAAAGGTTGTGTGTGTGTGTGTGTGTGTGTGTGTGTGTGTGTGTGTGTGTGTCATCGTGTCACTCACAACACCCCTCTTCTTCACACGCGCACGCGCGCCACACATTCCATACACGCACCAGCAAGGGTACACACCTGCCAGTTGTGAATGTCCATGGATTCGACAATGACGGCGAGGTCGGTTGTGGCAGCGCCAGGCGTGGAGTGCTCGTGCTCGTTGAAGTTGTGACCCATGAGCGAGTGGAACGTGGAAGTCTTGCCGGCGCGCCCCTGACCAATGAAGATGAGCTTGGCCCTGCCCGCCATGGTCGCGTTGAAGCGCACAATGATCTCTCGCATGTGCTGCTGAAGACGCTCCCTGCGCCCCTGCTCGGGCTGGAGGCAGAGCAAGGCATGGTGTGTGACATGGTGGCGTGAGTGAGCAAGCGACAGTATGTTGGGAACCGAGCACGAAGAGCATGAATAACGTGAGTAGTGCCATGCACATGCACATATGTTACTTGCATGGCAGGAACATCTCTGATCACTCACGTCTTGTGCTGCTTCTTGCTTGGGTTCGACGGAAGAGATGGGTGCAGATGCGTCTTCAGTCTTCTTTGGCTGCTGTTGTGGTTGTTGCTGGGGTTTGCTGTCTGGGTCAAGACCTTGGATGCTGGTGATGGCGTGGAAATTGCGTTTCTGCGCCACCATGAATGGTGTTCCGCCCTGTGAATAGTTGAGGTGTGGACAGAGTGAGCGAGCACAGAAACAGTGCACGGTCAAAAACAACTGCAATTGTGCAACGAAGTCGTCGCACCCACGGCACTCGCGCGCACCCTGATGTTCTTGATGGTAGCGTCTGCGCCCTTCTCCAGGAGCAGCTGCACAATGGCGGGTTGGTTGTGCCTGCAGGCAACGTGCAGCGGTGTGTCGCCCTGTGGTTGGATGATGGACAGTGGGAGTGGGGAAAAGGGCAAGTGGTGAGAACCATGGCAGCGAACACACAACTCGCTGCAAGAACAAACCACCCGCTTCACAAGCACGAGCACACATATGCACATGCACCTGTTCATCCTGTTCGTTGATGTCCGCGTGGTCGTGTTGAATGAAAGAAGTGACAGCTTCGACGTCGCCGCTCTTGCAGGCAGCAAACAGTTGCCTCTGCTGTTGTTGCTGTTCATTGTCTGCAGCTGCTTCCGGTCGCTGATGTTCCGCTTCCGGTCGCTGTTCGTCTTGGTCGTTGTGCGTGGTGTCGCGTTGTTGCTTCTTCTTCTCCTCGCGCGCTTCGTTGAAGGCCGCCTCGCCCTCCTGGTCATCGTACCTGTCATGCCACAAAGATGGGACGGGGCCAGAACGAGAATATGAGAGGACAAGGGGCAAGAAACGGGAGGGGGCGAACGGTCGCAAGGGCAAACAAACGTTGACCGACCAGTTGCCTGTGTCGAGCTCGCGGTCGAGGGGCAGGGCGGCACCAAAGGCACGGGCGGTGGTAGTGGAGTTCTTCTTCATACTGAACGGGACACGTGGTGGAGGTGGGTTAAAGAGGAGGAAGTGTAAAGGACATGGGTCAGGAGGGTTGGTGGTTGTGGAGATACGCAAGGCAAACACAGAGGAACGCGTGCACTCAGGGGCGATTGATCACACAGACACACAGAAGTCACAGTTGTTCGTGAGGCAGGTGCAGCACAAGCGACAAACCAGAGCGTTTCCAGCGTGCGGTTCTGGTCCAGGGCGGCTCCCAGCGCCGCACCACCAACTGGAGTGATAGAGTTGCTGAACAAGCTGAAATTGGCAAACAGCCACGTTGGAAGAGAAGAGAAACGGGTAGGCAAGCCACACATGGATGAAAGTGGGTTGTAGATGGGCCATGTGTACGCGCTTGCACGTCAGGTTCAACGACTTGCAGTCACAATGTCAGACAATGCAAGTTGCACAAAATGTGGTAGCGCTTGTGGCGCAGTGCTGTACGGGAGCATTGTTGGTCAAACAAGCATGTCGCAGAGACATTGTGCGTGGCTCGGTCTGCACAGGGGTAAGTGGGTACTGCAGAAGCAACGCCTAAAGACGCAGTGTAAAGAGGTTCTTCCACTCACGTGAGTGCTTTGAGGGTCGTGTTGTGCTGCAGCTTCTCCGCCAATGCCACAGCGCCGTCATCACTGATGCCATTGCTTTGGAGGCTGTGCACACAGAAGAGAGATAGGTAGATAGACAGATAGACAGATAGACAGAGAGAGGACGAGAGTGGGAGGTTGATGACAACATGAGGAAGCGATGAGTGGGCCACAAGCACATATCAAGCAAGCAGACATTGAGTCTTGCACACCCACACAAGCATATACTCAAAGTGAGTGCCTTCAATGTATGTGTGCTCACACTCACTCGAGGGTTGTGAGGGTCGTGTTGTGCTTCAGCATCTCCGCCAACGCCACAGCCCCCTCATCGCTGATGTGGTTGATACTCAGGCTGAGGGCACAAGAGAGAAAGGGGGGGTGGGAGGTTCATGACCGCGTTCGTGGTGGTGAGGAGGAGCGACGAGTATATGACAAGCAGTTAGTGTTTGCACACGAGAGCACACACACACACACATACACACACACACACACAACCACACAACCACATGCTCAAAGCGAGCGTCAGTTCATGTGTGTGTCCACACTCACTAGAGGGTTTTGAGGGTTGTGTTGTGCTTCAGTACCTCCGCCAACGCCACGACGGCCGCGTCGCCTATGGAGTTGGCACTCAGGCTATGCATAGGAAAGGAGGAGTGAGGGTATGTGAGAGTGAGTGGGAGTGAGAGCAAGGAGTGGCAGGTTAGTGATAGCATCGGCGGGCAGTGAGGAAGCCATGAGTATATGACGAGCACATGGGACAGCAAACAGCTGTTGAGCTTGCACGCAAAACAACACAAACACAGACTCCAAGCAAGTGCCTTCAGGCATGCGTGTTCACTCACTTGAGTACTGTGATGGTCGTGTTGTGCTTCAGCATCTCCGCCAACGCTACAGCGCCCGCGTCGCCGATGGAGTTGTGGTGCAGGCTGTGCACACAAGAAAGAGAAGGAGGGAGTAGTATGTGGTGTATGACAGCATACGTGATGGTGAGGAAGCAATGAGTGGGCCACGAGGACATGGATCAGCAAGCAGATATCGAGTCTTGCACAAGTGCACACGCATACGCTCACATCGGGTGCCTTCAATGCATGTGTGTGTCCACACTCACCTGAGTAGTGTGAGGGTCGTGTTGAGCTTCAGCATCTCCGCCAACGCCACAGCGCCCCCAGGGCCGATGGAGTTGCCATTCAGGCTGTGCACACACAAGAGAGGAGGAGGGGATCGATGACAGCATACGGTGGTGAGGAGGAACGCGGTGTGGGTGACGAACACATGGGACGGCATACAGTCAGGGCCTGCATAAATGCACAAGCCCTACCACACAACCAGGTGTTCGAACTGGGTGCCTGCAATGCATGTGTGTGTTCACTCACAAGAGCTGTTCGAGGGTCGTGTTGTGTTTCAGCATCTCGGTCAATGCCACGGCGCCGGCGTCGCCAATGGAGTTGTTGTGCAGGCTGCACACACGAAAGGGCAGGGAGCAAAGGTGACCACACGCAAAGCGCGCCATGAAACGAGAGGCATGAATGAGAAGGGAGAGGGCGCAGAGAAGGGAAAGGGCGCAACGTGCAACTTCAAACCAATCAGCCATGTGTGTGACACGATGCAGTCCACATCACCCCGTACCGAAGGTCTTTGAGGCAGGTGTTGTCCTTGAGCGCTTCGGCCACTGCACGGCCTCCACTGTCGCCGAGGCCAACTTTCCTCAAGCTGCAGTTCCAAATTGTGTGTCGTGCGCAAGAGAATGAGAAGAGAGCAACCTGTCACGAATGTACACTCCCTTTGTGTGTCCAGGTTGTGCGAGCCCCCTTTGTACAATGTACACAAAGGCAAAATACAACAAGCTTGTCACAAGTGACGGACAAACGAAGTCGAGTGGAAGAAAAGGCACAACCACAAGCAATGTCCTTGATCCCTTTTCTCCAGCAAATGCAGCAAATGCATGCTCCAACATGTCGCTTGCGTTATCTCACCGCACAGAGTCCCTACACGTGTTGTTGGCGATGGCTCTAATACAGTCCTTGTCCCACTTCTTCGACTTCGTCTTCGCCAACAAGGCCTCCATGCTTTCACTCGAGGACATGCGTTCACGCTCTTCCCTTTGCCTTGCCTCTTCTTCTGCTCTCTGTCTTGCGTCCTCCTCCCTCTGTCTTGCCTCTTCTTCGTCCCTCGACCTGTCCTTCTTCGTCCCTCTCAACCTCGCAAACATCTTGGCCAGTGGTTGCAGCTGAGTTGTTGTTTTGGGGTGGAGGATGGATGCGGGGTCTCCTCCTCTCCTCCTTTTGCCTTGGTGGGCTTGTCCTGACGTACGTGCTTTCCTGTCTCTTGTTCTGCTGTGGCTGGAGGGCTGGAACGACGCAAAACAACACAACAAACAACCCCCCACACGCCTGCTTGCAGTGCTTGCTTCTTCTTCCCTTCTCTTCTTCTGCTTGCTGCTTGCTGTGTGTGTCTTTCTTGGGGCGTTTTCCTTTTCACAAACACCCCGCACCCCGCGAAAAGTACATCAAGACTTCCACCATTCCTCTCTCACCAGCCACGAAAACTCCCAGCTGTCCTTTCCTCCTTCTCCTTTGTTTGTTTTTCCCTCGCTTACTGTGAAGCAAACACAACAACCACCACTCTCAACAAACCAGCCAGCCATCCAGTGGTTGAGTTGATTGTGCTGCAGTGCCCTCCTCTCCTCTCCTCTCCTCCTCTCTCCCCTCCTCTCTGCTCTGCTCTGGTGAGAGCGCTGCTCCATGTCCAGTGCAGAAGTGCGTACCACTTCTTCTCTCTTCTTCTTTCTTCCTTCTCTCCCACTGACTGGCTGAGTTGACTGCATAACCCTCACCACCCACAGCACCATTTCCATTTCCCTTCCTTCCTTTTCCTTCCTTCCTTCCCCCCCCCCTCAGCCCGTGTTCCCTCCTTCCCTCTCCAACACTCACTCACATCTCTCTCAACCAACCAACAATCAGCCACCATTGCACTGCATGCGGCAGTGGCAACGCTGGCCGACGTGGTAACCAGAAGGAATGGCCAATCTCCTTCTCTTTGCTCTTTTGCTCGCCAACACAACAGCAGCAGCAGCAGCACGGGCTGAGAGCGACAAGGAGCAGAAGGAGACGGTTGTGTGAATCACATGAGAAGAACCATACAAGATCCTTCTTGACCCGCTGCCTCGACGACGATGTTGGATGCTCCCCCCTCTGACTGAAAGCAGGAAAGTGGTGCTGTCGCTGTTCGACATTGACGCCATGATTGTACTGGGAGACTGGGTGTAAAGCACTAAGTCGTTGTTGTCTGCGCTAAGAATGATAGCAAGCAGCTAAGCAGCGCAGTGACCAGGGTCTGCACATCTATCCACGCACGTAAGCACGCGTGTGTGTGTGTGTGTGGGGGGGGTGCTTTGGCAATTGCCACAAGTGGCTGCTCAGCTCCAGCGCTACTGTTGTCCTTGTTTTGTGCCCAGGGTACCAGGCCCATGTTGTGTCGAGCGAATGGCACCAGACTACCAAAGCGATGCAAGCACAGCCAAAGTCGCAGCCACTCGCCAGTATGTGTACACGGCTTGACGCCTTGCATATGTGTGCGTATTGATCTCTGTGCGTGGGCGTGTCTCTGTCCGTGATGTGTTGGCTCACAATGAGCCTGCGCCGCCTGCTCCTCCCTTTGAACTGTCAGCCGGTGGTATGCCGCGTTTCGTTTGACCTCGATGCGTTGTGCTTTTGATGTACAGAGCATCCTGAACGCTCATCTAATACACCGTTCGACAAGACATCCAAGCTAATGGAACCAGCGCGAGTGCACACACACACATCACAGCACACACACACACACAAACACAATCACAGCACGCGTACCAAGAAGCGTCGGCGTTACAGCTTCTGTATGGGTTGAAGACGCTTGTGTTTCCTTCTCTTGGCGTTGTGGTGAGGCATCAGCCTTCGTCAGCCCTCATCGTTGCCAGCAAACGGACCAGATCGGCGACGGACGACATGCCCTGTGTGTCCACTGTGGTGCCAAGGTGCTCGGATGCAAGCCGCAGCAGCAAGTCCCGCATAACTGCGTGCTGTCTTTGCATGCCACTGCCATTGTTCATCTTCTCCTGCTGCGTGAGTACTTCAGCGCGAACATCCTCCAGTCGTTGATAAAGGTCGTCGCGGTAGAGCTTGGCGGCTGTGCGATCGTGAGGAGGAGGACGGAGCTTTCTCGCCTCATTCCTGGCTGCGTCTGCTGCCGCTTCAATGCCACTGCCTTGCAAACCTTCGGGGCCGAATGTGTCCAGGAGCGCGGCGTCAAGGCGAAAGTGCAGTGGTATGAAGAGTACCTTGTCGAGCACGCCCGTGGTGTGCAGATCTTTGAGCTTGCCCTTGTTGTCGATGGAGGCCATGGGTGTGGTGCAGATGTCCACGAGGCGGCAGTGGTGGAGAAGTTGCTTGAGCCCATCAAAGTCGTCGTGGAAGCGAGACCCTCGAAGTGTGACGACGAGGCCATTATCGTGCACCTTGCCTTTGTCTTGCAACAGCTCGGCCGCTTCAGCCACGTATGTCAGGTCGCCGTCGAGAAGATTGCAGAACGCGAGGTTCAAGCACCTGACGCTCTTGTCGGGGATGTCCTGCAGCCAGCCCACAATGTCATCCTTGAGAGAAGAGATTTGCTTCTCTCCGGTGAGGTTGATCTTCGATGATGTGTAGCGGCTTGACAAGTCGAGCGTGTTCCACTTGGCCAACGTCTTGGTTGGTGCGAGCACTTGCCCTCGCCCTTGGTGCGTATCAATGTCAACTGGCTCATCTCCCTCCTCAGAATGTTGGAAGAAGAACAGCCGAGCCAGCTTGCGCAGATGCGTGTTTCGCGGGAATGGTTCCGCCAGCGTTTCAGGACCAGCGAAGGCAAAGTCTGCCATGCGGTAGAAGCTCAGGTATGGCTGCAAGGGCTTAAACTTGTCGGCATCTTTGCAGAGGTCCACGACCGCGGTCGTTGTCGTGGACATCTTCCTCTTCGTGTGTGCCGATGTGCAGGCTTGTGTGCTGCGTGTGGCAGGGGAATTTGTTGTCGAGCAAGCAAGCAAGACTGCTGTTGTTTCGCTTTCGGTTGTGTCGGAGTTGTAGTCGAGGTTTTGCTGTCGTACGTGTTCGTTGGCGGCAGGAAAGTCTTCACTAGGGAGAGAGAGAGCTGTGTAGGCAGGTCGCGCGCTAGTGGGCTGTTGTCATCTCAACAACAACACCGCGTGGTTGCCATCATTGGAGACACCAAGTACTGGGTACTAGCACTAAGGCACTAGGACAGTGCAGGTCACGACAGCACATGCTTGTTCCTCGCGCACTCACTTCTTCACTTCTTCCCCAGTCCAAGCAAGCGAGCAGGAGCCTTGTTTCTGTTGCATGAAGTGATCATGCTTGTTTGTTTGTCTGGTGCCAGCAGTGCCTTGAGGCCTGTGTGACAGCCACCGTAGCATAATAGAAGGGATATTCTTTGAAGGGGATGAAACAAAGGGAAAACACTCAAGCACACGTCAAGGGCAGCAGCCAGGCAGCCGTGTGGCAGCAGCTAGAACGCACCTTCAGACCTTCACTCCTGCAGGTTCACCCCAAGCCCAAGCCTGCCTTCAAGCCAAGCTGCTACGCTGACTGACCACATCACAGCAAGACAGCAAGAGAAGACAGCTCTCCAGTCACAAGAGTCAGAGAGTCACATGCCTACGTGGCATCATGATGGTGTGCCTTTGACGTGGGTTCTTTCCCCCTTGCGGTTGTGTGCGGTGATTGTGGTGGTTGGTGGTTGGTTGCTTGGTTTGCAGCACATTGGAGACCTGGGTGGATGCTTCTGAGAGGAGACAGCCTAGCCCTACGCTCGTACGGTTCACGAGTTCTGTTGCCCTGTGTTCATCCTCCTCGCCTCTTAAGCTCTTATTCTCTCACAAGTCACAAGAAGCAAGCAGAATGTTGGCGCGAGAACAACAAAGCCCGCTCCTTCTCCACCTGCAATTTTGAAATGGCCAATTTTCCACCACACAACAACAAGAAAACCCCGGTAGCCGCAAGGTTACGGGTTGAAGATACACAGAAAACCGGAGGCCGTGAGTTCGAATCTCACCGGGCCCTCACCTGATTGGGGCTCGTGGCTTAGTTGGTTATAGCGCCGGTCTAGTATCGCATTCATTTTTTTTCTCCTCGCTCTGTGTGTGTGTGTGTGTGTGTGTGTGTGTGTGTGTGTGTGTGTGTGTGTGTGTGTGTGTGTGTGCTGCTCTGCATCACTGTTCTTCCTCCAGCAACCCTGTCTCTAGTATCGCATTCATTTTTTTTCTCCACGCTCTGTGTGTGCTGCTTCGTGTGTGCTCCTCTTCACCACCACTGCGACTGCTTGCACAGCACAGCTAGTATCGCATACATTTTTTTTCTTTCTGAACGCTCTGTGTGTGCGTGTATGTGTGTGCTGCTCTGCACCACCACTGCGACTGCTTGCACAACACAGCTAGTATCGCATTCATTTTTTTCTCCTCGCTCTGTGTGTGTGTGTATGTGTGTGCTGCTCTGCACCACCACTGCGACTGCTTGCACAGCACAGCTAGTATCGCATTCATTTTTTTTCTGAACGCCCTGTGTGTGCGTGTATGTGTGTGCTGCTCTGCACCACCACTGCGACTGCTTGCACAGCACAGCTAGTATCGCATACATTTTTTTTCCACCCTCCGTGTGTGTGCATCACTGTTCTCACGCCACCGACTGCGACTGCTTGCACAGCACAGCATCCCTGTCCCTAGTATCGCATGCATTCAACATCCAACTTCCTGCGCAGCGAAGACTGTAAACTGAAAAGCCGGGTCGGTCACAGGGCCGACAGGAGGACAAGGGGGAGAGGAAGAGAGCTAGCGGAAGCAGAAGAAGCGCAAGCGCAAGCACAAGCACAAGGAACAGAAAGCGGAGAAGCAGAGAAGAAAGAAGAGCCGAAGCACTACCGAGCTGTAGAGCTGTGGCATCCTGCAGTGCACAGACTTCTAGACTTCCTGCTTGTGCACTGTGCCTCTGTGCATTCTTGCATTTGGCCATCTACGCGATGCGTGCTGCAGGCTACTGCGGTACTGCATGTGCTCACCCAGCCAACACCTCAACTCTTCAGCTTGCACCCTGCGACACTGCTGCATCCACACACACACACACAAGCACACACACACACACACACCCACACACACACCTACACACACACACCTACACACCCACACACACCTACACACACTCACCCTGTTCAGCATCCCCAGCGGCTACCCCCCTGCCTTCCACCGTGACCCTTCACACGTCCACCCTTAACCCTACTCCTCCCAATTCACACCACCACTCACAGACAGCTGGCATGCACGTCGTTCCTGTGCCCGTGTATCACTGCTGCACTTGCAAACAAAGCATGCCTGCATGCCA
>NW_004754930.1:834547-837699 GCF_000188695.1 Salpingoeca rosetta | reverse complement strand
ACACACACACACACACACACACACACACACACACACACACACACACACACACACACACACACACACACACACACACACGAACCCCCACCCCAACCACCCCCACCCCCCAACACCAACCTAGAGCGCACACACCCGCACAGTCCGTAGGCTCGCACATCCACGAATACATAATGATAAATCACCCAGCTCTGCACACACGTCCTCCTGTTTTTCCCGACCTTCCTTTCCATCTCTGTCACCTTGAAGGCCCACTGGCTTCAGGGACCACACGCCATCACTGCCGCCTTCATCCCAGCACGAGGACGCAATCGTGTCGCCACCGACAACACGCCCCTCGCACACTGCGCTGCTTGCCACGTACACGCCTCGCAACTGCGCACAGTTCATCAGCTCCAGTCGTCGCAGATGCGGCAGCTGAAGAGGGGCGTTGCCGCCGTACGCTGACGGCCACCACGAGCGCCGTCGCTGGAGCCACCGCACAGAAAGCCCCACCAGCCGCACATCACGCAGGGTCGGCATCTGCTCAAGGGCAGCCTGGACGTCCGTGCTCAGCCGAACCTGCGTGCACTGGTCCAGTACGAGCGTTGTGAGGGCGCAGGCGTGGCGTGTCAGCACACGCGTGAGCAGCGCATCCGAAAGCAAGTTGGCGCCGGCGAGTCGGAGTGAGTCCGTGGCTGCAGTGGTGTGGTCAGCCTGCGCCAACGTCGCTAGTGCTCGCTGCTGTGACTCCTCCGAGCACTCTCGAAAGTCAATCAGCTGTGTCACGTTCACCAGGCCACCAACGCCTGTCACTGGCGCAGGCATCCCGGCACTCCCCCGTCCCTCGTCGACAGAACACACATCACCATTGTCCACTGTCGTGAGAGAGGCAGCATCGGAAGCACACCCCACCGCCCCATGCTCCGCGCTGTCCTCGCCGCTCACCCCACAGCCTGGCCCCACCATGACCAGGGAACTGCAGTGCAGCGGGTCTCCAAGCGAAACACACGACTCAAGACCGCGCACACGAGAAGCAGCATGAGTGACGTTGGATGTGGCCAGTTGTTGGGACATGAGGGCCGTGCACATCGCGCACACGCGCACCCACAGTCGAGCCGTGTCCAAGCACAGGAAGGTGTGTTGCGCGCCGTGATGCTCCAGCATACAGTGGAGAATCTGAAAGCGTCTTACAATGCGGCGGCGCAGTCGTCGCACAAACTCGTTCCATGCAGCGTCACTGCCACTCACGTCCACCAGCGCGCCCGTCACGTCGTCGCTCACCGCAGAGATGTGGTCTGCCACTGGCATCTCGGTCTGTTCCTGTTCAGCAGGCACGCAGACGACACCAGTGTATTCTCCACTGGCGTCAGCGCACATCCGCAGGGCGACGCTGTCCTCAAACCCAAGAAGACATGCGCACAGCAGCAGGCGTGTCGCCTCTTCAGTTACGCTGGAACTGGTGCTTGTGTCGCTCATTGCATCGCTCGAACGACGACCGTTCTCTCCCAGCATCGATGACGCCGAAGTCCATCCCAGAGCGCTGCTGTTGTCTTCGTTATCGACACTGCTGGTATCAAATGTGCCCACCACCGCCACACCAACAAGCTGGCACCAGCCTGACTGGCGGAGCAAGGCCACTTCCAGGGGAAGGCAGCTCGCTGACTCGCCAAAGAGCACCGCGCACACCTCGCGCACCAGCAACGCCTTTGCCAGGCGCATGTAGTCGCAGTGGTTGCCGTTCAGCACCATGAGCTGCCACGGGCACTGGTGGTCGTCAAGTGGCATCGGCTGTACGCACAACCCGCGCTCCGTGGCAGTGGAGCAAGGGCGCAGCTGGTGCTCGTACAATGCGACCTCAAGATCCGTCTCCAATGTGAGCGTAAGTGCCGGGTCAGCGCTGCTGCTTGAACCAACGTCCTTGTTGTGGTTGGAAGGTGTGCCCAGCAGCCCCACCACCAGCTGCATGCGCACCAACCCGCACATGGCACCGCCATGTAGCCGCCGCAGCAAGGCGAGGAGCGACTGCGGAGTTCGACCTTCTTCACGTTGCGCACGGTTGAGGCGATCCAGCAGATGGCGAACGTACGAGGCACACACGACACGGCTTGCAAATAGGCGTGCGCCACTTGTCAGCAGCACGTGCACCAGCCACCCTGCCCGCAGCGACGCAGCCCGATCAAGCGCCGTCAGCCTGCCAGGAGATACAAAACGCGCACAAGCAAAATGGAATGAGCTACAAGTAGGGTTGGCACACAGACACAGACACAGACAATCACACAGACAACCAGACAACCACACACAGACAGCCTCAACCACAACCACAACCACAACCACAACCACAACCACAACCACAACCACAACCACGTACACGACCACAACCACGTACACGACCACGTACACAACCACACCACAAGCACGCACACAACAGCAATCGCTCCAGCGTATCAATGCACAAGCTCATGTTTTGTCCAAGCTCACCCCAAGTCATCTGGTTGGTCGAGGTTGACGCCGAGCTCAACGAGCCGTCGAATGAGTCGACCGAGCTCGCGCCGATGATCTCGCGCAGTCTGTGCCGTTTCTTTCGGTCCAGTCGCTATGGCCAGGTTCTGGCTGGTGCTGTGCATGTGGCGCATACTTGGACATGTACTGTTGCAAGTGGCGGCCGCCAACTCAACCAGGCATCCAATTGGCCTGGCGCCAGAGAACGTGTGCATGATGTCTTCGCAGTGTTCCAAACACTTGCACTGCCAGTGCGTTTGTAGAAGCGCACCGTGGGCGCACGCCGTGTCTGCCAGCACAACTTCAATTTCTTCGCGACAAGGCGCCTTGAGCGCCGGCGCCACAAACATGAGCACCTGACCCGACGGCCTCGCTGCCAACAATCTGCATGTGCAAGAGGGGGTTGTGGATGCATTACTGGAAGCTGGGGGAAAAGCAATCGAAGGAAGCAACGCAGTTAACACAACATGAAACAAACATAGACTCAGACACAGGTACGGACACAGACACACACAGACACCCACACAGACACACACACACAGCCACACCCACAAACACGCCCACAACCACCCACACCCACACCCACCCACCCACCACCCACCACCCACCACACACCCACCCACACACCCACCCACACACCCACACACACACACACACACACACACACACACACA
>NW_004754930.1:832017-834447 GCF_000188695.1 Salpingoeca rosetta | reverse complement strand
TGTGGCGCCTTCCGGACCAGTGTGACTGGCGGAGAGTGTACTCTCTTGAAAAGAGGCGCTTTCTCCCCTCCCATACGTTTTTTCTCAATCATACGGTATGCATCTTGGTCCGAAAACAACCAACGGTCGGTTTTAGGGACTCAACAATAAACCAGTGGACATATGCGCTGGTAGTCGTAGTATAAGTTATAATAACCGGCACAATTGGGGACTAGTGCGGCGGATGCAAACCCCCAATGGGTACTGACTTTACCAAAGCAGGCTATTAGGTACTCACGCACACGCCTCTAGCGTAGGATCGGCTCTTGCAGGATACCTTATCGGAGATGTAACCTGAGACGTTGGAATTTATAGCCACACACACACACACACACACACACACACACACACACACACACACACACCGACACACACACACACACACACACACACACACACACGGACATACCTTGGAACCAATGTCGTGTCGGACGTCCATGGCTGCGGAAGCAGCGACCACGCCATGCCGGAGCAAGATTGCACAATCTCCAAGCAGTGCATGACGTGTTGAATGCACAGCGTTTTAGGATGAACCTTGGCCAGGACGTCCGTGACCAGCATCGTGTCTTCAAGCGCCTGAACGAACCCATTGTCTCGCTCCAGGAACAGAGCGTTTGCGCAGTCCAGCCCCGAATCCGGACCTCGCAATGCGGTCGTGCTGCTGCTGTCATCACAGCCAGGTTTGTCATCACTTGCAAGCGCATCTTGGCTGTTCTGTCCAGCTCTATCCGAGGAGCTGCAGCAGCCGCTGTTGCTGTTAGCATGACTGCACTGTTGTTGTTGTTGAGCCAGAACACCCTCAACAGTGATGTCATACTTGACAAGATCAGGTGGTGGCCGTGGGAAGAACTCCTCGGGGCGAAAGTACACGCAGCGCAGTGCCTCGTGCGGCGTGGTGAACGCGCCACGCATCTGCGTGTACACTGCGGCTACTTCAGGCAGAGCTGATTGCAGCAGGCCTTTGAGAGTGACTTCTTGTCCGCGAGCGTCACGTGCCTTCACGGCGGTCTGTACCCGCCGCAACAGCAGCAGTGTGCGTTCCACTGCGCTCGAGCGAACATAGCACGGAAGTCCAAGTGCTGTTCGCAACGATGGCGACAGCAGCCCGTCTCTCTCCAGTTCTCGCAACCGATCTGCGTTCGCGAGTACGCGTGCGAGTGGACGGCGATGGACGAACATGCGCATGGGCATGGGTGTGGGAGAATGTGAATGCGGGTGTGTACGACAACGCAGACATGTATTAATATGCCTGTGCACACATGCTGAACAAGCAGAAAGCAAAGAAGCCGTTTGGCACCATGCATGACGTGTCAAAGCAGAGAATCACAAGACGGCACACACAGTCATGCTACATGTCACCGCCACTGAGCGCAGACGCACCATTGTAGTGCCCAATCTCCGCCAGCCAACGTGAAACGACGACGGTGGGACTGATGCGACGAAGGTGCTGCACCAACGCCGGATGCATCCGCCTACAGTAAGCAGAACAACATGTTGAGTGTGTGGTTGTGACAATAATAGCATGCGCAACACACAGTGTGTCGTTTCCACTCAACCATGCACCATGTGTGTCCACCGATGCCCATGTCCACCTTCCCTCAACTCCATTCACCTGGACATCCAAGGGTTACAGCAGAAAATGAGGCTGCGAAGCACCACACGCGTGCCGGCTCCCTGTTGCATGCACCACAGCAAAACAGCGGTGTGAGGCGAGAACATTCAATCATCATTATGTATTACTCGCAACGAACACATGATGATGCAGCCATCACGGACACACCCACCCACAACACAGCATAACACAACACACACAACACAGCACAACACAACATCACACACACATTCACACATACACACATATCCACACACACAATCATCCCCCCCCCCCACACACGCCCATTTGTACGCACGGAAGCCTTGAACGGCGCGCCGAGGACGTGGTCGTTGTCGATGCCGATGATATCCCCGTTGGGCGTGACCATGAAATTGTCGCCTTTGGCGTCATCTGCCGTCAACAGCAGCGTCAGAAGGAACGTGCGCCCCAGGCTCAAGTCGTTGACCGCATCCCAGTCCTCGCTCGCAACAATGTCGTCCAAGGAACGTCCACGCACTTCCCGCGACGCCTGCACAACCCGCGTCATCTATGGATATGGAGGAGAGAGGGAGCGAGTAGATTCACATCGGGTGGCAAGTGTGTGAGTGGTCCAGAGCAACGAAGCCGACTTCATTCAACGACATGTTGAAAGAGGGTAACAATCTTGAAAGAAGTCAACACACTAACCACACACACCCATACCCACACCCACCCACACACACCCACACACACACACCACACCACACCACACACACACACACACACCACACACACACCCACCACACACACACACACAC
>NW_004754930.1:827484-831518 GCF_000188695.1 Salpingoeca rosetta | reverse complement strand
ACACACACACACACACACACACACACACACACACACACACTACACCACCACACACACACACACACACACACACACACCTTGAAGACGCGGTGGGAGCCTGTGGTGGTGTTGGGTGCTTTCACCATGGCCTCGTTCTCCTGCAGGAGCAGCTGCGCCGTTCGCTGGTGCAACAGGATGGAAGGGGTTGTGGGTCCAACAGCCACAACGAGCGGTTCATCCGCGCCGCGCTCACACTCGTGCGAGGAATTCTCTTTGTCAGTGCCGCTGTCACTGCTCCCAAGACTGTCTCCGTGTGTCTGTTGTTGCTGCAGGTGACGGAGGAGCAGCCCCACCTCCTCTGCACAGCTGCTCACGGTGGTTTTGGAGAAGTGCTTGTCTTCGACTCGCAAACACTGCAGGACAAGCTCAAGCGCCTCTAGTCGTACGCTTGCATCCACGTGTGCGGGACACACCCGAAACGCACCCGGGTGCGTTGCTCGTATCCACGTTCTCCACGGCAGTGGCTTGCTGGACTGTTTCAAGATGCTTCCAATGTCCACGTCATACTGCTGCAGTGGCAGTGCAAGGTCTAGCACCTGGAACAACTGCGGCTCATCCGTGTGTGCTGCAGTTGATGCTGCTGGTGGCGTGGGCGCGTTGTCTTGTGCATCAGCTGCTGTTGGTGAGGGCTCTCCTTGTACACTTGCTTCTGGCAAGTTGCTATCCCTGTCATCGTGAGCATCTGTGCGATCACCATCCTCATCGAAGTGCATGTGTTTCAAGCACACGAATCCTTGTCGCCGTCGCTTCTTGCGCAGGTCTTGGTGAAGGTGTCGTCTCAATTGCAGCGCAGCGCGCAGCAACACGTCTTCCGCTTCCCCAACCCCCTTGAGAATCAGATCGGACAAGCTGTACACGCTGCATGCTGCTGCCATGTCTGCTGTGTCTGCTGTGTCCTTCCTTTCAAGTGATGTCATCAGTTGTGTGTTGGTCTGGTGTGTGTCTGTGTTGGTCACAGTCAGTATCCTCATCTGCTTCTTCTCCATCTCCATCTCCATCTGCTTCTTCTCCATCACTTTTTTCTCCTTCTTCACCTCCTTCTTCCTCTTCTCCTTCTCCTTCATCTTCTTCTTTGTCCCCTCGCTCCTGCCTCTCCCTCGTCTGCCACCAACCACGACAACACCCGCATCCGTCACACCAACACCATCAGCACCAACACCACCCACCACCATCATCGTCGATCTCTAATTCAAAATTGGGGCGGCAGCCGCCTTCGTTCTTTCGTACATCTTTCACAATTTTCGCCAATCGTTTGTTGCCAAGTGCCGTTGGTTGGTGCAGCCATACACTCCGCAGGCAAACCACACAACACACCAACCAACCAAACACACTCTCGCCATCGTCGTTGATGGTGCACAGATTCATACGGCGAGCGACCAGGATCCACGCAAACACACTCACACTCACACACACTCACTCAGACACACAACACACACACTATTTGCTGGGGGCTTGTTTGGTTGCCGTTTATTTCTTTTTTGAAGACGGAAATCAGGGTAGGGCGATAGGCGCAACCACCACCACCACCATCGAACACCAGCAACGACATGTCGTCGTTGCGGCCGTTCACCCCAGCTTCACAATCGAAGCAACGCGGGTTGTACTCTGACCTCACACAACAACCTCATGTAAGGCAACAGCATGAAGTTTTGTTGGTGGTTTGAATGTTGCTGTGTGCGTTTGTGCGTGTGTGTGTGTGTTCAAGGTGGTGTGTGCGTTGGTGTGGATGTTGTCTTGTCGGTGTGCATGCCGATGTGCATGTTGATGTGTGTGTGTGTGTGTGGATGTGGATGTGGATGCACATTCAGCCACCGCTGATGCCCTTGTCCATGAGTTTATCACTCACACTCACACTCACACTCACACTCACACTCACGCACTCACACTCACACTCACGCTCACACGCACGCACACACTCACACTCACACTCACACTCACACTCACACTCACACTCACACTCACACTCACACTCACACTCACGCTCACACGCACACGCACGCACCTTTATTGGCTTTGTTATCCAACAGCGTGCGTCGGCTAAGCATGCCATCACCAAGCCCAACACACGCGTTCGCTTGCAAACAACCAATGCGGCTGTTGGAGGTAATGCAGTCTGTGGGGTTTGGGTTGAATTGCAGTCCATGTGTCGTTGACTTGGTCCTACTCCAAGGGCCTCTGTTTCGCTCGTGTTGTCCTTGCTGAATGTTGTTGCTGCCATCTTCGTCTCTTGCTCACACACACACTCACAACCGCACACTCTCACATGCACACACTCTCACTCACACACGCGTTCTCCTTGCAGCGGCCCAATTCAAGCCAAAGAACCCTGTGTCTCTAAAGCCGAGACGACCCGCCGCAAACCCTACTTCGGTTCGTGCGTATGTTTTGTATCATACATAGTACACACAACACACGTATGCACACAACACACGTATGCACACAATACACACAGACACACAAACACACAGTATACACAGAAACACACACAGATAGACAGACACACGTACACACAGACATAGACTCAGACGCACACAACCACACACGTGCACACAAAGGCACACACATTGTTACGCACCACACTGCCCACCCACCCCTCTTTCCACCGACAGTAAACGATCCGCTTCTAATCTCGCCACTTCACACACCTTGTTTTGTTGCAGGTACCGCGACGGGCATTTGAGCCCAAGGTTCAAAAGGCGTTTGTGGTGCAGGCAGAGGAAGTACCGCGCAAGATTGAGGTGGAGCGGCGCAAGCGCTCGTTTGCCGCCAAAGACATCGAGACCCTGCTGGCAGAACGCTCCCTCACCAACAAGCACTTGCTGCCCACCGGCCCGTTTTCCTCGCTCACGAACTCCAGTGCTGACACCGAGAGCGGGCAGCAGTCTGCTGGGGAAGCCACGCACGATGTCGCCATCACCGTCTCCAACACAGAGGACGAAGACGTCAAGGCTGAAGACCAAGTCAAGCACAAACAGCAGCACACACAGCAGCACAAACAGCAGCAGCACCCTGCAGCGGACTCAGCTGACAGTTCAGATGCTCCCCCAACGTTCAATCTTCCACTGGAACTGTTTGACGATGTTGATTTTGACGATCGCAACCCCGAGGAGTGGATGGACCTCGTACAAGACGCTGCAGCCGCCGTCACCAGCGCCCCCGCCAGCAATAGCAGCAGCAGCAGCGCTGACACAGACAACGCTGACAATGTACAAGAAGAAACCGCAACAGCAAACGACGCTGACGTTTCCTCCTCACAGCGCGGCGTGCCCGCCAAGACCTTACATCAGCAGAGCGATGGGGTTGGTCATGGTGCTATGTTTTGTGCGTTTGTTTTTTTTTTTTTTTTTGTTCGCCGTACTGGCGGCTTTGGTTGCATGTTTATGCGGGGTGTTGCGTGTTCTTTGTTGTACGAAGCGCACTGTTCCATCACGGTCCCTCACAGTCCATCATGGCACGATGCTCACTCCACATACACCCTCACATACACACACATACACACACACACACACTCTCTCTCTCACTCGCTCACACACTCGCTCACACAAACACACACGCCTACCCTCTTGCCCACTCGCAGAGTCTTGTGTGGACATCCTGCCTGGTGCAGAGTTATGATATGGATGCAGGCTTGTACACAGTTGAGCTGACTAACACAACCAGCAATGCCGCCGGCGCTGACGGTGATGGTGAGCCTGTTGTACAGCAGCGGCCGCGGCTTCTCGTACTGTTTGTTGCCGAGAACCCTGAGGTGTTTGCAGACCGCGTTGCAGCTGCATACAAGCTGCGCCGTGACACAGAGGTGCGACCTCACGTGGCTTTTCCATCACGACATGAGTCCCCACAACACACACGGGCACACACACACACACACACACACACACACACACGACACACACACACACACACACGACGACACACACACACACACACACACACACACACACACACACACACACACACACACACCACACCACACACACACACACACACACACA
>NW_004754930.1:813177-827384 GCF_000188695.1 Salpingoeca rosetta | reverse complement strand
CGTACCGTACCCGTACCGTCGTCGTGTGTGTGTGTGTGTGTGTGTGTGTGTGTGTGTGTGTGTGTGTGTGTGTGTGTGTGTGTGTGTGTGTGTGTGTGTGTGCCACAGTCGCCCGTTTTCACCCCCCCAAACCTTTACAGCCCCCTTCCTGCTGTTGCCATGTTTTCATTTGCTCATGATCTCTCACGATCCTACTTATCCCCCCTCCCACATCCCCCTCACCCTCACCACCTCCTCCGCCCCAAAACTCACCACCTCCTCCATCCTTGCAGGAAAGGAGACGCGACGAAGCAGGCCACGGTCAAGCGCCTGAAGGAGGAAGTGGCGCTGCTGTACGGGCGATGCATGAACGAACTTGTCATGGAGAAGGTGCTACCGCGCCTACGCCTCACGCAGCCCGCCCTCTTTGCCGACATTGTCATTCCTCCCCGGCCCCGCGAGCGTGTGCCGGAGCAAGGGCGCGTGGCCGTGCCGCCGTTTGACATGGACGAGCGGCAGTCTGTGATTCGCTCGGGCGCATTCACCATCAACAAGGCCGTCAAGAACGCGCTGGCCAAGGTGCACTTGGAGGCGGAGAAGGTCACCACGCAGTCACTCTTCAACATCAACCTCATGAAGTACATGGTCCTGGACGAGTTCCAGCTCATGCAGACGCAGACGTACCAGCACGTGCACGGCTTCCTGAAGAACGTGTGGGTGCCTGCCACCAAGAATGTCGTCATCTCCTCGCTGCGCTCCTTCGGCAAGGGCTGGTTCAACCTGCAGGAGACAGACCAGCACGCCTACGACAAGGGCAAGCTCAAGCGCCTCTTCCGCCTCATCAAGCTGGTCATGCAGGACGCCCTGCGCACGCTGGTCAAGCAGTCCGTGCGCGGGCTCACCACCGCGCTGCGGCGCTGCTCAGAGCCCGTCATTCGCCACAATGCGGACGAGTGGGGCAGCGAGCACCTGTACGACACGCACCTGGCGCCCGACGGCGTCAACCCGCTCTTCCTCATCACGCTCAACGTGGACGAGGAGCGCCGCGAGTTCACCTTCTCCACGCCCATGAAGGAGTTCACCCGCACCATCACGCACATCTTCGACGAGGGCATTGCCGCCACCGCCAACATGCTCGACATTGAGCCCCTCATCATGACACACCTCTTCTGGGTGGGCACACCCACGCTGGAGTCCGTCAACAAGCAGGAGCCCTGGGTGTGCGAGCTGCGCGACAGCGTGACGGAGAACATCTCGCGCTGCATTCGCCCGCTGGAGTCGTACCTGCGCATGTACGAGCGCTACCGCGAGCTGGTTGATCTGGACGTGGCGTCCTACCTGGAGGAGTTTATGGCCGACGACCGCGACGCCAACGACGTCAAGAAGGAGTGCGAGAAGCACATGCGCGCGCGCGAGCGCATCGGCAAGGAGATTCCAAACTCGGTGGACATTGGCATCTTCCACGTGTCGTGCATCGAGCTGCGCGGCAAGCTCATGGCCAAGTGCAAGAAGCTCTCGGACGCGCTGCTGGAGCTGCTGTGCACGAAACTGCGAACGCAGGCGTCGGAGATCACGGGCCAGTTCAACCGCATGGCGCAGGTGCTCTTCTCGCGGCCAAACGGCATCGAGGAGCTCATGGACCAGCGCGAGTTTATGAAGACGGTGCCGGAGACGGTCAAGTCCCTGGAAGGAAACATCAAGCGCACGCTCGCAGAGTGGGACCTCCTGGAAGCCTTCAACGTCAGCCTCTCCGACAGCGACTTTGCCCTGCGCTGGGACGTGTACGGGTGGCCCAAGAAGATTGCAGAGCAGCTGCACAACACGCGGGAGGTGCTGGACTCGGACCAGGAGCGCTTCATCGACAACCTCGGCACGGACCAGAAGGAGTTTGCCGAGAACGTGGCCAGCCTGCAGATGATTGTGGCCGGCTTTGCGCAGCACCAGGACATCAAGAAGACGGAGCACGTTGCCGTGGAGGTGCGCAAGATTGCCAAGGCACTCAAGGAGAGCCAGGAGCTGGCCACCAAGTACAACAACAGGGAGCGGCTGTGCAACCTGCCCGTCACAGACTACGAGCACCTCAACCGCTGCGTCAAAGACTTTGAGCCCTTCAAGAACCTCTGGCTCACCACCGACGAATGGCTCAAGTCCCACAAGGTGCGGGTGCCGCCAAACGCGTTTATCGATGCTTTTATGTTTTTATCCTTGGCGGCTCGTGTACTGCATGTGTTGATGTTTGAGATGCACCCCTGTCCCTTCCTGTCCCTTGTCGCACTTGTTCTGCACGTTCAACACGAAGCTAGCCATCACACACGGCGCGGCATCCGCACACAACACGACCTTCGCACACATCTCCAACACACCACAATTCGACCCACACATCACAATCCGTCCTACACATCACACCCACTTCACACTCACCATTCGCACACTCACCCATTCCCACCCATCCCATCACACACTCACCATTCCCACACCCACATTCCATATTCCACACCCCATCCCCTCGCCAACACCACACCGGCACACATTGTAGGTGTGGATGCACGACAACTTCTCTGAGCTTGATCCCGAGGCGATGGAGACGCAGATCAACAGCGCGTCAAAGACCATCAACAAGTGCCTCAAGGCCTTCAGGGACGTGCCTGGCTGCCTCAAGGTCGCCGAGACGGTGCGCGGATGGATTGAGGAGTTCAAGCCATATGCACCGCTGATCCAAGCCCTGCGCAACCCCGGCATGCGCGAGCGGCACTGGACCAAGCTCTCCGAACACCTTGGCTTTGACGTCAAGCCGAGCGCAGGATTCACCTTCAAGAAGGTTCTGCAGCTGCAGCTTGACAAGTACATGGACGTCATCACAAAGGTGTGCAGCGTGTTTGGCCTGGGCGCCCCTACATGTGCATGCGTGTGCATGCATGTGCGTATGTGTGTGTGTGCTGTGATGCTGCTGCACGTCTAGATGAGCCAGTTTCTTTATGTCTCTGTCCTTGTCTCTGTCTCTGTCTTTGTCTTTGTCTCTGTCCATGTCTGCGTGCTCGCCTTCGCTCGCCTCGCTCTGCTTCCCCACTCCTCCCACCCCCAACCGTCCCACACCCACTCCCACAACTATACTCTCACTTAATCCACCACACAACCCCCCAAACCTACCCACGTACATTGACAGGTTGGCGAGATTGCGGGCAAGGAGTACGGCATTGAGCAAGCGCTGGACAAGATGGAGGCCGAGTGGGCGCCGATTCAGCTGGAGATTATGCCCTACAAGGAGACGGGCACGTGCATCATGAAGTCTGCAGAGGAGAGCGCGCAGCTGCTGGATGACCACATTGTCATGACGCAAGCCATGTCCTTCTCGCCCTACAAGAAGGCGTTTGAGGACCGCATCGCCACATGGGAGAACAAGCTGCGTGTCACCCAGGACGTGCTTGAGGAATGGACGGTGTGCCAGCGCAACTGGCTCTACCTCGAGCCCATCTTCAGCTCCGAGGACATCCAGCGGCAGCTGCCCACAGAGTCGAAGCGCTACCAGAAGGTGGACTACATGTGGCGTCGCTCCATGGACGCTGCCCAGCGCAACCCAAGCGTCATCAGCTTCTGCTCTGATCAGCACCTGCTGGAGACGTTCCGCGAGTGCAACAAGCTGCTGGACCAGGTGCAGAAGGGCCTGAGCGCGTACCTGGAGACGAAGCGGGGCGTGTTCCCGCGCTTCTACTTCCTCGCCGACGAGGAGCTGCTCGAGATTCTCTCGCAGACCAAGGACCCGACAGCGGTGCAGCCGCACATGCGCAAGTGCTTCGACAACATTGCGCGGCTCACCTTCGAGGACGACCTGCGCATGTCGCGCTTCAACTCGAGCGACGGCGAGAGCGTCGAGTTCAAGGAGGAACTGTACCCCAAGGGCAACGTGGAAGACTGGCTGCTGGAGGTGGAGCGCGTCATGGTGGTCAGCCTGCGCAGCATCTTCCACGAGGCCCTCAAGAGCTACGCCGACACGGAGCGCACCCAGTTTGTGCTTGACTGGCCGGGCCAGATTGTGATTGCGTGCTGCCAGGCCATGTGGACGGCGCAGGTGGAGGAGGCCATCCTGGGCGGGCCCAGCGGCCTGGAGAAGGCATACGCCAACATGCAGAAGCAGCTGCTGGACCTCGTGGCCCTCATCCGCGGCAAGCTCGACCGCATCAAGCGCAAGGTCATCTCCGCCCTCATTGTCATTGAGGTGCACGCCAAGGACGTCATGGGCAACATCAAGAACCTGAGTGTCGGGCGCGTGAGCGACTTTGAGTGGATCTCGCAGCTGCGCTACTACTGGGAGGAGGACGAGCGTCCGCAGGGCGAGGACCTGCACATCAAGGCCGTCAACGCCGTTTTCAACTACGGCTACGAGTACCTGGGCAACTCTGGCCGCCTGGTCATCACCCCGCTCACGGATCGCTGCTACCTCACCCTGACGGGCGCCCTTGCTCTCGTGTATGGCGGTGCGCCCGCTGGCCCCGCCGGCACCGGTAAGACGGAGACGACCAAGGATCTGGCCAAGGCGCTCAGCGTCCAATGCGTCGTCTTCAACTGCTCCGACCAGCTGGACTACCAGGCCATGGGCAAGTTCTTCAAGGGCCTCGCCTCCTCCGGCGCCTGGGCGTGCTTCGACGAGTTCAACCGCATCGACATTGAGGTGCTCTCTGTCGTGGCACAGCAGGTGTCCACCATCCAGCAAGCCATCCGCAACCGCGACAAGCGCTTCTGGTTCGAGGGCGTGGAGCTCTCGCTGCGCTGGACGTGTGCGCCCTTCATCACCATGAACCCCGGCTACGCCGGCCGCACCGAGCTGCCAGACAACCTCGCTGCCCTCTTCCGCCCCGTCGCCATGATGGTGCCAGACTACGCCATGATTGCAGAGATTATGCTCTACTCATTTGGGTTCGACAACGCCAAGTCCCTCGCGCGCAAGATCACCACCGTCTTCAAGCTGTCCTCGGAGCAGCTGTCTTCCCAGGACCACTACGATTTCGGCATGCGTGCTGTCAAGACGGTCATTAGCGCTGCAGGCAACCTCAAGCGCGCCTTCCCAGACATGCCTGAGGATGTGATTGTGCTGCGCGCCATCCGCGACGTCAACGTGCCCAAGTTCCTGGTGGACGACCTTGTCCTCTTCAACGGCATTGTGTCGGATCTCTTCCCGCAGACGAAGCAGCCCGACGTGGACTACGGCGCGCTGGAAGTCGCCATCCGCGACACGTGCCGCAAGCACGACCTGCAGCCGGTCGATGGCTTTGTCACCAAGGTCATCCAGCTGTACGAGACCACCGTTGTGCGCCACGGCCTCATGCTTGTTGGGCCCACGGGCTCCGGCAAGACGCGCTGCTACGAGGTGCTGGCCGATGCGCTAACGTCGCTGCAGGGCGAGCGCGCAGACTCGGGCGCCTTGTACACGCCCGTGCACCCGAACGTGCTCAACCCCAAGTCCATCACCATGGGCCAGCTGTACGGCGCTTTCGACGAGATGACCCACGAGTGGACCGACGGCATCCTGTCCACGCTGATTCGCCAGGGCGTCGCGGCAGACGACGACCACAAGCGCTGGTTTGTGTTTGATGGGCCCGTCGATGCCATCTGGATCGAGAACATGAACACCGTGCTCGACGACAACAAGAAGCTCTGCCTTGCCTCTGGCGAGATTATCGCCCTCACCCCGACCATGACCATGATGTTCGAGGTGGAGGACCTGACCGTCGCCTCCCCGGCCACGGTGTCGCGCTGTGGCATGGTCTACCTCGAGCCGTCCATCCTCGGCCTGCAGCCGTTTGTGGATTCGTGGCTGCAGAGCGCCCTGCCCGAGGACATCAAGCCGTTCTCGGACCAGCTGCGCTCCCTCTTCTCCACATACATGGAGCCTGCCATCCACGTGGTGCGGCGCCAGACCAAGGAGGTGGTCACCACCGTCGACTCGCAGCTGGCCGTGAGCCTCATGAAGATGCTGGACTGCTTCTTCCGGCCCTACGTCCGCAAGGAGGGCTTTGAGATCCCCGCCAACCGCCTGGACATGCTGCCCACCATGATTGAGCCGTGGTTCATCTTCTCGCTCATCTGGTCCGTTGGTGCGTCCTGCGACGAGTCTGGCCGCGCCATCTTCGACTCCTGGCTGCGCGAGACCATGGCCAGCGCTGGCGCCAGCATGCCCTTCCCGGACGACGGTACCGTGTACGACTACCGCCTCAGCAACGACGGCGCATTCGCTGCGGGCGAGGAGGAAGAGGACGAGGGCGACCACGACGAGGACAGCGACGCCGCTGCTGGCGGCGATGGTGACTTGCACTGGGTGCTCTGGTCAACATACCTGCCAGACTTCACCGTCAACCCCAAGGACGAGTTCTCCAGCATCATCGTGCCGACGGTGGACACGATGCGCTACTCGTACCTGGTGGAGAAGCTGGTTGTGGCCTCCAAGCCGCTGCTGGTTGTCGGCCGCACGGGTACGGCCAAGACGCTCACGGTGAGCACGAAGCTGCTGCACTCCATGCCCTCGCAGTACATTGCGCACTTTATTGCCTTCTCCGCGCGGACGTCCGCCAACCAGACACAGGACATGATTGATGCAAAGCTGGACAAGCGCCGCAAGGGCATCTTCGGCCCGCCGCTCGGCAAGCAGTTTGTGTTCTTTGTTGACGACCTGAACATGCCCGCCAAGGAGGAGTACGGCGCCCAGCCACCGATTGAGCTGCTGCGCCAGTGGCAAGACCACGGTGGCTGGTACGACCGCAAGAACATTGGCGCCTTCCGCAAGCTCGTGGACATGACGTTTGTGTGCGCCATGGGCCCGCCCGGCGGCGGCCGCAACCCAATCACGCAGCGGTTCACGCGCCACTTCAACTTCCTCGCCTTCACGGAGATGAGCTCGAGCGAGAAGGCAACCATCTTCGAGCCCATCCTCGACGCGTACTTGCGGCAGACGGAGGGCCTGGCAGAGAACCTGGCCGCCGAGCTTGTGCGCACCACCATTGGCGTGTACGACACCATCACGCGCGAGCTCCTGCCCACGCCGGCCAAGGTGCACTACACGTTCAACCTGCGCGACCTGGCCAAGGTGTTCCAGGGCATGCTGATGAACGACGTGGGCACGCTCCGCGAGACGCCAGACGTGATTCGCCTGTGGACGCACGAGTGCCGGCGCGTGTTTCGCGACCGCCTCATCAACGACGAGGACCGCGAGTGGTTCAACTCCCTCACCCGCGGGCGCGTCACAGAGACGTTCTCGCTCGAGTGGGGTGACGTCGTTGCACGCGAGCCCGTGCTGTATGGCGACTTTATGGACGGCTCTGCGGACAACCGCAAGTACAAGGAGCTGCCTGGCCTGGAGAAGATCAAGGCTGTCATGGACGAGGCGCTGGAGGACTACAACAGCTCCACCACGGCGCGCATGAAGCTGGTGCTGTTCGAGGACGCCATTGAGCACGCCTGCCGCATCAGCCGCATCATCCGCCAGCCTCTCGGCAACGCGCTGTGCCTCGGCGTGGGCGGCTCCGGGCGCCAGAGCATGACGCGCCTGGCGGCGTTCATGGCGGACTTTGAGTGCTTCCAGATTGAGCTGTCGAAGAACTACGGCCTACCGGAGTGGCGGGAGGACCTGCGCACGGTGCTGAAGAAGGCTGGCCTGCAGGACCAGCAGGTGGTGTTCCTCTTCAGCGACACGCAGATCAAGGACGAGAGCTTCCTGGAGGACCTGAACAACATCCTGAACAGCGGCGACGTGCCGGGCATCTACGACCCGTCGGAGCAGGACGAGATCTTCACCGCCATGAAGCCCGTCGTGCAGGCGGCGGGGCAGGCGCCCACTAAGACAAACTTCATGACTGCGTACTGCAGGCGCGTGCGGCGCAACATCCACTGCGTGGTGTGCATGTCGCCGATTGGCGAGGTGTTCCGCTCGCGGCTGCGCCAGTTCCCGGCGCTCGTCAACTGCTGCACGATTGACTGGTTCAGCGCGTGGCCAGAGCAGGCGCTGCGCTCTGTGGCGACGTACTTTATGAACGACCTGCCCGAGCTGCACCACGACGACGCGCTGGTGGACGGCCTGGTCACCGCCTGCGTCAATGTGCAGCAGTCCGTGCTCAACAAGTCTGCGCAGTTTGAGGCGGAGCTTGGCCGCGTCAACTTTGTCACGCCCACCAGCTACCTGGACCTCTTGGGCATCTTCTCCAAGATGCTTGGGCAGAAGCGCAAGTCGCTGCTGGAGAGCAGGAACCGCACGGCGGTTGGCCTGGACAAGCTGCTGGAGACGGCGGACGAAGTGGCGAAGCTGCAGGAGGAGCTGCGGCAGATGCAGCCCATGCTCAAAGAGGCCAAGGAGGAGACGGAGGCCACCATGAAGAAGATTGCCGAGGACACCAAGATTGCGGAGGAGACGGCCAAGCAGGTTGGCAAGGAGGAGGCCGAGGCCAACGCAAAGGCGCAGGAGACGCAGGAGATTGCGGACGACGCGCAGCGCGACCTGAACGAGGCGCTGCCGGCCCTGGACGCGGCCGTGGCCAGCCTCAAGTCGCTCAACAAGAACGACATCACGGAGGTCAAGGCCATGCAGAAGCCGCCAGCCGGCGTGCGGCTGGTGATGGAGGCCGTGTGCATCATGTTTGGCGTGAAGCCGAAGAAGGTTGCCGGCACCAAGGTGGGCGAGAAGGTGGACGACTACTGGTCGGCAAGCCTGCCGCTGCTGCAAAACCCGCAGAAGTTCCTGGATTCGCTGTTCAACTTTGACAAGGACAACATCCCGGAGAAGATTATCGCGCGCATCGAGCCGTACATGACCAACGAGAACTTCACGCCGCAGGCCGTGGAGAAATCGTCGCGCGCGTGCACGTCCATCTGCAAGTGGGTGCGCGCCATGCACAAGTACCACCACGTGGCGAAGAACGTGGAGCCGAAGCGGCAGCGCCTGGCGCAGGCCAAGGAGGAGCTGGCCATCACCATGGCGCAGCTGGACAACGCCAAGGCGCGCCTCAAGGAGGTGAACGACCGCATTGCGGAGATGCAGGCCAAGTACGAGGCCATGGTGACGAAGAAGCAGCAGCTGGAGGACAAGGCGGAGGAGTGCTCGCTCAAGCTGCAGCGCGCGGAGAAGCTCATCTCGCTCCTGGGCGACGAGAAGGTGCGCTGGAAGGAGTCTGTGGAGCGCAGCGACAAGCTGGTCGTCAACGTGGTGGGCGACGTCGTCGTGTCTGCGGGCACGGTTGCCTACCTGGGCCCATTTACGAGCGAGTACCGCAGCGCGCTGACGGCGCAGTGGCGCGAAGACCTTGCCGCCCTGAACGTGCCGCACACTGAGGGCGCGGACCTCGTGTCGACGCTGAGCGACCCCTTGGAGCTGCGTGACTGGCAGATCCACGGGCTGCCCAACGACGCCATGTCCACGGAGAACGCGTGCGTGGTGAAGTTCTCGCAGCGCTGGCCGCTGTTCATCGACCCGCAGGCGCAGGCGAACAAGTGGATCAAGGAGATGGAGGCGGAGAAGCTGGTGACCATGAAGCTGACAGACCGCGACTTTTTGCGCAGCCTCGAGAACGCGGTTCGCTTCGGCAACCCGTGTCTGCTGGAGAACGTTGGGGAGGAGCTTGACCCTGCGCTGGAGCCCATCCTGCTGCGCCAGACGTTTAAGCAGGCCGGCAGCCTGGTGATCAAGCTGGGCGACTCCACCATCCCGTACCACGACGACTTCAAGTTCTACATCACCACGAAGCTGCCCAACCCGGTGTACACGCCCGAGGTGTCGACAAAGGTGACCATCATCAACTTCACGCTCTCGCCGAGCGGGCTTGAGGACCAGATGCTTGGCCTTGTTGTGGCCAAGGAGCGCCCGGACTTGGAGGAGGCGAAGAATGCGCTCATCATCCAGAACGCCAAGATGAAGCAGGAGCTGGCTGAGATTGAGAGCCGCATTCTGAAGATGCTGAGCGAGTCCAAGGGGTCGCCCGTGGACGACGAGGAGCTGATCAACACGCTGGACGCGTCCAAGGCCAAGTCGCAGGAGATCACGGCCAAGGTGCAGGTGGCGGAGGAGACGGAGCGCGACATTGACGAGACGAGAAGCAAGTACGTGCCCGTCGCCGTGCGCACGCAGATTCTGTTCTTCTGCACGACGGACCTTGCGCACGTGGACCCGATGTACCAGTACTCGCTGGAGTGGTTCCGCAACCTCTTCCTGGCGGGCATTGAGAAGTCGGAGCCCGCAGACGAGCTGGACCAGCGCATCGAGAACATCAACAACTTCTTCACCTTCAGCCTGTACCGCAACGTATGCCGGTCGCTGTTTGAGAAGCACAAGCTGCTGTTCTCGTTCCTGCTGTGCGCGCGCATCCTGATGAACGAGGACCGCATTGACATGGCCGAGTGGCGGTTCCTCATCAGCGGGAGCTCCATTGTCCCCGACGAGATGGAGAACCCGGCCCCGTCCTGGCTCAACGAGCGCGCCTGGAAGGAGCTGCGCCAGCTATCCGACCTGCCGCGCTTTGCGGGCCTGTGCACGGAGTTTGCCGAGCTGGAGGACGGCTTCAAGCGCATCTTCGACAGCCTCGAGCCGCACCGCGAGCCCCTGCCCGGGCGCTGGCAGGACGAGCTGGACGACTTCCAGAAGATTCTGGTCATTCGCTGCCTGCGCCTGGACAAGGTGTCGCCCATGATGCAAGATTTTGTTGCGCGCCACCTCGGGCAGCGCTTCATTGAGCCGCAGACAACCAACCTGTCCATGGTGTTCCCGGACTCGTCTGCGACGGTGCCGCTCGTGTTTGTGCTCTCACGCGGCACGGACCCTGCGGCCGACCTGTACAAGTTTGCGGAGGAGATGAAGTTTACGAAGAAGCTTGCGTCCATCTCGCTCGGGCAGGGCCAGGGCCCGCGGGCGGAGGCCATGTTCAAGGCGGCGACGGAGCGCGGCACGTGGGTGTTCTTCCAGAACTGCCATCTTGCGCCAAGCTGGATGCCGACGCTGGAGCGGCTGGTGGAGAACATTGACCCGGCCAAGGTGCACCGCGACTTTAGGCTCTGGCTGACCAGCATCCCCAGCCCCAAGTTCCCCGTGTCGGTGCTGCAGAACTCGTCCAAGATGACGGTTGAGCCGCCGCGCGGGATCAAGGCGAACCTGATGGAGGCCTTTGACGCGTTTGACGACGACTACCTCACCAACTCCAACAAGCCGGAATCGTACCGCCGGCTGCTGTTTGCGTTGTGCCTGTTCCACGGCGTGCTACTTGAGCGGCGCAAGTTTGGCTCGCTCGGCTTCAACATCCGCTACCCGTACAACAAGAGCGACCTGGCCATCTGCCTGACGCAGCTGCGCATGTTCCTGGACGACTACGACACGCCGCCGTACAAGGTGCTGACGTACACGGCTGGGCAGATCAACTATGGCGGGCGCGTCACGGACGACTGGGACCGCCGCTGCCAGATGACGATTCTGCAGGACTTTTACAACGAGAGCGTGCTTGACCCAGACCACGCGTTCTCGCCGTCTGGCGTGTACAAGCAGACGGACGCGGTGGATTACGAGGACTTCCTCACGCACATTGCGTCGCTGCCCATCAACGACAGCCCGGAGATTTTTGGTCTGCACGACAACGCCAACATCAGCTTTGCCAACAACGAGACGACCGAGTTGCTTGCAGGCATTCTTGCGACGAGTGGCGGCGGCAAAGGGGGCAAGGGTGCTGGCGATCGGGAGAAGGTCATCACGGAAGTTGCAGAGAGCATCCTCAAGCGCTGTCCAAAGCCCATGGATGTGGAGCACGTGCAAACCAAGCACCCTGTTCGCTACGAGGAGTCCATGAACACCGTCCTCATCCAGGTTTGCACATATCCTGCGCGTTGCGTGTGTGTATGTGTGTGCTTTTGTGTGCGTGCGTGTGTGTGCTTTTGTGTGCGTGTGTGTGTGCATGTGTGTATGTGTGCTGTGATGTGTGTGCATGTGTGTGGTTGTTTGTTTATGTGTGTTTGTGTACGTTTATGTGCGTTTCATGTGTGCACGTGCGAAAGTGTGTGGACCAAGCGTGTTGTCGTATTCCTCACACCACCCACCATCTTCGTTGTTGTTATTGCTTATTCACTTGTGCAGGAGGTGATTCGGTTTAACCGGCTGCTGTCTGTGATGCACTCGTCCCTGCACGATGTGCTCAAGGCCCTGAAGGGACTTGTGGTCATGAGCGAGGAGCTGGAGCTGCTGTCCAACAGCTTGTTCAACAACATTGTCCCGGACATGTGGTCCGCCAAGGCCTATCCTTCGCTCAAGCCGCTTGCGTCATGGGTGGAGGACTTGCTGCGGCGCGTCGAGTTTATTCAGCACTGGATCGACAACGGTATTCCCGTGACGTTCTGGATTTCCGGATTCTACTTCCCACAGGCGTTCTTGACCGGCACGCTTCAGAACTATGCTCGCAAGCACGTCGTCAGCATTGACTCTCTCTCCTTTGACTTTGAGGTTCTTCGCATTTCCCACGAAGACATTGTCACCAAGTGAGTTACTTGCAGTTTGGGGGTGGTGTTGGGGTGGCATGAAGACAGGGGTGGAGATGAAGGGGGGGGGGGGGGAGGTTGATTGGATGTGTGTGTGTGTGTGCATTGTGTGTGTGCATTGTGTGTGTGTGCATTGTGTGTGTGTGTGTGATGGCGTGTGTGTGTGTGCATTGCGCGTGTGTGTGCAGTGTGTGTGTGTGTGTGTGTGTGCATTGCTTGTGCGTGTCATCACCACAACTGCGTCTCACCATGATGTTCACCATCAACCATGGCGACACAGGCCCGAGGATGGCTGCTACATCTACGGCCTGTTCCTTGAGGGCGCCCGGTGGGATGCCGAGGAGCACCTGCTGGCCGAGTCGCGACCAAAGGAGTTGTACACGAGCATGGCGCCCATCTGGCTCAAGCCCGTGCCAGACCGCGCGGTGCCAGAGTCTGGCATGTACGTGTGTCCGTGCTACAAGACACTGCAACGCGCAGGCACGCTGTCGACGACCGGGCACTCGACCAACTTTGTGCTGCCGCTGGAGATTCCATCCGACAAGCCACAGCGGCACTGGATCAAGCGGGGCGTTGCGTTAATATGCGCCCTCGACTACTGAGCCATCGCACGTGCTCATTCGTGCTCTGTGATTGTGTGTATGTGTGTGTATGTGTGTGTGTGTGTGCGCGAAACTCTGCGGCGCGCGTTCGTGCTTGTGAAACTCGGCAGTGTGTGTGTGTGTGTGTTTGGCCTTGTTGCAGTTGTTTGTTTGTTGTGTTTGACGTTGCTTTTTCGTGTACATCTCCTGCTCTGCCTTCGTTGCGTTGCTCTGTTTGTTTGATGGGTCATCACTTGCCCTTGTCATGGCTGAGTTTGTTGCTTTGGTGTCACGTTCATGGTGTGTTGTCTGTGTATGGACTGAGAAACTGAAGTACAACGAACCCAACTTGCAGCAAAGGAACGACGACAAAACGGGCAATGTACGCTGTGATGGTGTGGTAATGTACTGTGGCGTGTTGTGAAGCCAGAAACAAACACACAAGGACGGTTGTTGGTGGTTGGTTGGTGGGCGTGTGGGTTGGTGGTGTCGATGGTGGGACGTGTTTGTTGGCCATGTCTACCTCATGGGAGGCGCCACAAGAATGACACCATCTCCACGCACATACAGCATTGGCATTTTTCTCTCCGTCGTCTGCATGGTTGGGATGGGAGAGAGTGTGTCGTGTGTGTGTGTGTGTGTGTGTCGTGTGTGTGTGATGTGAAATGAGTGAGAGCGATGTGAAATGAGTGAGAGTGCGCGTGTGTGCTGTGGGGTGTTTGCCTATTTGTGGCTGTGCTTTTGTGAGGGTGTTGGGAGTTGGGCACAAGCTTCTTCCATCACAGCATGCAGCACACATTTGCACACACAAACGCACAACTGAGCACACCTTGATGATTTCTTCGTAGCTCTCCTCATCGATTTCCGAGGTTGTGATCGTTTCAACGACGTCGCTCAACACCATGTTGAGATGTTGGTCATATGCCTGTACGATAACAAGCGCAGTTGTGCGTGGTTGTGAGGAAAGCAAGCGACACAAATACCGAAGGAGATAAAGACAGAGAGAGAGAGAGAGAGAGAGAGAGAGAGAGAGAGAGAGAGAGAGAGAGAGAGAGAGAGAGAGAGAGAGAGAGAGAGAGAGAGAGAGAGAGAGAGAGAGAGAGAGAGAGAGAGAGAGAGAGAGAGAGAGAGAGAGAGAGAGAGAGAGAGAGAGAGAGAGAG
>NW_004754930.1:768576-812008 GCF_000188695.1 Salpingoeca rosetta | reverse complement strand
AAAATTAAAAAAAAAAAGAAAAAATTGTTTCGTGTTGCGATGACATATCTATTTGCGAGAGTTATAAATGCTAGAGATAGTGTGAGTTTAGAGTTAGAGAGATGCACACACACACACACACACACAAGCCACAAGCCACAAGACACAAGACACACACACACACAAACACACACACACACACAAGACACAAGACACGCACGCACACGCACACAAGACAGTCACGAACACACACACACAAACACACACACAAGACAGTCACGAACACACACACACAAAAACACAAAACAACACACACACACACACACACACACACACACACACACACGCACGCACGCGCAGACACACGCAGACACGCAAACACACACAGGCACACACGAACACACACACATGCACTACACGTACATGCAGCTGTCCCGAGAGTACGCGGTTGCCCCTCATCTTCACTGTCACGCGCTCATCCAGTGACAGCCGGATCAAGTCCAGCGGCTCCTCAACGCCCTTATCCATGTTGACGCTGTTGTGTGGATCTGGGGGTGCTCTGTGATTTTTGTGGTGTCGCAAACGGCTTGCTCAGGACAACGGCGATGACGGCAGCGGTGTGTGTTGTTGTGTTGTGTGTTGTTGTGGTTGTTGTGATTGGTTGTGGTTCAGTGGCGGCAGCAGTGACACTGGACAGCGACGTGGAACGACATGGGGTAAGTGTGAATGAGTGGGTGCGTACACGCTTGCGTGCATGCGCAGAGATACAGCTCGAGCGACCATCGTTTCTCTTTTCTATGCACTGACGTCATGTCTTCCGCATGGACGTCTCTGTCTCTCCCTTCCTTCAAACCAAACTTGTCACTGCACCGTGCACTGCTTGCCGCACTGCTTGATGCACTGCTTGATGCACTGCTTGATGTACTGCTTGATGCACTGCTTGATGTACTGCTTGCTTGCCGCAGGCGTTGAGCCAGAGCCCGTGTGTGCGAAAGGACCTGATCAACCTCGTGTCGCAGTGCGCGACGCGGAACGAAGGCTTCTTGAAATGCGTGACACGAGGGAACCAAGGGTCCTTGCAGCAATGCGCTTGCTTGCAGCAGCACGAGGAAATGCACGAGTGCCTGGGCGAATGCTGGGACACTGTCCTGAACCTCCTCTGTCAACGCAGCTGGCATCCTCGTGAGTAGCACGGCACGCGCATAACCGTGTATTCCACACCGCCCTCTGCAGCAGTCACAGCTGGCGGTCACATTCTTCTTGTCCGTTCATCGCTCACGAAACACAACACTCATTCGCACGGCCACACACATGCACACACACACACACACACAACACACATGCACACACACACACATGCACACACACACATGCACATACACACAACACACATGCACATACACACAACACACATGCACACACACACGTTTGTAGGTAGCTCAAAGTATCTGGAGTACACTGGGGAGCGCATGGCCTTGGAAGGTATTGATGGTATCTATGTGATCAACCTTCCGCGGCGCCGTGACCGGCTCGCTCGCTTCCTCAACGCATCTCCGTTTGAGACTGGCGACTACCACCTCGTCACGGCCTTTGACGGGCGCGAGCTCACGTGGGACAGCCACCTGCAGCGGCTGTTTGCCAACAACAAGTTCAAGTGGCGGCGTGGCCTTGTTGGGCAGGCCTTGAGCCACTATCTCATCTGGCGACACATTGCAGAGTCCAGGGATGAGTTCCACCTCATTCTCGAGGATGACGTTGTGTTCACGCCCGGCATGGTTGAGCGATGGAACAGCAAGATGCACCACGCATTCCCGCTCGACGCCCAGGTCATCTTCCTTGGCGGCCTGCTGGAGAGCAACAGGGACGCGTATCTCTCCGGCGACGTGGTGAAGCGCGTCTCGCCATACTTCTGTGAACACCTCCCCAACACCTACTTTACACACGACTTTGACCCGAGCATCGAGCCAGGCAAGAAGGACGAGCCCACAAAGGCATTCCATTACAAGCCAGTCGCCTACATCCTCTCCAGCAAGGGCGCAAGGGACCTCGTTGCCTTTGTCAAGCAACACGGCTTTGTTCAAGTGAGACTCCTTGCCTGTGCTGTGTCATGCTGTGTTGTGCTGTGTTGTGTTGTGTTGTGTCGTGTAGTGTTGTTTTGCGCTGTGTTGTGGTCTCTTCTGTTGTGTTGCATCATGTCATGCTGCACTTCTACGCCTGGCAAATGCAACGCATGATCCTCACCACTCAATCTCCCACCCATCCCCTTTTCCCTCCTGCGTACATTTGTATGTGCACAGCCTGTTGGAGTGATGCTGATGAAGCTGATGCGCCAGTGGGAGCACGTGTATGCCACGTTCCCCCTCATCGCTGCCGAGGACAACGCCAATCCCGCCTTTGTCGGCGGCGTCGACTCGGATATACAGTTTGACCTCCACCCAATCTCCAATGTGTCCCACCCTCAGCAGCAACAGCAGCAACAGCAGCAACAGCAGCAACAGCAACAACAGCAGCAGCAACAACAGCAGCAGTACAACACTGGCTCATCACATTCTCCTTTGCCATCTCCATCCGCTACGAGCACCACTTCGCACCAGTCTGCGGTGCAGTCACCACCACCTACATTTTCCCATTCTCTGCCACACAGCAGCAGACACAGCAGCAGCAGCAGCAGCGCGGCGTCTTCATCGCACATGGTGCACAGCACTGCTGCTAGCAGTCCTATTCCCGCGTCATTCTCCCGCTTCCACACACCAGCAGCCAGCATGCCCACGACAGCAACAGCGACAGCGACAGCAGTGGAAAGCAGCAGCAGTCGGTGGGCCGGTGCTTCTTCCTCTGTTGCTGCGTCACCAGAGCCGTCGCCACTGCCAGCACAGCCTGTGCACGCACACCCGCACCACGCAAGCGCACCACGCGATGAGCCAGCGATGGAGCATGAGACGCCCCAATACAATGCCGGTGGTGGTGGTCGTCGTCTTGGCAATGCAACACTCGAGGAATCTGCATATGCATTTGGTGCTCTCACCATGCCCGTGGCTGTGATCAACCTCCCCTCCAGCCACGACAGGCTCGCTCGCTTTGCTGCAGTCGCCAGCGCGGTGTGTGAATGTGTGAATGTGTGATTGTGTGATTGTGTGAATGTGTGCGCTTGTTGAGAGGTTGGCATTGCAGGTGCAGGGTGTGGCTGCTGTGTGTATTAGCTGCTGCTGGTGACACTGTATCTCCTCCTTATGCAGTTCCAACTCACACATCTTGGTGCACTGTGTTCTTAGGCTGGCCTGCCATTCTTCGTGTATGAGGCGACAGATGGACGCGACCTGTCGTACGATCGCCTGCTCGACCGCAGCCTCATCTCAGGTGCAGTTGCACGCTGCCCTGTTTCGAGCACACCGTGACATGCGATGCACACGGCATTTTCCTTGCGTGAAATTTATGTTCATATCACACACACACATACACACACACATACATACATACACATACACACACACACACACACACGCAACATGCGCACGTTGGCAGACGTGGTTCCACGGGAGCGGTTGGGCACGGTTGCGCAGGCGCTGTCGCACTTGCTGCTCATGGAGAAACTTGTCAAGACGACGTTTGAGGCCGGCATTATCTTCGAGGACGACGCAAGCTTCAACGGCAACTTGCCGCTCGCGCTGTCGCAGCTGCTGGCGATGGCGCCGGAGGACTGGGACCTCATCTCCCTGGCGTGCGATCCAGACACATGTGCACATGGGGAGAAGGTGTCTGACTGGTTCTTCAGGCCAACGCCAGAGGTGCGTGTGTCTTTATGTGCGTGTGTTTTTGAGAGGTGCGACATGGATGTGATACAAATGATGCATGAACGCGTGTTTTTCCTTTGCCATGATCCTGTGCAGAGTCCATGCTCACATTGATGCACACACACATGCACATACACACACACACACATGCACACACATGCAGTGCGAGGTTGGCTCTGTTGGGTATGCGGTGAAGAGGAAGACGGCCATGGAAATGATCCAAGATCTCATTCCCGTCAGCGCCCGCATCAGCGATTCGTTCTCCAGCCCGCTGTTCCTGGCCAACTACAACGTGTATTGCTTGGAGCCGCGCGTTGTCGTGCAGCAAAACCTCAGGCCAGACAGGTGTGTGACGGCGGCAAGCGCTTGGTTTTGATACTTGAGGAACATGAGCGCTCCAATGTGTGTGTGTGTGTGCGTGTGCGTGTGCGTGTGCGTGTGCGTGTGCGTGTGCGTGTGCGTGTGCGTGTGCGTGTGCGTGCGTTGTCTCCTTTGTTTGTCAGACCATGCACTCACACACACACTCACGCTCGCTTTCACACACACACACACATGCAAACAGGAGACTGCGCGACGCTGCTTGAGACGTGATACGCAAAAGGAAGGAAGGAGGGGGAGGAGGAGTTAACCGTGCCTTTTATAGTTGGAGAAACGGACGACGTTCAAAGCTCTTATGTACAGGTCAAAACACACGCGCGAACCAAATCAATCAAAGAGGGAAATGAAAGCAAGCAAGCGAGCTTACACACAGTGCAGCACAACCACAATAACACATTCTCGCACACAGTTGCGACATCGCTCGTTTTCGACACACACACACACACATACACACACATACAAACACACATACAAACACACAGGCACACACACACACACACACACACACACACACACACACACACAAACGCACGTGTGCATGGCCTATTGGACACGGGAGAGGAAAGGAAAGACGGCACCGAGGACAAAAGCAACAAACTCGTCCATGCGCGACACGTGGTTTGGCGAGCGGCAAAACTCAAGCACAATGTCAGTCGAGTGCGCATACACCATGTAGTTCTTGAGCTTCTTGCTGTCCTCCAGCGACTTGATCAGCTCCTTGGACACCTTGGATGGCTTGGGCGTGCCGCGTGTGCCGTCGTCAAAGCGAAGCTGCTCCTTTTGCGTCAGCAGGCACGAGGCAAACGCAGCCAAGTACCGTGCGCCAATGCGCACGTCGTAGGGCAGCTGCGTCTCCTGCACAAGCAACTTCATCCAGTGGAAGTCCCTGTCTGTAGCAGCCTGCTGCAGCATGCCAAGCACTGTGCTCAGAGCCGCCTGCACAACACTCGTGTTCCCACCACACTGCACAAGGTGCGCACACAGGCTGAGGGCGCGGCACCACAGCAGCACGGCCTTCTGCGGCGAGGCAAACGTGGTGGGGTCAAGCTGTGTGATCCATGACAAGAGCGCGGTCAGCAGCTGCTCCTCCTGGTCCACAGACGTCAGGCCCGAGATGCAGCGGAGAAGATAGACGTACAGGACATACACGCAGCGGCGCGTGCACGCCGCCTTGACAAACTCCGCCTCCACCAGCGACGGCACTTGGAAGTGCTCAAGCACCGTCGCCCAGTACAGCTGCCCGTTCTGTGCAAACGCATCGCAGGAGAGAAACGCACTGATGGCCGCCTCCATCACCTCGCATGCCGTGCCGTAGTCCGCAAGCGTCGCCACAGCCGCAGACAGCAGGGACAAGCACATGCTCGGGTTGGCCTGCAGAAAGGCGCGCACGGCCTCGTCCATGAGCGGCTGCTGCTCGGGGGATAGGTGGTTCCAGATGGCCAGTGCCTTGCGAAGCGCCGTGTCGATGATGCGCACGAGGGAGACGCGTTCGCCGGGGAAGCCGATGCAGTCGTCAAGCAGCGCAACCACCAGCGTCTGCAGGTCGTCGGGGCGCGCCGTGGAGATGCTGCGGATGCCAAAGTTGGTGCGCGCAGCAATCACCAGGATAGTGCGGTTCACTCGCTGCTGGAACGTAAAGTGCGTGGGCAGTCGCGAGGGTGTTGGCGAGTCCATGCCAGCGGCGCGGCGCAACAGCTTCAGGCTCGACGTCGTCTGGCGCGAGTGGCAATGGGGTCAGGGTACATCGGCGAGAACATGTGTGTGTGTGTGTGTGAGTGAGTAAATATCATTGGTGTCAGTGAGTTTCGGTGTGTGATTAAGTGTGTGTGCGTGTACGTGTGTGTGTGTGTGTGTACGTGTGTGTGTGTACGTGTGTGTGTGTGTGTGTGTGTGTGGGCAAGGAATAGAACATAGAAAAAAGCAAGGGGCGTGAGCTGATCACCAATCACAACACCACGTCTCATCCAACAACACCACAACTCGCCCAACAGGAGCCTCACCGCGGAAGCAAAGTTGAAGACGCCCTCGGGAGCGCAGCGCTCGTCGACCTGCTGCACGAGCTCTTGAAACGCGTCGTCAGAGACGAGGGCCGGGTCAAACGGCAGCGATAAGATGTGCTCGACAGTGTCACGGTGGTCCACAGCAATGGACGGTGCGTTGATGACGCCGCAGAAAATGTCCAGCACGCGGCGCCCTTGCTCCTGCGCAGAGGCGAGGTCACGGCCAGCAAGCTGCTGCAGCGACACCAGGCACTGCGCCCACGACAGCTTGGTGCTGAGGTGCGCAAGGAAGATGGCGCATTCCTCGGGAGCGCCTCTGACGAGTGACAGCAGCTCGTCCAAGCGGGAAGCAGGCATGGAAAGCATTGCCCAGTCAATGCGCAACAGTTCCGTGTGCACGGGACGAAGCACGTGTGGACACGCCTGCTGCGCAAACTCGCGCATGTACCACGACCACAGCTTCTCCAACCGATGGTCAGCGCCCCCGCGGCTGAGCCCCTCGTGCATGAAGGCGCCAACGGCAAACTGGACCACCACGCCGGCCGCCGTCTCCTGCATGCTGAACGGCTGGAAGGGCGCGCTCTGGGGATCCCGGGCACCCCGCGCACCGATACGCGAGGACAACCACGGCGCCACCAGCGACAGCAGCAGCTGGTGGTTCTCCTCCACATCTGTTTGCGGGTCGCGCGCAAGGCGATCCCACATGTGTTGGAGAAATGCGCAGAGCGGGTCGGCGTATGGCGCCCACTTGGCCAGCAGCGGGCCCGAGGAGCGACGGAGCTCAAGGCAGCGGCTGGCAAAGTAATGCAGCGTTTCGCGGCACTGAAACACGTTGAGGGCGCGGCCCGTCGCGTTGATGGCGGCCACAATGCCGGCAACGGCAGTCCACGTGGATGCCTCCATGCACTGCTCGGACGATAGCGTGATCATGGCGTCAAACACGTCGTTGTACAGGCGTGGGAACTTGTGGCGCAGGCACACCAGCAAGTTGCTTTCGTGCGCCGCATATGCGCTCTTGCCACCCGTCGTGAGCGTTCTCCTGCTGCCTTGCTCCGCCTCATCCGCCGGGCTGGCGCGGTGCCCGGACGAAGAGGACGTGCTGGCACGCGACCACGTTTCCTTGAACACGTGCGCGAGCGCAGTGACAAACTGGCGGCCGTCCTCAAGCATCGCCTCCTCTGCGGAGAGGTAGCGGTCGACGTCAAACCGGCCCAGCAGCTGCGCCACAAACTCGCCGTTGTCCGGCGTCAGGTTCCGGCTGATGTTCTCGTACGCGCTGACAAAGAGGTGGCGTGCGGTGTTGGGGCAGAAGATGGGCAGGAGGCGGCTGGCCTGTGCAGGGAACTGGAACAGCAGGTCAGCCAGCAGCAGCACACTGCGTTGGTCGTGCTGCACAATGCCGTTGCCGAGGGCATCAAAGCACTCGTTGAGGATGTTGTACGCGGGGTAATAGTTGGCGTTCATCATCTCGTAGTCGTCCAGCGTGCGAATGAGCGCAACGAAGAATTCGGAAGCGCAATCCCACACGTCTGCGTGCTCTGCGTCCTGTAAGCGGCGCAAATCCAGCACAGCCTGTCGTATTCTCATCGCAGCCGTGCAGATGCTCTCTGGCACGCGCGGGCCTGTGTGTGTGTGTGTGTGTGTGTGTGTGTGTGTGCAGTCGTGTGAGTTTGTGTGCGGCGGGGGGGGGGGGAGGGGAGGATAGTATGTGTGTGTGTGTGCACTTATGATGCTCGCAAACACCGTATTGCATACGCACGCAAATGTCGCCACACACACACATGCTCATGCGCACGCGCGCATGCACACACACACACACAACGTACTGTTGAGGATCTGGGCTTGCTCGTTGCGCGTCGCTTCAATGAGGTGCAGGACCTCCGGCACCTGCTGTGCGCGGCGCTGACGAATAACAATGACAGCCGGGCGAACACAGCCCTCCCTTCGGTTGCAAGGAACGCGTCGCTCAAGCACGGAATCGACGTTGACATACAGTAGTTTCACCTGGTCCACAAACTGCTCATCAAGCTCGGTGAGACGGCTCAGCTGCTGGTGGTGGGTGGTCGCTGCGGCAGAAACGGCAGCAAAGTCCGTCTTGATCGCCTCCATAAAGCGCTGTGGGTGGAGCGAGTCTGTTGTGAACAGTTGTGGGTTGGATGGCGGCTCCATGTGCAGACGTTCCTTGCCCAGCTTATCGCACTCCGTCTTGAAGTCGTCTGAGAAGCGGCTGAGCTGCGTGTTGTGTCGGACGGGCCGGCGTCGTCGTGAGTCTGCGTATTGCGACACGAGACCAAGGCGACCGCTCTTGAGAAGTGTTGTCTCAACGCGAGCTCGCCGCTCGCGAAGCAGCGGGTCCACAAGGTCCAGCCACATGTGCGCCTGGGCCTGGTTGAGGTCGGTGAAATCGATGCGGAACACGTGATCAAGCCGCTCCGGCGCATAATTTGGCGGCACTTCCTGCACGCGCAGCGTTTGGCGCCTCAGTGCGTCGTTGGTCAGCCAGTGGCGACAGGCGGCGTACAATGCATGCAGCTGTCGATGCACGTCCACACACGACGACTCCTGCTGATCGTGCGACTGCTGGTGCTGCTGCCCTGTCTGCTGCTGCTGGTGCTGGTGCTGGTGCTGCGTTGTTGACGATGATGATGTAAGCGATGACGCCGATGCGTGTGTGGACATGGCGTGGTCGTGGTACCGCTGCAGGCGCTCGAGGTGCTCAAGCGCTCGCCGCGTCCAAATGTGGTGCTCGCCCTCCAGCAACGCGCCCCCAAACACAAGCGACCCGTTGTTGTCCTGAGCCAGACAGCGCACATGCAAGTGTACATCAGTGTGTGTGTGTGTGTGTGTGTGTGTGTGTGTGTGTGTGTGTGTGTGTGTGTGTGTGTGTGTGTGTGTTGGTGTCAAACCGTGAGCACGCGCGAGTGTTGCGGTAAAACAGTTGGCGCAACAACTTAAACAACAACAACTTAAACAACTTCAACTACAACTTAAACAACAACAACAACTACAACTTAAACAACAACAACTACTACAACTTAAACAACAACCGCCTGTCCATCCTCTGCAGGACACAAAAGACAACGCAGGACTGTCGCAAAGCAGCGGAAGCAAACGGTGCCTCACATAAGCGTGGCTGAAGTAGAGGGCGAAGAACATCTGCATGTAGACAATGTTGAGCGGATGCGTCGGCGGGAGATGGCAGGCGTAGTGAAGAAAGCGAACAATGCACAGGTGGTCAAACTGCATCTTGGTTTCCTTCAGCACGGTAGCTGGTCGCTTGCGTGTTGCCTGTAGTCTGCGCCCAAACGCCATCCACGCGCTGTGCTGCTCCTTCATGTCGATGTACAGCGCAAAAAACGTCAGGAACGGCGTCTGCACATCTGCCGCACCTGACAAGCACCGTCAATACAACAAAAACGAAGTTGGAAGAGGGGGAGTTGTGTGAGAACGAGTACAACCCGAAAGGAAGGCAAACACTGAGTGCGGCAGTAGCATTTAACACACACACACACACACTCACTCACTCACACACGCACACACACACACAGAGTTGTTTACGCACCGCCCAAGTTTTCCTCTGCAACGGAGGCGAGAGAGGTGATGCCTTGACCGAGGAGAAACGTCTTGACTGTGCTGAAGATGGACTTTGGTTGGCGTTGCACCGCATGTGCGTACGCCTGCAGTCGTTCGTGCAGCAGAACCTGAAAGCCAGCACAAGCAGCGTCGTTGTTGATGTCAATGGGAGGGGCGGGGATTCGGTCGTGCAGACGTGCGCAGAGGTGAGTATGTGTTCGCACAAACAGCGGCTGAACGAATGCAAGCTTCAGTTCCACGCAAGAGAGACAGATGCTTCGCAGCTGCATCAGAAGGCATGTTGACACACGAGAGGCCAGACCCAAGGCACAGAGGTTGGATGGAGCTCACATGGATCATTGGGAGGGAGTGGGGAATGGTGCACACGGCTTCGAGCACAGCGTCCACGGCTTTTCGCATGGCCATGTTGGTTGGCCACATGCAGTCAGACGTCAGGCACCGCAGCCAGTACTCTGATGGATGGCGCGGTGGGGGGAGGTTGTGCGTGTGTGCGTGTGTGCGTGTGCATGCGTGTGCGTGCGTGCGTGTGTGCGTGTGCGTGCGTGCGTGTGTGCGTGTGCGTGCGTGCGTGTGTGTAAATGAGCAACAGCGCAGCAGACGAACGAGCAAGAAGGCGAAACATAATCATCAGAACAACAACAACAACAACAACAACAACAACAACAACAACAACAACAACAACAACAACAACAACAACAACAACAACAACAACAACAACAACAACAACAACAACACACACACACACAAACACACGGCACAAGACACTCACTTGCGATGGCGATGCCTGGGCTCGTGTGCTGGGCCTCTGCTGTTGCCCTGTACGAGGACGTGTCCAGCCAGTGGATGAAGCTCTTCTGCGCATGCCACACGCTGTGCTGCAGCAGCGGCAGCGCGGCGTCGCCAAGCTCCGTCACGGCGCGCACGACAACGTCATTCACCTCTGCCCGGCGTGCGGTGACGACAGAGGGGTTGAAGGCGAGCAGCGGCATGGCAATCTGCATGATGGCATTGACGGCAGCCTCTGGTTTGTGTCGCTCGAGCAGGAAGCGAAGATCGTTGATGCCCATCGCAGCAAACGCGTCGAAGCTCTTGCTTGCCTCCGTCATGAACAGGCGGAGGTACGAGCACACGGGGAAGTCGGCCTGCTGGTCGCGAAGAATGGAGAGGCGCGGGTGCGATGCAAGCGGATACACGACGCTGCTGCGCAAGTGGAGACGCAGCACAACATCCCAGTACATGTCCGCCAATGCACGGTGGGGCGAGTGCGCCTGACCACCGGGGTCTGGTGTTGGTTGTGAAACAGTAGCGGGGCAGTGAGTAAAAAGGTTTGTGTGTTTTGTGTTGTTTTGTGTGTTTGTGCTGTGGCCTGTACGGTATTGTGGCGTGTGTTGCGTGTCTGCACTGCGGTGTATGATGTGATGTACGTGTGTGTGATATGCTGTCTGTGTGATCGGAGTGATATTGCTCTCTCTTCCTCTCTGTCTGTCTCTCTCTCTCTCTCTGTCTCTGTCTCCCTGTCTCTCTCTGCCTCCCTCTCTCTCGGCCTCTGTGCTCATACGCTGGCGTGCGACGGCCTTGTGCTGTGCGATGGCGGAGGCGAGGATGAGAGCAATCTCACGCTGAACCTCAACGGGAATGAGAAGATCGTCCCCGTTCCTGGTGGCGCGATACGTGCAGCGGCGTGAGAAGCAGCAATGTGGACGGGACACAGCGCAACAACAAGCAGAGCTGTCAAGGCATCGTTCACTCGCTGTAAAGAAATCATTCGCACACAACACACAAAATATACACACACACAAAACACACACGCTGACATGAAACACCAAGACCACAGAGGTACAAACACACACACACACACAATGACCTCTTCTCCCTTCACTCCACCTTCCTCAAGATTACGCTGTCACACCTGGAGGAGATGTCTGCTGCCGTTGTGTTGAACTGCATGTGGGTAAGCAGCCGCTCTGCAAGATCAGCCTGCAGCGTACCCGGCTCCATGGTTGTCCACGACTTGAGAATGGCCAGGTCGTTTCGCGTCGGCACCCACCCGTCGTACCGAAGCGACGTCACCGCCTTGATGCACGCCTACACGCCGCGAGCACCACAACAGTAGCACAGTGTGAGTGAGTGTGAGTGTGCGTGTGAGCGCAGATACGGAGGTTGGATGAATAAATGGAGGGATGAGTTGGCGGTGGACAAAACACGGGCACGTGAGTGCATGTGTGTGTGTGTGTGTGTGTGTGTTTGCCTTTGAAAGGGTTACCTTGCCGATGGAATCAGCAAACGAGTTTGTGGCGTTGAGAATGACAGAGACGGTGGTTGGGTGGGCGGCGGAAATGGTTTCCAGAGCATCACAGCCGTGACGAACACACGCGTGTCGACTCGTGTGGCTGAAAAAAATATGCATCAGACGGAGACAGGGAGATGCGTGTGAACGGAAGTGAACGTATGCAACACAGCAGAGGGCAAGGCGAAGGGCCATCGCCATGAACACAAACGAGCAGTGCTGTGAAACCTGGGTGCACGGGTGTGAGCTTGCATGCAGTGGGTGTGCGTGTGCGAGGGTGCATGCAATACGCATGCACGTGCGCATGCAAGCATACATGTGATAGGCAGCGCACCAGACAAAGGAGAAGTAGAAGATTTCTTCGGCGACGGCGCAGACGAACTTCAACTCCGCATCTGCATCATCCCCGTGGAGCTAAACAGAAGGCAAGGAGGAGGAGGAGGAGGAGGAGGAGGTGGTGGTGGTGGTGGTGGAGGAGCAAAGGAGTGTGCATGGAGTGAGGAGAGCGCACGTGCTCGCGTGCGCGCGTATATGTGTATGTGTGGGTGTGTACATGTGTGCGTGTGCATGTGAAACAGGTTTATGCCATTGTGCTGTGTATAAGTGTTCGTGCCTTCCGTGATGCCGCCATGGACGCGAGCAAGCTGAAGAGGAACTGCCCGCTGGCCGGGTTGTCCTGGAGGCGGCGACCAAAGCTGTGAAAGCGATGCGCATATGTGTGAGAGCATGTGTGAGTAAGGGTTGCGCGACACGTGAGAGGGAGCGCGCGCGTGTGTGCGAGCGTAGGGGTGAGCGTTTGGCCAGCACATGGTGGCGGGAAATGTGCTGCAGACGCGGAGGTCAACCGATATGGAGGTGTTGATTGCAATGGTGGTGCTGAACGGCAGAATATGGCAGCAGCAGTAACAAGACGCACTCTTCTCGTTCCTCGACGCGGTTCAGCAGGAAATCACGTTCGGGCACGTTTGAGAACATGAGCTTCCCGCCCTGGTGGTGGGAATGGAGGAAGGTGAGCGACGTCAACAAACACAGACCTGGGTCTGCCTTACATCACATGCAGGGATATGTACAAGCGGATGTGCACACGTACAAACTGACGCAAGCAAGCACATGCATGCGGCATTCAGACAGACAGACAGACAGACAGACAGACAGATAGACAGACAGACAGACACACACACACACACACACACTCAAAGCGCATGCAAGACGGTTGGGCGCACCGTGAGGAGATGGCCAAGGATTCGCCACAGACTGAGCAGACTCAGCGACGCAAAGTCAATGTTGGGCCAGAAGGACCACTCGTTGTGCGTCGATGCTGTTGGAAGTCACCGTGTCAGCGCATGTGCGTGCGTGCGTGCGTGCGTGCGTGCGTGCGTGCGTGCGTGTGTGTGTGTTTGGTGTGAGCGTTGCAGTGCAAAGGGGAAATTGGGCGATTCAATGGTACCAACAGAGAGATGTGCACGCAGGGCAGCGGAGGCAACATACCCTTTTCAAACACAGTGAAGGTTTCGCACAGGATTTGGTCATAATTGGCCTGTAATTGCATCATGAATATGGACACGATGACGAATGAGCTACAGACACGAAAGGAAGTGGAAAAGTGAACACTTAGCGCATTTTTGAGCCGCAACACACCACAGCACACCACAGCACAACACAGCACACCACACCACACCTGGATGTCCTGCATGACGGCTGGGTCGACGGCGGCCTGGCCAACTTGCGCTTTGAGTTCGTTGAGGTATTCCGTGCACAGCCGCGTGCACTGCACACGCACACACACACACACACAGACATGAGAGCGAAAAGTGAGGAAGGATGTATTCGCGCACGAATGCGCACACATGGAAGCAAGAACACCCACATCAGCGTGAGGGGCAACGATTTCAAGCACGAACACACACACACACACACACACTCACACACACACACACACACACACACACACACACACACACACACACACACACACACACACACACTCACACACACACACACGTCTCTATATGCACACAGGTAGGCGTCGTTCAAATGGGGTGGTGGCTCACCGCGAGAATGTTGTGGCCAATGAGCTTTGAGAACGACTTGTGCTGACTGCGCAGGCGATCCGAGTACAATCGACCGAGACTGCGGATGTACACGCGACAAAACGCAAACACCCGCACAACCGCGGCCTCATCGTGTCCGCCTGGCCAGTGTTGAATGTGCAGATGGAGAGTGGGGTGCATGAGGTACTGTGTCAGCAACTACAAGCAAGGGGAATCGAAAGCAGAACCAACATAGCTGGTGCATGAAAATACTCGAGCACCCACCCACACACACACGCGTACATATCCCCCCCTCCACACACCTCTCGACTCGTCGCCGTCAAAGCCGAGGGTGAATGCGAGGATGGTGGCGAGGGGGAACTGTTCCAGGATTGCAAGGCACGCGTCCTCAGACAGAACGTGCGAGCGCTCGTGGGTTGTCATCGTCCCGCCGCCACCGTCTACAATGCACAGCACACAGACGCACACAGACGCACACAATACACACACACGCACAGACACACACACACACACACACGCACAGACACACACACACACACAATACACACACGCAATACACACGACAAGAGTCAGCTGCACAGTTGACATGGAACTGCCCAATGGTTATGAGCGATGCAAGGGTTCACCACGTGCACCGCAGGAGAAACTCACCGCCAACCCACAGCCAGTCCGAGAGAGACTCCTCGCCCTCTGCAGTCGGCGATGAACTGTTGGCACATACACACATGCAGGCACACACACACACACATACACACACACACACACACACACACACACACACACACACACACGCAAACGTGTTGTTTGTAAGTGGATGCGTTCGTGGTGTACGGAAACGCGTGTGATGGCGATACGCATGCAACCACGCAGACACAAAGCAGCAACAATGAGCGTGCTTGCAAGCAAGCAAGTCAATGCGCATGGTTCACTCACAGCTGAACCGCCACGTCATCGTCCACAAACGGCTCTGGATCGCGAAGGAAGTTGTCCAGCATGGCGAGGATGTGGTTGACGGTGTCCTCTGTCCACATGGAGCGGGGCGGAAACATCACCAGCTCAGCAAGGCCTCGTGCCAGGTCGCCAGGCACCCTGGTGGCGAGGAGCACGCCCGGGGGAGAGGGGGAGGGGAAGGATGTGAATGTGGATGGTGAGTCAGAGGAAAGTGAGGGAGCAGGAAATATGAGGGAGTTTGGTTTCAAGAGGCGCACAGAGGTGGCGATGCACGCAGGCAAAGTCAGTGAGAGACACACACGCACATGGATACATGGATACAGCCACACACACACACACACCCACACACATGGATACAGCCACACACACCCACACCCACACACACCCACACACCCACATGGATACAGCCACACACACACACACACACACACACACACACACAAAATAAGGTTGCGCACAGTACGCACCGTGCAATGTGGTTGAGAACATATCGGTGGTCGTGCAGTGTGCCGTACAAAACGAGTGCTGACACCATGCGTCGTGTCCATGATTTCACGTCTTGCGTAAACACATTGTCGCTGTCCACGCACCGCCGCAGAAACGAAAACAGCACGTCCAGACACTGGCATACAGTCACACGTGCGCGTACAATGGCAAGGGTGTGTGTGTGTGTGGTGTGAAGAACAGCGTGAGCGTGGCTGGCCACTGAAAGTATCACATGTGATGATCGACTTAACGACATGAAGATGTGATGTCACAGTGCTGACATAAAGTTGGAGGTTGGGAGGGGAGGGGGGAATGGTGGCACCTTCTGAATGGTGATGGTGTTTTTGCGATGGGTCTCGGAGGTCCACGATGTCAGGAACGCAGGCCTGTCCATTGCACCAATCCCATTCGCGTCCTGAACCAACAACAGCGTCTGCACGCAGAGGTGTGTGTGTGTGTGTGTGTGTGTGTGTGTGTGTGTGTGTGTGTGTGTGTGTGTGTGTGTGTGTGTGTGTGTGAGGCAGAGGCGGACGTGGAAATGAGCAGAAGATCTGTCTCAAGAACTAAAAAGACAGCGCGTGAAGCGGAAATTGCACAAACATAAATACACACACACACAGACAAACAGTGCACACACAAAGACAAAGACAAAGAAAAATGGTGTGCAGGCGAGTGCCAGGGCTTACGTTTTCGATGTAGTCGTCCACTTTGGAGCGCGACATGTGTGCGGAGAACTGACTTTCAACAACGTTTTCAAACGCAATCTTACGCAGTCGCTCCAGGCTTTCTTTCAAGTCCTGCACGTACTCGCTCTGAAACACGGCAACCTGGAAGCGCTCACGTGCCGCCACGCTTCGGTTATCGCCGCACCGCCCGTACTCCGTTCGCTCCACCGTGTCCACATCCCACACGCTGGTGGACGCGCGCTCAATGTGTGCAAGGGCATCCTCACTCATCTGCAGGGCGCCGCGCACAGCCTGCCTGGCCATGGCGTAGCGTTGCAGCAGCGTGTGCAGCGGGTGGTCGCGGTGGCTGCCCCCATATGTGACGAAGTTCTGCAGAAACTCTTCGTTCTGCATCAGGTACATGTTGCCGGTAAAGTGGTCGAGGGCCTGTGCGGGCACGGCTGGCGTGTCAACAAAGCCCGCAGAGGCGTGCACTGATGGCTGCGGAAAGGTGTCTTGCACGATCGGTGGCAGGTCAAGCTCTGCCATCGGTGCCGGCATCTGTACTTGGGACGCCGCTGTGATGATGGCAGGCGCAGCTTCTGCGGCAGCCTCGTGTTGCATCTGTTGTTGTTGTTGTTGTTGTTGTTGTTGTTGTTGTTGTTGCTGTTGTTGTTGTTGTTGCATCTGTTGTTGTTGTTGCATCTGTTGTTGTTGTTGTTGTTGTTGTTGTTGTTGTTGTTGTTGTTGTTGTTGTTGTTGGTGTTGCACGGGACGTGTGGCAAGCGAGCCCGGGGGATGTGCTGGCTTCACGTGTGCTGCGAGCTTTGATGGCTCCTGCTGTGCTGTCTCTGGTTGCTGCGTGCTGTCTTCAGCTTTGTGAGTTGCAGCTGGCTCCGTGTCCGTGTCGGCAGCATCGTGGCTTGCTCCCACTACCTCATCCGGCACCTGATCCTCCTCTCCCTCCTCCTCTCCCTCCGCCTCCCCCTGCTCTGCTTCTTCTTCGTCATGCAGCTGGTCCTGCTGTGCGGAAGGTTCGGTGCCAACCTCTTTTGCAGCAGGTGTTTCGCCGCCCACACCGTCGCCAGCGGGTGTGTCCTTGGCGGCGTGTGACGATGCGTCATGCTGTGTGTCGTCACCTCCGTCTTCCACCGTTGCTGCCTCCTCTTGGTCATCATCACGTTCTTTGTACTTTGGCAGCTTCTCCACATCGATTGGCGTGGGAATGGGCCCTTCCACCTGCAAGCGAGGGAGGGATCACGACAACGTCAATGTCAGCGTCAACCAGCGTCAACGCACGCGACGACCAAGGATCAATCAGCACGCGCTCACAACAACAGCAATCAACACGAGCGGTCAACAAGACAAGCAACCAGCGATCAACACACGCTTCGCTCTTTCTGTTTCCACAGCCCGACGAACCTCAGGCTGGCGTTGCTTCTTGTGTTGCTGCTTCTTCTTTTTCCTCTTGTCCTTCTGTTGCTTGCTGGGCTTGGGCGCAACAGCCTCCATGGTTGTGCGTGTGTACGTGTGTCCTTTTGAGAGACAGACAAACAAGTGGTGGTGGTGGTGTGTCGTCGATGTTGAGAATGTCTTGCTTGTTGCTTGCTTGGAGCTGCTTCGCTTCCTTTTTGCCTTTTGTTTGTGTGTATGCCCCACCATCTTGCTTGATGACGCATCGCTACATTTCATGCTGTCGAGAGCGACGAATCACCGCGGGCGGACTGACACACGATGATGAGCGACGACAGCACAACCACAGCAGAGGGTGCTGGTGGAGAGCTGATTGTGCGGTCCACGGAGATTGTGGACTTGAACCAGGAGGTGAAGCAGCGCGTCGAAACAGAACCATGCGCACGGTGAGCCACAGTGAAAACACAGAGAGAGTGTGCGTGTGTATGTGTGTGTGTATGCGTGTGTGTGTGAGAGGAGACAACGGAGTGGGTGTTTCGAGCAGGAACACTGTGCGCGTAACGCCTTCTTCAGAACGCGTGTTCATTCACAAGACACACCCTCAACACCTGGTTTACACAACACCCGCACGCTCTCATGCACACACACACACACACACACACTTACACTCACGTGCATGCACATTCAGGCCATATCTGTCTGTAAAGTTTGCCAAGGAGGCAAAGCGGCACTGGGATCTGTTCTACAAGCGAAACACAGTCAACTTCTTCAAGGACAGGCACTGGCTGACGCGGGAATTCCCCGTCTTGATGCAGGAAACCAACCCACAAGGTGAGCGTCCCGTGCACCTGGAGATTGGCTGCGGGGTCGGCAATACCGTGTTCCCTCTGCGCAAGGAGAACCCCCGCTTGTTTGTCCACGCCTGCGACCTCTCCCCACGGGCCGTTAACTTTGTCAAGGTGCGCTTGTATGTGCCTATGTGCGCAAGTGGGTGTGTGTGTGCATGCGTGTGTATGCGTGTGCTTGTGTGTGTGTGTGTGCAAGTGTGTATGTACAAGCGTGTGCATGTGTGTGTGCGCGGATATGTAGATCTTCGTGCGCACATGCAAGCACGTCTTCAGCCTATTCATCATTTGGCCCGCACCACGAACCACACAACACTTGAGCTCCTTTTCCCCAACACCATCACTGCCGTTTTTCAAATTGGCGCATGCCTGATGTTGTCCTCTGTGGTGTAGGGCCATGAGGAGTTCACTGAGGAGGACTGCCACGCGTTTCAATGCGATCTCACCCGCGATGACGTCTTGGAGCACATGGAACCAGAGAGCTGCGACACAATCACGGCGCTGTTTGTCCTCTCTGCCATGTCCATCGACGAGATGCGCCTGCTCCTGGCAAACGTCGTCAAGGTAGTGGCGACACCAACACGTGCTGCTGCTCTTGCTGCAGCTGCAGCTGTTGTTGATGATGTTGGTCTTTTCTTCGACGGCACCTGCATTGTGCTTTGTCTGCATCGTGTCCTCTTCTGAGCAGACATGAGTCTGCTGTGTTGAGGATGGACTCACACCCTTCATTTCACCCGCGCTCTTCTTCTTGCACATCCTCAACCCCTTTATCATACACACGCGCCTTAATCATCCTCACCCATCCCTGCTTGCTCACACATGCTCCCCTCGTCTTTCAACGCTCTATCTTGGCATGGTGCGCGCAGGTGTTGAAGGCTGGCGGGGCCGTGTGCTTTCGTGACTACGGCATATATGACCACGCCATGCTGCGCTTTAAGGTGATGAACCATGGCCGCACAATCGCATACCTATTAGCATGTGCGACATGGCGTCTTTTGTACACAACGGTTCACTGTGCCGTGCCAAGCGTTTACTTCCATTGCGCCTGCGCCACTGCTTTTAACACCGCACAAGCAAAAGCAAACGCTCTTTTCCCTTCCTTCTTCTTTCGAGCGTCGTATGCATCCATATTGATGCTGTTGGTGTCATGATTGCTGTTAATGTTTCATTCCTGCTCATCAAGTACACCTCTCTGCTCCAAAAACACCAACGGCAACAGAAGGGACACAAGCTCGCACCGCAGCTGTATTACAGGCAGGACGGCACGCGCGCATTCTACTTTGAGCTCGGTCGGTCCTATCTCGACGCACGCACACACACACACACACACACACACACACACACTCTCTCTCTCTCTCTCTTTGTGTCTCATGCTGCGTAGGGTCGATGCGACCCTGCCATGTCGCCGTCTTCACACTATTTGGTTGGTACGCACAGCCATTCACCCTCGCGATGTGTGTGTTTGGTGTGTTTGCTTGTCTTCAGAGCAAACGCGGGCACTCTTCAAGGAATTTGGGCTGGAGGTGAGCACGCTTTGCACATTCGTGTACGTGTGCATGTATGTGTGTGTGTATGTGTGTGTGTGTGTGCTCAAGTGTTGTGCATGTATGTGAGCTCAAGTGTTGTGTGTGGGTGCGTCTGTGTATGATGAGTTCAGGTGAGAACCGAGGTTTGTGCGTCTGTGTGTGCACATACACACATGAATGCCTGCACGCGCACACTGTGTGTTCGTGCATGATGTCGAATCTCATCTCTCCGCATTGCCACCTCTGTCACCATCGAACTATCATCACCACCACGGCCTGGCCAGGCTGACGACCTTGCGTACGTGAGCCGCCGAACCATCAACAAGAAAGAGGGCGTAGACTTGGCACGCGTGTTCGTGCAGGGAACCTTTGTGAAACAACGGCAACAACAGGCTGGCGACGGCGACGATGATGATAGTGCTGATGGTGCGGATGCTGCTGTTCATGGCAGCGGTGATGCGAATGATGCCAGTGACCATGCAGGGAAGGCAGACGGTGCCGCAGATGACTAGGTGCCCTCAGATACGCGCTGTTGATGGGATGAGCACGGATGGGCGTGTGTTTGTTTGTGAATACCAAGCATGTTGCATTTGCAATGGTGTATGGCTTTGCTGCTGTGTAATTGAAGACGACCAAAGTGCGTTGTGTTGGATTGAGAACAGAAGAAAACGCAGCAGACACCAGGTGGGCGTTGCGGTGGAGAGACAGAGACGGGGTTGGGAATTGCGATGATTATCAGCGATAGCCGACACACACACACACATGCACATGAAACGAACTGAACACATACATATACACACATGCACACTCATACACACTCACACACACACACACATGAACACAACTACAAGCGTCGACTAAACACACTCGCGACCATAGTTGCCGCTGCCAGATGGGGTGGTGCCTTCAGGGCACGACTCAACACACTCCCCATCAGCCAAGTACATGGCGTTCCTGCAGCGTGTGCATGTGGCCTGTCTGGGCGTGTTGTCAGCCTCCCAGTCGCACTGGAAGCAGTTGGTGTTGTCAGTGCACTTGCACGGTCGTGTGCGGTCCGTCAGGAAACGGTTTGAACGGCACGAAAACGGTTCCAGGCACTCGCCTGCAGCATTGCGGTGTGTGTGTGTATGAGGGTATATGTGTGTAGACATGTGTGTGTGTGTGTGTGTGTGTGTGTGTGTGTGTGTGTGTGTGTGTGTGTGTGTGAACGAGGGAAAGTGAAAAGGCGGCCAACAAACACAGCCACCATGCTGCAGAGTAGATGAAAGAATGGGCTTGAAATCACGCAGGCAAGCTCATACGTCGCTCTCACTACCACCCTCAGCTCTCAAGAGCCCCCGTCCCCCTTCCCGGGAACCACAATCACTTGAGCACATACGTCCGTAGTCGCCGAGGCCGTAGTTCGTAAAGCCGGAGGGGCACTGCTGCACACACTGGCCATTGTGGAGATACAGGCCGTTGCGGCAGCGCAGGCAGATGTTGCCTTGCTCTGTCCATTGGCACAGGAAGCAGTCCGGTTCGCAGGGGCACTTGGCGCCGTGGAATGGAGAGGTGTTGTCTTGCACGCGCAGGGAACGGCACACGACAGGCTGCGGTTGATAGAACGCACAAATTAAAGGGTCAGGGTTGTGTGAGGATTGTTTGAGTATTCATCTGTTTGGAAGTGCCTCGGGGCGTGGGGCTCACATGCAAATGTTCGTGCTTGCAGGCAACCAAGAAATGTCCCACACAGCCACGTTCGCCACAATACACAACAGCGACAACAACAACAACAACAACAACAACAACAACAACAACAACAACAACAACAACAACAACAACAACAACAACAACAACAACAACAACAACAACAACAACAACAACAACAACAACAACAACAACAACAACAAACGCCCGAGTGAGCAACGTACCCCTGGGTGGCAGTAACGGCCAAAGGAGGAGAAGCCCGTGCCGACGGGAACCGTGCCTTCTCCACACTCCGTAACGCATTGATTCTCAGAGAGGTACTGGCCCCAGACACCGACAGAATAAGGCAAGGGTTTGAGCACACGTGAACGCAACAGGATGTGTGAGTGAGTGAGTGAGTGTGTGTGTGTGTGTTTCTTCATAGCACAGGCAGCCGCAGGCAAGCATTCAGAGCGCGCATGTTGTGATAGACTTACTCTGTTATCACGACACGAGGTGCACTCAACCTCTCCCGTGCTCTTGGTGATGCGGCAGCGGTGGCACCCCTCAATCCCGCAGTCACACCCTTCGCCCGTGGGGGAGCCCACAATCGTGTCCCGAAGACACTCTGCCCGCTCACGGCATTCAACACCCACGAGGTAGAAGTCGGCTGAGCACGCCGTGCACACAACGTTGTTGACACCAACACCGTATGTGCACGTGCTGCAGCCGCTCGGGCAGTCACACGGCAGGCCCTGTTGGCGACAGCGTCGTGAGTGATTGTGAACACAAGTGAGCGTGAGTGAACATTGAGGGTGTAAGTGAGCGTGTTGCAATCTACAATTGTTGCGTGGCACCACATGACATCTCGGTGTGGTCGGTGTCGCCAGTGCACGAGCACCGCTGATGACTGACGTTGCCGTCGACGCCATCTGTGCACGTGGCGGGCGGCGTACACCGTCGGCCATAGTCGCCGCTCCCTGTCAGCGCATACCCGCTCGGACACTCCTGATACCGGTGATGGTGGACCCGGGGGGGGGGGGAGTTGTGTTGGTGTAGCGGGGAAGAATGCGTGTGAGCGAGCAATGTAACAAAACCAAAAAGCGTGGTAGTGTGGGGTATGGGGATTCACATTGGCCAGTGCCATCCAACAACAAGGGATCCGCCTTCAGTCGCGCGCACACACACACACACACAGACACACACACAGACACACACACACAGACAGACATACACACAGACAGACATACACACACACACACACACAGAGACAGACAGACACAATACAGCCGTGTCACCATCGACACGAACCTCTGCAGAGATGCATGTGAAGGTGTCCGCGCTCAGGTAAAGGCCATTCCTGCAGCGCGTGCATGTCGACTGCCCAGGCGCATTGCCGGCCTCCCAATCGCACTGGAAGCAGTTGGCAATATCTGTGCATACGCACTCGCGAGACGGATCAGACTCGACGGTGGAGCCGCGGCATGTGAACGGGTTTGTACACTCGCCTGCAGAGCGGGCAAATTGGACAGGCTGGTGAGTGGATGGATGGCTTTGGGATCATGCACAAAGCTCGCATGTGTGCTTGCAGCAAGTGCAGAGAGAAGGGGAGAGGGGCGTGTGCGGTTGTCAAAGGAATCGGGAGTCATGACACAGAAAGACACTCCTCAATCACGATCAAGGAAGCGAGGTCGACGAAACTAAGTTGATTGAAGCAAACGAATCACACACACACACACACACACACACACACACACACACACACACACACACACACACACACACACACACACACACACGCGCGCGCGCGCGCGCGCGCGCGTTTCCCGTGTGTACATACGTCCAAAGTTGCCGAGACCGTAGCTCGTGAGCTCTGATGGGCACTGCTCCACGCACTGGGCCTCGTGCAAGTAGAGCGCATTGCGACAGCGGAGGCAGCCCACATCCTCGCCCGTGACCGTGGACACGGCGCATGCGAGGCAGTTGGTTGTATCGCGCGTGCAGGTGCACGATGTGCCAGTTGGCGTCTCACCTCGCCGGCACTCCACTGTCAACGGGCGCGTTTGTAACAGTTGGGAGAGAGAGAGAGAGAGGGGGGGGGGGTTCAACGGGGGAGGAAGGTGATGGTGGCGGTCAGAGGTGAGGTGTTGAAATGCAAAACGAACCAAAACCAAAGACAAAGCACGAGCACCAAGGTCGGCCATGATATCAAGCAAGACACGGGTGGTGAAGAGCAGCAAGCGTGCTGCTGCGTTGGGAAAGCAAACTGCATGCAGGCAAGCAAACCACAGACTGATTTGGTGGATGACACTGTGGGTGCATGACGCGTACCGACGGGTTCGCATGAGTAGACAGCACAGCAACCGTCAAAGTCCGTTTGAACAGGCAATTCGTCTGCGTTGCACTGCGGCACAGAGCATTCAACATTGTCACATCCGGTTGTTGTTGTTGTTGTTGTTGTTGTTGTTGTTGTTGTTGTTGTTGTTGTTGTTGTTGTTGTTGTTGTTGTTGTTGTTGAGGCTGCGGGGCACGTTGCCTGTGGATCGAAGAATTCGCCACCCTGCTCCTGACAGTCGAGAGCAGCGGCCTCCAGGTCTGACGTCACGAAGCAGAAGCCAATGTCGGACAGCGCGCACCAGCTGCACCCGCTCGTGCCGAGGCAGTCACCACATGATGCCTTGGTCTGACACGTGGCGCCTAGTGAATTGGGGGCAGGGGAGAGGAGGAGGAAAGGAAGTGACAATGCATCAGTGAGGAGACTGCAATATGTAGTTACACTTTGGACACGGCACACAATTTACAAACGCATGTGCCCTGTTTCTTTCTCTCTGTGTCTGTGTCTGTGTCTGTGTCTGTGTCTCTGTCTCTGTCTGTCTCTGACACACAGACACACAGACACACACAGACACACAGACACACAGACACACGCACAGACTCAGACACAGACACAGACACGCACACACACACACAGACACACAGACACACAGACACACAGACACATACAATGCTCACGCACTTGTGGGACGGCACTCGACATCTGGGCAGCACTGGCCAGGCTGGGGCGTTTCAACCAGCTCATATCCGGGCTCGCAGATCGGCGTCGGGCATGTCCCTGGGCAGGTTTGGGAGCACTGGCTGGCGTTTGCAGCCAGCATACCGCCTTCCTCGAAGCACAGCGCGCCTGCGCCGTTGGTGTTCAAGCACGCGGCCACACCATCAACCGTACCGTCACTGCACCACACGCAGCCCTCCTGGGAGAAGCAGCCCTCACATGTATCCTGCTGGGCGCATGTCGGCGTGTCTGTGAAGCAACACGAAGTTGCACGCGTTCAGGTGGGCGTTTGTGTGTGCGAGTGAGGGACTTGAGGGAAGGAAGAACTGTGTGTGCGAGTGAGGGACTTGAGGGAAGGAAGAACATATTGCCCACAAGCTTGCGCGTGCACACACGCAGAAACACAGACACAGCCACAGGCACAGACACAGACACAGACACACACAGACATACACACACAGACATACACACCTACATACTACAAAGAAACGCGGGCAGACCTTGTGTGACGCAGAGCATTTGGGGACAGCACTCTCCGTCCTGCAGCGGCAGCGTCATGAGCTGCTCTCCTTCGTCACACTGCAGCTGTTCACACGGGCGCTCGGAGGCGCACGGATCTGTGGCCACGGGGCAAGAGGACGCGCTGCTAATGAGTGCGCCGCCGAGCTCTGTGCAGTCTGCGCTCGAGGCTTCGTCATCCGGATCAAGGCAGTCCGTGTACAAGACCACGCCAGACTGAGTAATCTGACAGTAAGAGCAAGACATGGCAGCGCAGGCCGTGCAGTTTGAGCGGGCGCTGGCGCAGGTCGCTGCCTGGTCCGTGGTGGCGCTGATGTCGAAGAAGCGTTGGCAGGCGGCCTCGCAGTCCGCCACCCAGACAAGGTCCTCTGTCAGCTCGCACAGGGATGCGCACTCGCCCCGAGACGCTGCTTGCGCCCCGAGAGTGCAGCCAGCCTCGCAGTCGTCCTGCCGCCCAGGGATGTTGTCTCGCTCAGCCAGCTGGGAGCAAGGCTCCCTGCATGCGTCGCCGGTATCCGTGCCTGCAGGCACGTCTTCCACCTGAAATTGGAGCGGTTCGTCGCACACGCCGGGGCAGTCGGTCGTGCCATCCACCTCGACCGTGCACACTTCTTTGATTGGAAAGCACGCCTGGCCAAACGGGCATGCGTCTGGCTGCGACTGCATGCACGCCTCTGTCGTTGTGCAATGATGACAATGGTTGTCGTTGTGGTCGGTGCGATGTGAGTATTGGCTGCTACGATGTGAGTTGGCCGCGTCATGGCCGCAACAAACAAACTTCAAGCAAACAGTCTTAACAGTGCAAGCGCCACAGCGACCAGCTTGATTGATTGCCCACCTTGTGCATGAACATGAAGCGAGGAGGCAATGGCTGCAAGCAGCACAGCCAGCGTGGCTGCACACGCCATGCGCGTCACTGCCGCCATTGCTGAGCTGCGGGGTTGAGGAGTTTCACGTCTCTCACGTCTCACCACGTTTCCAGCTATTTCCTTTGTGGGTTGGCTCTCGAGTGCCTGGAATGAAGGGATTGGAAGGACGAGAAGTGAGACTCAGACAAAGAGAGAAGCTGTGCGTGCGTGTGTGTTGAGAGTAAAGTCAGGGCTGAGCGATACACTCACAACACACACACGTTTGCCTTATGTATTTGCTTCCCAGCCAACCAGCAAGCAGCGCAACAACACAAGTGTCTCCGTCTGTATTCGACCCACCCGCCCAAAACAACAATGGAAAACCGGCACAACACAAAAATTATTCAAATTGGCCAATCAGGTCGCACTGTTTTATTGTGGTGCGCGATCGTGTGTTTGTGGTGGTTGTTTGAGTTGTGACAAATGTGATTGATGTGACATGCTGCCGCTGCTACTGCTGCTGGTAGTGGTGCTGCTGCTGCTGGTGGTGGTGATGGTGGCGGTTCACAAGTGTACAAGGTGCTCTTGCTTGGCAATATAGTCGTCTGGCTGGTCGTGTGGGATGGCACGGATCATCACTCCATCATGTCATCGTTGTCTTCTTGCTCCTGCTCCTCTGGTTCTCCCTCTTCCTCGCCGCCAGCGAGCGGCGCAAGCGTGAGCACGTCTGTGGCCTGCGCCTTTGCTTCCTCGTACTTCCACTTTGGATACACACGCTTGTACAGGTTCAACAACACTGTGTCGTGCGCCTTGAGCTGCTGGTCAAACACGCACTTCATGTGCCCATGCGTACCCAAGCTCTCCTACATGAAACACGCAGAGTGCGGGGAGAAGCCAGGGACGGGAGACGGTGAGGAAGGAGAGGCGGTGATTTGGAGCAACGCACGCGTCGATGAACGGACAGACGGACAAACAAGATGGACAGGCGGAAGGATGGGTCGATGATGGACAGAAGGATAGATATTACATGCACACAGATACACACACACACACACACACACGATACACACAGACCCCCCCATACACAGACACGATACACAGACGATGTGCACACCTTGATGTGACCGCGACGGCCAAGCTTGGTGGTGAGCTCGACGGGCCTGAACCAGTGGATGTCATCGCAGTTGAAGAACATGTGCCGAATCACGGCAGAGCGCTTGTTGATCTTAAACGGATATCCGGACAGGCGAATGCGCTTGACAACAATGCGGTCCGGGTTCACGTTCACAACAGCGCCGCTCGCGACCAGCAGCTGGCTGCCATCCTCCATTTCCCTGCAAAACCGTGCGCATCAAAGACAAAAACAAAAAACAAGCACCATGAGCTATCAGTCACACGTTACACCGGCAGCCACACAGCAATGGCAAACGCACAAGCGTGTGCTGCACAGCAGCTTTGTCTTGGGCAACCACAGCCCGCACAGGCCACAGGCCACAACACACCATGAACTCTTCCCTTCAAATCCAATCCCAAGCACGCATCACGCGCCAGCTTCGTGCAAGAGTGCGTGTGTGCCGCACTCCTCGCGTGGTTGGGAACTGACTTGAAGCAGAGGACGGGCATGGGTGGATAGACGACGGGGGCAATAACTGTGGCGACAGCAGACGCGCCAGGCTGCAGGAAGCGCTCAAACTTGTGCTTGTTTCCGTTGGAGTTGGAGGAGAAGATTGGCTCTGCATAGAACCGGCGCGTGCCCGTCTGGAACACAAGCCGCTCCTTCGACCTGGGAATGGGTGGTGTTTGTTGGGTGGAGAGAGGGGAAGACACGTACAAGGGTGAGGAAAAACGCGTCCAGGGTGATTGGATGGGGCAGGAGAACGTGGTCGGGGCGGACGTGAGGAGATATGGTTTCTCGTGAGCAGAACAATGCAAGCAAAGGCAAGCAATGACAAACAAAGGCAAACGAAGGCAAAACGGCAAATGGCCAAGTGCACGTACACAGGAGCAACAAACAAGTGCAGTAGGCGCGGCTCACTTGATGGGTTCGTTGTATGTGGGGTGCATCTTGATGAGGAAATGGACGACAGACATCTTGTTCTCGTGCTCCATGAGCACCCACAGCACAAGCGGCATGTTGATGTCCACGGACTGCGGGTAATCCTCAGGCACATCCGCAATGCACACGGTTACGTACGTGCCCTCGCCCACAAGAAACGGTTGCAGCTACAGCGGGTGGGTGGCGGTGCACAAGGTTGAGCCATAAGAAAATGAAGGAGGCGTGCTGAAACCAGCGCTCAAGTCACACCCAGCAACGAAAACAGAGAGAAGCCGCGGGCAGACAGAGCAACCAAAGCGCAGGACCACGCACACACACACACACACACACACACACACACACACACACACACACACACATGCACACACACACACCTCCTCGTCGCTGTCCTGCGTTGCCAGGTCCTTGATGGCGCGTCGGCGAGTGTGATCAAAGTTCTTAAACTTGAAGATGCGCGCGTATTGGGGCGGAAGGTCCTCACGAGGGTCCCAGGGGGTGTGGCGGAAACTCTGCAGGCCACGGTACTTGGCAAAGCGCACGCGCGCGGGCTGGTCCGCAGGCGTGTCAATCTCGTCTGGAAACTCAAAGTCCTCTGTCGCCGCGCGCAATTTCTGCCACAACAGAAACCAAGCACGGTGTGGTGTGTGTGTGTGTGTGTGTGTGTGTGTGTGTGTGTGTGTGTGTGTGTGTGTGTGTGTGTGTGTGTGTGTGTGTGTGTGTGCCTGTGAGGCAGGGAAGGGGGCACGTCACCCATGACGCTGTGGTCCAAAACGCACCCTTCCTCTCGTTCTTTCAAACCACAGCCAGCAAAACGTAGACACCCACAACGGACCTTGAGCTCCTTCTCTTCTTCGGTCATATCCATGGTTGCGTCGTATGCCTTTGCTCGCTCCTGCGGGTCAACAATGTACTCCCGCTCCTCCAGATCGTCATCATCGTCGTCCTCATCGGCAATCGGTCCGCGCTGGTGCGGGGAACAGCCACAGGATCGGGTGGGTAAGATAGTGAGTGAGATAGTGAGTGAGATAGTGAGTGAGAGCGTGAGTGTGTGTGTGTGTGTGAGCGAGTGAGTGAGTGAGTGAGTGTGTGTGTGTGTGTGTGTGAGCGAGTGAGTGTGTGTGGGTGATTGAGTGTGTGTGTGGGTGTGGGTGAGTGAACATGCATGCAGATGTGTATGCGTGAGTGTGCGCGCTGCCAGGGTGTATTTGCTTCCCCATGGAGCACAAGAGGAACGACGAGACACGAAACAAACAATAAGAATTGCGAAGGACACGGAACGTCGCGCGCGTCGTGTGCAGGGCTCACCTCCATGTTTACAGAGTCTGCGTCACTGCCATCGGCGCCACCGACGTACTTTGCGCCCTTCACCGCCTCCCAGATGTCCTTATGCACCGCGTTCATCTCGTCTTCGTCCTCGTCATCCATGGCCTAGGAGGAGAGCACGCACACACGGGCCACACGTGTAAGGAGAGAGGAGAGACAGTGTATGAGTGTGTGTGTGTGCGTGTGAGTGTGGGGGGGGGGGTCAAAAAGATCATATCAGCTAACATCACACAAAATACAGTTGACAGCATACACGCAGAAGTTCATTCTGACACACGAGCAACAACAACCACTCGCCGAAGGGCGTGAGCATTCGCAGCATCACATGCCGACACCCACCATGGACGTGTCGTTGTCGCCGGCATCGTCGTCCTCGTCATCGTCGTCGCCAATGAGCCAAGATGCCTGATAGTCTGAAAACCCCTTTGGCACGCGCACCTTACGCGTCTGTACAGTCTACACACCACAACCATCACAGGAGAGCAGACCGTGGGAATAAGCGAGTAAGCTCACGGCAGTGATTCGAGGTCACCACATGCAAGGCGAGTGTGGCACTTGAACTGTGCACACAGACAGACACACACACAGACACAGACACACAGACACACACAGACACCCACCCACACGCCCACCCACACACCCACCCCCACCCCCACACAGACACACACAGACACACAGACACACAGACACACAGACATACAGACACACAGACATACAAACGCCCGTACCATGGCGCGGTGTTGGACGCTGTCTGCTTGTGCGAGCTCTTCCTCGGTGGGGAAGGTCTGTTCGGCATCGAGGGGATCAACCTCCACCTCCGATTGGAGCGTGTGCTGGAATTCAGGGGTTGGCGCGGCAAGCACGGTGGCATCGTCACTGCCGGCCTCTGCGGTCGCATCCATGGACGCCTGGTTCGACTTCTTGCTCTTGTGGGACGACGGGATGGGCTCTGTTGCCTGCAGCACACGCGACATCTGGCGTGCGCCCAGGCCAGGAAGGTAGACAAGCGCGTTGACGTTGAGGGACGGCCCGCGCACGTAGCCTGTGACACGCAACTCCCGGTTTGCCGCATCGTAGCTGACTCGCTCGGCCATGACGTGGGTGCGCGCCTCGCGCCAGTGCACCGTCCTGCGCTTCTTGTTGGCGATGCCCCAGAGGCAGGTCTGGTAGTCTGATGGCTTCTCGATAAACTGCACGGTGGTGTCCGGCAACAGGTCTGTGGCCTCCTTGGCAAACGTGCGCTTGACGTCGGAGCGTTTCTTCTGAGGCAGCTCTTCCAGATCCGTGAGCACGTGCACGGTGGTGGGGACGCCCTGTGCACAGAGGCAGTTGATCAGGAGCTGCCGGTCCTCGGCCACCTCCTCGTATGCCTTGCCCACAAACACGACGGTGTCGGCGACCTTGGTCAGCTCCAGCGTCGCCAGGACGTTGGCTGAGGCAACGGCGATGCTCATCTTCTTCTTCAGGCGTGTGGAGAAGAAGGACACGTCCAGCGCATCCGGCACCCACGTGCCGTCTGCGTTGGCGCCACCGCCGCCGTTGTGCACGCCCTTTGGCACGGAGGCCTGCACAAGCTGGTCACGCAGGTTGATGGCGGCCTGGGTGTCCTCTTGCAGGTGCACAAGCAGGACAAAGTATGGCGGGGCGTTTGTGGTGCCGATGCGGCGCTTGGCCTGCATGGCGGCGTCGCGCTTCGCAGCACGGGCCTGCGTCTGCTTGAGCTTGCGTGCGGCCTTTGAATCTGCGGCCTTCTTCTTGCGCGAAGCTGCCGTGGCAATTGTTCGCCCGGCCAGGCGGTCCAATCGTTGGCCTTTTGTTCGGAACCTTGTCTTGTGCGACTTGTTCTGCTGCTTCAGCGGACCAGCCTCATGGCGATGCGACATGGCTGGGGGGAAGCGCGGCGATGGGCCGGTGGAGCTGGTGGTGGGGCAGGTGTGACCGCGTGCCGCTGTTGTCGCTGTTGTTGGTTGTTGTCGCTGCGGTGCACGTGGATTGCCGAAAATTGGCAAATAACTTACACAACTTATCGTACGGGCGGTCCTTCCTTGCGCGATGTCGTGTGTGTGTGTGTGTGTGTGTGTGTGTGTGTGTGTGTGTGTGTGTGTGTGTGTGTGTGTGTGTGTGTGTGTGTGCATCTTCTGTGTGTGTGTGTGTGTGTGCATCTTCACTCACTCACTCACTCACTCACTCACTCACTCACTCACTCACTCACTCACTTACTCGCTCCTTCACTCACTCACTCACTCACACTCACTCACACTCACTCACTCACTCACGCACTCACTTACTCGCTCCTTCACTCACAACCCCTCGCACTCCCTGTGTCTGGGTGTTTGCTTTGGTTCGTTTCTGTGCCTCATGCAGCTAAAGACTGTTGTAATGTCATGTCATCGAACTGACTCACTCATCGTCGTCCTCTTCAAAGAACACAAGGTCACATACAATGGACGCAACAAACAATGCGAAGCGGTGCGTGTGTCTGCCACCACATATCACAACAAGACCGAAATGTCAACGGGCACAGCTAAGAAGAGAGTGAACACTGCGCGCACACGTGGCGAACACACACACACTCACTCACTCACAAGCGTAACTAACAACAAGTGCTCACTCAGGTCAAAACATGTAAGGAGTAACACAGGATATGTAGGTGCGGCCAGCGCATTCAAATAGCACAGTCAATCAGAACCACACAAATAAACACACAAACACAAACACACACACACATGAAGAAGCCATCACGCATTGGATCAGTACTGGAGGGCGGTGGCCATGTACAGGCGGTCGTCATCAGACACGCCGCGATCCTCACGATCAAGCAGGGGCGTGATGGAGCGTGACGAGGAAGGGGTGGAAGTCGTTGTGCCCGCAGTGGACGGGCGCTCGCGGCGCGAATACGCTGTGCTTGTCGGGGAAAGCACAGAACCTTGCAAAGGCGGAGAAGCAGGGGGAACAAGCGCGGAGAGCGTGGCCCGCACACTCATGTTCATCTCGGCCACGCAGACGTCCAGTGTCGTGGCGGTGGTGCCGCTCCCCATGCCTCCTGCAACATGGCATGTCTGCTGCTGCTGCTGCTGCTGCTGCTGCTGCTGTTGTTGTTGTTGTTGGGTGGCCCCTCGCAGCTTTGGGAAGCGGACCGTGTCTGGCGTCGTGGGCCGCGACAGCGACGGCAGCGGTGACGACGGTCTGCTGCACGGTGTCTGGCGTGCATCCTCCGCAGCGCCACCATAGCCGATGACGGCGAGCATGTGCGCGCGAAAGGCGGGGTCGCCATTGATGCGCTCCAGCAGGCGATCGCGAAACGTGTCCACAATGGTGTCGACAGCCTCCTCAAGGGCCAGGGCCTCGCCAGGGTTGGTCGTGTCCATCATGGTGGCGGCGGATGTGATGGTTGTGTCGGCGTCTGTGACAGCGATGGTCGTGGTCGGGCTGGTTGGGCTAGTGGCGGTGCGGTGTGGCTGCGGAGAAGGCACTGTGCCCTTGGGTGCGGCGGGTGAGGTTGTGATGGTGAGTGGCGAGGGCTTAGGCGACGGCGACCTGGGTGCAGGCAGAGGGGACGACATTGTGGTGGCGCCGCTGTCGGTTGTCATTGTCGTGTTGGCTGAGGCAGACGTCTTACTCGACCCCGCCGTGCCTGGACGCGATGCGTCTGTCTTGAAGGCGGCCTTGATGCGGGCGTGCGGCGCCTGTTGCGCGTGCACCTTGTTGTTGAGGAGATGCTGTGTCGGGTGGGCCGACCTGACGGCGGGGCTTGTGCGGCCGTGGAAGGCGCTGCGCTGCAGGAAGCTGCTCTTGCGCACGGGCGGGTTGGGCTGTGCCGCTGGCGCGGCACCCGTGTTGCTGCGCTGGCGCTGGCGAGCCCGCTTTGTGGTGGCGCGATCGTCCAGATATGGGGACGGCGCGGTGGCTGTTGTTGTTGCCGGCGTTGGCGTGGCCTTTGTCGTTCTCGAAGTCTGCTTCTCGTACGTGGATGTGAATGCGCGCGGACGGCGGGGGTTCGTCGGTTTGGAGCGAGTGCTCTGCTTGTCCTCTTTGCCCGCTTTCTGCTGCTTGTCCGTATCGTTTGCGCCGGCCGCTTGCTTCTCGGTGTCGGCAGCTGTGGCGGTTGCGGTTGATCTGGCAGTCGTCTTGTCAGCAGCAGCAGCAGCTTGCTGGCCAACGCACGAGCGTGCCGCCTGGTACAGCCACGTTGGTGGGCCCTGGGGTGCCGGTGACGAGAGAGACGGGGACGAGGACCTGGCGTGGGCAGACGGTGTTGGTGGAGATGGCGTGCGCTTCCCAGGTGAGGAGGAGCGCCTGAGGTGCTCGCACTCTTCGTTGGACAGCGAGTGCTTTGCCACAAAGTCGACGGGCGCGCCTGGGCTCGACACATTCAAGTCCACCCAGGACCTAATAATAACATGCAGAACGAGGGGGACGGAGGTGGATGTCAGTGTCAGCGCAATCATCGAGAACATGCGGAAGCAATGGACCTTGGGGGGGGGGAAATGGAGCTGGAGGCTGTGTGTGATGGTATGGTGACGTCACATACAGATAACGCACAGATAACACACGCACACAGACGCACACAGACGCACACACACACACACACAGACGCACACACACACACACACACACACACACACACACACACACACACACACGCACACACACACACACACACACACGCACACACGCACACACACACACACACACACACACACACACACACACACACACACACACACACACACACACGCACGCACACAGAGAGGTGCACTGTGGATGGGTTGGTTCCTGCATGCATGCATGTGTGCAAGGAAGGGAACAAACAAACTCACTCGACAATCTGCTGCTTGATGTGTTTGGCGAGCGCGACGACGCCGACAGCGTTGACAGCCTCGCGGTAGTCTGAGCTGATCTTGATGGTGCGTCGAGGAATGGGTGACGTTGGGCGGCGGCGCTCGTGGTGGTGGTACTGCTGCGGCTCTGGGGTCTGCGCTTGGGCACGTGTGGACGAAGAAGAGGATGACGAGGTCGCAGAGGTCGTGGACGCGAGGTGCGCGGAAGCAGATTTACTGTCGCGGCCGGGCGCGGTTTTGGGGCGGGTCTGTGTCGTCGGGCGGTTGGCCTCAGCGTGGGTGTTGTGGCCGTGCTGAGCTGCCATGGCTGTGGAGTATGTGCCTTGGGTGGAGACGTACCGAGGCGACGAGGCTGGTGTTGCTGTGGCTGTGGAAGGGTTGGCGACAGCGCACTTGGTGTTCATCATGGTGGCGTGTGCGGCGTGTGGTAAACGCCAAGAGACCAATGTTGGTTCTTGTGGGTGCAAGCCGGCGATGAAGAGGATGAATGATAGGGCGGGGGGGGGGTGTGGAGGGAGGAGGAGCACCAGCGACAACACAAGCCAGACAGGTGTGCTGGGTGTGTTGAGGTTGTTTGTTTGTTTGTAGTTTGTTGCTAGAAGCGATGAGGTTTCCTTCTGCTGCTGCTGCTGTCTCGGTCAACGAGTGACGAGGAGGAGGGTATGGGAAAGGGGTTGCGTCGTATTGTCGTCGTATTGGTGTGGGTGCGTCGTCTGGAGGTAGAGGGCAGCTGCGACAAGAAAATGAGTGGAGACAGGGGGGAGGGGGAAACGAGGGAGCGCGGGTCGTGTTGTCGATCGGGAGAAAATGCCGATGCCGTGCGGTAGGTTGTCTATCTCTCCGTTTGTGCAAGCCAGGTGGTGGTGGTGTTGGCGCGCTGAATGGATGGCAAGCACGATTCCAACACACAACCAGCGATGGCTGACTGGGAGACCACGTTTACCAACCACCACCCAACAACCAAGGCCACGCTGAAACTATTGGTTGGTGGAGGTGGTGATGCTTGGGGCGGCAAGCAAGGCAGCAAGCAAACGAGGAAAGCCACAGCGAAGTGGCCTTCTGCATGCGGATGTTGAAGCAAGCCTGCACTCTTCTGACACTGATGACAGCAACGTTCCTGGAAACTCGCAACCCCAACGCAAGTTTTGCGTTTGGGTCACGTGTGCATGTGTCGCGAATGTGCGTATGTGGATGCTGACTGACGGCCGGAAATGAAGGATGACGACGGCGAGGCAACATGGGAAGAAAGGAAAGCCGGCGGGGGGGGGGGGTTGCCTCACTTGCTATGGCAGTGCTTGCTTATGTGCTTGCTTTGGGTGTGCTTGTGTGTGCTTGCTTTTGTGGGTCCCCCAACATAGTGCACGCAACACCGTGGCCTGTTGCCTCGTTTTGGGGAACAAGCACTTGCGTTTCCAGAAGGAATTCCAAAGGTTTTGGCAAGCAAGCCAACCACCACCACAACCACGCGCAGGTGTTTGTTGCCGCGTGTTGCCGCGTGTTGCGTTGCCCGCCTCTGCGCGCGCAGCAGCGTGTGGAAGTTGGCGATGTGTTGCGCGACAACGTGTATTGATGGTTGGGTGACACTGCATGTGAAGCCCTCCGCGTGAGGCTGTCTGCCTGTGGATGGGGGAGGGGTGTGTGCCTGAGGAGGACGGTTGGGTACCAGTGGCACACGCCCTGCTTTTGCATCGCACCATGACGACAGCAGCCAGCCGAAAGCACGAAGAGGGAGGAAGTGCGGCATGTGCGACGCAAGCAGCGCAAGCAGAGGAGCAAAACGTGCCCAACCAACACACACCCCACGTCATCGAACTGGCGTATCTCGCTCGCTTCGTTCGCTTCGTCCTCCAACGATCCGTTTTCGGGGCGCCGAAAACAAAAAACCGGACGAAGCCTTTTCAGGGCAGACCATGCGCCCAACAGCAAGACGGCAAGCGAATGGTTGCGTTCTCATCAAATCAACACCATCACACAACAGCTATCGTTGATGGTGGTGGTGTCTGAACCTAGCAGCAAGCAAGCACGAGGAAGGAGGAGGAGGAGGAGGACGACGGTTTGCATGCTTTTGGGTGCTGTGCGTTGTGTGCGTTGTGTGCTTTGTATGTGTTGTATGTGTATTTCCTCTCTTTTTGGCAACAGCACCAAACAGTACGCACAGAGTACAAGGTCGCTTTGCTTGCAGAGCAGAAAGCAAGCAAGTCAACAACAACAACAACAACAACAACAACAACTCAAGCAAGCAAGATAGGCACAGTGCGCACTCCGCCACATCGTACGACGCCAGGGTGAGGCAATGTGTGTCCGTGTTTGGTGTGTGTGTGTGTGTGTTTGTTTGTTTCCGAGGGGGGGGGGGTTGCGTGCGTGCGTCCTAAACTCTGGCCGACATGACCTTAATGTCATCACCATTCTGAGTGGCAATCACATGCTTGCGTGCTGTTTGCTTGTTGGCGTATGTGTGTGTGTGTGTGTGTGTGTGTGTGTGTGTGTGTGTGTGTCTCTGTGTCTCCTTCTCTACCCCTTCTCTTCTCCTTCTCTCCCTCACATACACACGCACACACACGTACGCACACACACGTACGCACACACACACACACACACACACACACGTATGCAATCACCACGACCCCGCCATGATCAAACGACACGCCACAACAATGCAATGGTTGCTGCTTTGTGCATTGATGAATGGAAACGCTGCTGCCTTCCAACTTGCATGTTTGAAACTGTTGCTCATGCGCCTTCGTTGGTTGATTGATTGGTTGGTTGATCACGCACTGCTGCTGTGATGTGATGTGATGTCCTCCCGGCCAGGCAAGGCCTCTTTCCACGGGTAGTGTGGTTGTGCTGGCCGCTTTGTGATAATCGGGCCAGCAGCACGGTGCCAGACACATCCACATCCACACTTTCATCCAGCCTGCCAGACACGAGACGCTATCAAGGAACCCCGGGAAGGGCGCACGCCGTCTTCGCCTTCTTGGCGACCATTTCTTCTGGATTGCTTCTCATCTACAGCCGGTCATCTACGACCACCCATCCTTGCACCATCAACGCGACACGTATCGGATTTCACCGCAGGCAGGCAGGCAGGCAGGCAGGCAGGCACACACCCATCTGCCCAACCAACTCGTCAACCAATCACCATCAGCACTCGGGCCCCGCAGACCCAGATACACACGCATCCCACATTTCATGTGCTCTACTAACAAGAGCTACTTGTTAGGAAAGCTGTAGGTCACTTGGTAGACTGTGGCGCCCCCGGTGTCCATCCTTCACCGCCCCACAACAACAACAACAACAGCTACTACGACACCATAGCCTCGCCATGAGCGTCCTTCGCCTGGCAGCACAAATCAAACGCCGCATCGCTACGTAAGTGGTCCACACTTTGTCTGGCTGTGTGCCTGCACCCCTCTTGTACCAACCTGCGGTGATCACCGCTGCGGCTTCCGCTCGACAATGATTGGTGGGGGCTCTTTCCCACATGTGGCTTGGTCGCGTTCCCTGCAACCCTCCTCCCTTGCTTTCCTCCCTTCCCTTCCCTTCACTCCCCTCCCCTTCCCTTTCCTCCCTTCTTTTCCCCTACCTTCTTTGCTCATCTGCCTTCCCTTCCCTGCTCCTTTCCCGTTCCTCGCCTTGCTTCCCTTCCCTTCCCTCCTCTTTCGCTTGCTTCATTGCGCTTCTTCGTCTCAACCACAATTGGATTGACGTCATCACACGAGCGCATGTCACACACCACTCGTCATGATTGCTCCCGACACACACACACACCCTCCACTCCTCCCCCCCCCCCTTTTCCCTCTCCCCCACCCTTCTCTACACCGTGTGTGATCCCGATCACATGTGTCACATCTGCCACAACACAACCACGCATTCACCCCCTCTTGCCCTCCTCTCACGTGCACCACGTGTCTGTGATGATCACCGCCGACCTCCTCAACCACCTCTCCTGTCTCCCTCGCTCTTAATTTGCTTGCCGTCCACTTGTGCTCTTGCTCGCGCACGCACCTTCCCCTGCTTGGTACCACAACGGACGCAACTGTTTCGTGCAGGGCTCAGGAAGGCGAGTGCTCCATACCTTCGCCCATGTCCACAAAGGAAGCAACAGCAGCACGGCCCGCGCCTGTGTCATTTTCCACCGCCGCACCACCGCCGCAAGCGCCAGCCAAGTCCTTCAAGTCAGCAGGAGGCACCGGTGATCGAGACAGCATGGAGGCTGCCGCGCAAATCGGCGCCATTACCACAACATCAGCGCCAATACGGGCTTCGGCACACACCATGGCTGCATCAGGCACGCCTTTGCCAAACGGGGAAATTGGGACGCACCCTCGGCCCTTAAACCCAAGCGCCACCGCAACACCGCAGCCACGCACCCCAGTTTCCGACGACCACAACCCACAACACCAGCCGCCATGCCAGCAATCAAGTGCATCCAAGGCAAGCTGTTGTCCTTCAAGCTCGCCTGCACCCGGCGCAGCTCTCGCGCAGCCAGCGGGACGGCTTGCCCTTTCCCACAGCAACAGCGACGAGGCCATTTTGTGCAACAGCGACATGGACACGGCCGGCACCACAACACCCGCTGACGCCACCGACCCTTCAACCACAAAGTTCACCACCACCACCACCACCACCACCACTGCCATGGCTAACCCGTCCACAGGAGCCGACGCAGCGACGCCCGCGTGCCATCCGCACACCCGCCGCCGCCACCACCGCCACCGTCATCACCACCACCGGAGCCGCCACCTGCATCGGCCACCGGCATCATCCCCTCTCCCACCGCCGCTCCGGCGCGACGCAACAGCGACCGCTGATGCCACCACGTCAGTGCCACCGCCAGCACCACCGCAGGAGGGGGCGCAGGGTGACGCCAGCGGCCCGGCGCGGAAGACAGATGCCTGCACCGACGCCGAGGCAGAGACGGACACAATGACAGAGGGAGAGGACCGCGAGTCTGACATGGACCAGTGCATGGACACTAGCAGCTCGAAGCAGGGGGAACAGAAGCAAGGGGAGATGAATGATGATGAGAAAGAAGAAGAGTGCACGAGTGAGTGGGCGCGCCACATTTCTGGCCGAGGGCCGAACGCTGGTTGCTCGTCGAGCCCGTCGTTGTTCTGGAGCAGATACGAGCTGAACCGCATCCAGGCAGAGGCCGTGGCGCAGGCGGTGGAGGCCGGGTTTACGAGTGGCAAGCAGCCGCTGTGGGACTTTATCCGCCTCAACAGCATGGACATGCAGGCCGTCATCAACACGGAGAAGAACAGGTTCATCTGCTTGAACGGTGGCAGTAGCAGCAGCACGAACAGCAACGACGACAGCAACAGCCGTTTCGGCGACTGTGCTGACAAGGGCGCACAGCTGGAGCAAGCCGGTGGCAGCGGCAGCACCATCACACCCAACGGCGACAACGACAACAGTAGCACCACCAGCCACAGCAACAGCCACCACACTAACACCATCCACCACAATTCTAGCAACAGCTACAGCAACAGCGACAGCAGGAAGAACAACAGCAGCGAGAGCAACCACAGCAACCACGGGAGCCGGCCTTCGAGCGCAAGTCGCCGGCAGCGCGCGCGGGCCACATCCTCTGCTGCAAAGCACCAAGGCATGATGGCCGTGTACCAGGGGTGCATGCTGCCCGATGGCACACCCCACGCCATCGCACGTGTGCGGCCGGGAATCACCACCATCACCACCATGCCATATGGCTGCACCTCGGCCCAACCAAACACACACCGCAGGGCAGAGCAGCCCGCGCCTGTCATGGACGAAGGCGTGGATGCGGCTGGCACGCCAGCCCGGCAAGCAGACAGCACAAATTACAACTCCAGCCAAGCCGACATGAAGGAACAGGGGGACGAGAAATTGGAGGAGGAGGAGGTGGAGGAGGAGAAAGGTGACGATGTGTTTGGCAGGAAGAGCGCTGATGTCGATGGCTATGACGTTGATGGTGATGCTGATGATCCGTTTGGTGGTGAAGATGACAGCGTCCACAACGCTGCTGCGCTAGAGGAGGATGATGATGAGGTTTTTGGTGGTGATGGTGGCTGTGGCGATGATGAAGACATTGCAAATGACGGTGATGATGAGGACGAAGACGTGTTTGGCGCTGATGCGGATGGCAGTTCACCCTGTGTTGATGGCGTCGATGTGTTTGGCGACGCTGAAGGCGATGATGCAGATGATGTTGTGAACAGTGATGCGACCTGCGATGCCGAGAGTGCGGCCATGACGGCTTTGCACAGAAGCACCATCGCCACCAGCGGCAGCTGTGGGAGCAGCTGTGCCTCGTCGCCATCCATCACGCTGGCGCGCCCGCTGTCTGCGTCGTTCCGCCGGCGCCGCTTGCGCTGTGCACGCTCGTCCGCGGACTGTGTCGACGCAAAGGCGTTGCAACAACAACAAGAACAACAGCAGCAACAGCAAACAAGGCAGCAGCAGGGAGGCCAGGGGCAGTGTCGCCACTGCGGCCGTGCCCGCGTCAGCGTCACTGGCAGTACTGGCAGCAGTCCCAGTGGTGGCGGCACGTGCAGGCGGTGTCGACGCGTGTGGTTCCACCCGGCTGTCATTCAGCAGGCGCTACAGCAAGCAACGTGTCAGGACATTGGCGATTGCGTGCGTGCGGAGTCACTGCGGTCGCTGGAAGCCGATCTGCTCGAGAGCCACCGGCGCATGCGACTGCTGCAGCCGCGTGCTGTGGACTCCACCGCCTGATGTGTGTGTGTGTGTATGTGTATGTATGTGCATGTGTATGTGTGTGTGTGTGTGTGTGTGCGTGTGTGGTGTATGTATGTGTGCGTATGTGTATGTGTTTGTATGTGTTGTGTGTGCGTGCGTGTGCGTGCGTGTGCGTGTGCGTGCATGTGTGTGTGTGTGTGTGTGCGTGTGTGTGATAGCAATGGTTCCATCCACGAGCCGCCACTACCCCTTGTTGAGTCGCACACAGGGGTGCGGATAGCGTCTCTCTGCCATCCGTGCCACGAGCTCGATCATCACATCATGCATTGTTGGTTCTGTTGGTTGTTCGATCCTGTGCACGGCTTTGCCCATGCTCTCGTTTGTAGGCTCTCCGCTGCTCCTCTTGTGCTTGTTGTGCTTGGTCATTGGTTGCCGGCTACGCCATCTCCACTGCCGTTACAATTGTTCCCTGTCAGCGTGGCCGTTTACGCTTGATGCTGTTGATGTGATTCGCGCCAGTCTGCTGTACATATGTATGTATTGTTGAGCAAAACAAACCAAGCTGTGAAAGAAGGAGAAGGAGGAGCAAGGAGAAGGAGGAGGCGGGGAAGGGAGAGGAAGGAGCAAGCAACACACACACACACACACACACACACACACACACACACACACACACACACACACACACACACACAAACTCTTTTTGCACGTGTGTTTTTTCTCCACACACAACAGCAACCGCACACGATGTCAGCGTGGGACTCTGGATCAGAGTGAGTGTGTGCGCGGGCATGTGCACGATACATGTGGCTTTCTTGCCTCGCTGCCTGGCTGCCTCGTCGCCTACCTCGCTGCATGCCTCGTCGCCTACCTCGCTGCATGCTTTGCTGCATGCCTCGCTGCATACGTCTTTGCTTGTGTGCTGCTGTCTGCACGTTCATCGTTCACCGTCACGCCGTTGTGCTCGTTGTTGGCAGTCGGGGATCGGACTCTGACGCGGATTCGGAGGCCGAGTTCGCAGCATATCGCGCCCTCCACTACTCCAGCATCTCCAATGCCGTCCCCGCAGCGTCAGTAGCATGACATGCATGTCGCGCGCTCTCTACTCAAGGCCGCTTCCATTGGTTTCGTTCATGTATGGCACGTGCCATGCATGCATGGCAGCTCATCATCGCATTGCTCCTTCTCTCTCTGTTTGCCTCTGTCTCTGTATGTGTGTCTTGCTGTGCATTGTGTGATGTGGCACAGGACGCCCGGAGCACAAGGGCCCACAACAGAAGAAAAGCATCCTGCCACGCCATCGGAGTACGCCGCACAGGAGAACGGTAGCACGGCACATGTCCAGTCACCTGCAGCGCTCAACACTTCCGTGGACGACGAGCCCGGCCGCGCGTCTGCCTTTCGCCAGAGACAGCTCCCGAAGGAGCCGCTCTTTGTCGAAGCATACAGCACCGACGACGATGGCGGAAACACAGACGACTCCAGCCGCGCGCGCCAGGCCCGCCGCCGTCGCCGCAAGCGCGGTGCAGGCGGTGCGGATGCAGCAGCTGAAGCGAGCAAGCTGAACAGCAGCGTGGACAACTTTGTACTCAATGCAACCGTCTCTAGTGTGGAGAGCGTGCAGGTGGTTGAAGACTCGAACAGCAGCAGTGGAAGCAGTGGAAGCAGCAGTAGCAGCAGTAGCAGTAGTAGTAGTGACAGTAGCAGTAGCAGCAGCAGCAGCAGCGGTGACGACTCTGTTGTTGTTGTCATCGATGACGATGATGAAGAAGAGGAAGACATTGCAGGCCATAGACAAATGCACAGCGCGAGCAAGACGGACACAACAGAGAGCAACACTACCGCCACCACCGCCACCGCCACAGCATCGGCGCCGAAACCGACAGCAGCCACGGCAGCAGCGGTGATCGCCGCTGCAAAGACGGTCAAGTACGTTGAAGCCAGCAGCGACGACGACGCCGACTTGTGGGCAGCAGACCACGACACGGTACGACACCTCTGCGCACGCGCGCGTGCGTGTGCGTGTGCGTGTGCGTGCTTGTGTGTGTGCGTGTGTGTGCGTGCGTGTGCTTGTGTGTGTACTTGTGATGGTGGGAGACGGAACAGTGCAAGCAAAGGTGAGTGAGCATGAAGTTCTTTCTTGCCTGATCCTCATCACTATGATTTGTATGCACCATCTCAGGGCCCAAAGACATATGATCGCTTCTCCCGTGCGCGCTCGTTCATCAAGTGCCACAACTGTCGTGGATCCGGCCATCTTGCGCGCGACTGCCCAGAACCAAAGGTACACCACACTCGCCATGTCATTGCGCATTTGCGTGGGTGCATATACACACACACACACCCTGTACTTGTGCGTAAAACGACATATTCGCTCCTTCTTCTTTGCCTTTGTTCACACACACACACACACACACACACACACACACACACACACACACACACACACACACACACACACACACCCCCCCCCCCCGGGGG
>NW_004754930.1:748359-768476 GCF_000188695.1 Salpingoeca rosetta | reverse complement strand
TCTTCTCTACACACACACACACACACACACACACACACACACACACACACACACACACACACACACACACACACACACACACACAGCGGGCGCCGTATTGTCGACTGTGCGGACTGAAGGGCCACACCCGATCCCGATGCATGCACGAGTGCTGCTTCAACTGCGGATTTCCAGGCCACCGCACAAAGGTGCTTGTGGCGTAATGGCTGTTTGTGTCTGTCTTGCGTCGCTCACCTCGACTCGACACAGGGGCGACGCTTCATCGCAACGCACCCTCTTCCTAAATGCTCTCTCGAGCCGTTGTTCACCAATACCGGGACATGTGCTCGTGCCAACGCTTACACACTGACATTGTACATCTCTGTTGTTGTGCGTGTGGATGCAAATCTCTCCCTCTCTCTCTGTGCTGTCATGTATATGAATTTGTCGTTTTGGCTTGTTGTCACAACGCAGAGCTGTGACCTACCAACCAGCCGACACCACACGCGCTGCAAGCGCTGTTCACAAAGCGGCCACCTTGAATGGGTGCGGGAACCACGTGTTTGCATGTTTGCGTGCCTGTGTGCGTGCGTTTGCATATTTTGTGCCTGTGTACGTGTGTACGTATGTGTGTGTACGTATGTGTGTGTACGTATGTGTGTGTATGTGTGTGTGTGCGTGTGTGCATATTTTGTGCGTGTGTACGTGTGTGTGTACGTATGTACGTATGTGTGTGTGTGTCTGTGGGCATCGGCGCTTGTTGCTGCGAGACATGCATTCCGACCACTCACACTGCTTGCGCGTGACTGCAACATCAGAAATGCTCGGACACGTGGCGCCAATACGCCGCAATCCAGGTACAGCAAGCAGCAGCAACGGCACCGACGACACGGTCAACTTTCAACAACTCAAGTCACAGCTGAACAACAACCTCACCCGTTGTTGTTCTGTTCCCCACTTGTCTCAACACACAACGTAGCGCTTCGCTCACTCACCATCATTCTCAACACCACCCACCCACCACCACCACTTCCTACCACCACCACCACCACCACCACCACCACCACCACCATCACTGGGTGTGCAGTCTGAGCGCGATCTTGAGAAGCGGCTTCGCCCGGCCATCGGCCACCGCTCCGTGCGCTTCTGCTGCCACTGCGGCGAGGCAGGCCATCTCGTCCACGTACGTCCCTTGTCACTGTGAAGCAGCGCAGCCTTATGTTTCGCACACCGTTTAGCCTGCTTATACGCCGTCCTTGACTCACACATGATCAAGCATAGTTTACACAGAGTGACACTCATCGTTCCACGTGTAGTTGCACACAGCTACACACCGGCACTCACTCACCTGACACCCCTCCCCCTCCCCAACACACACGCACACACATTGGCCCATGTACACCTCACAACCAGAGCTGTCCAGTCCCGCGCCGCGATTCTGTCCGCGTGAGCGTCGTCGTCCCCACCTCATACGACTTTGCAGGCTCAAGGTACAAACACACGCGCACGCAATCGTTGCTGTTGTTTGACAAGTGTGTGTGTTGTGTGTGTGTGTGTGTGTGTGTTTTGCAAGCTGCATTTACTTGTTCTTCCTCACCGTTCAGCGCGATGCTCACGTGTTCCTCTTCCTCACCCACCCCCAAAAAAACACGGTTGTCGTCGTTGGCTCCCAGTGCGTACTTTACGTCGCTTCCGTCATCATCATCGTCAGCATCATCGTCGTCGTCGTCGTCGGGCAAGCGTAAAGCGGGCAGTGGTGATGGACACACGATGAAGCGCAGCAAGCGTGGTGGCGACGGGCGCGAGGAAGGCGGCGTGACACGATACGCGCGACGCGTGTTTGAGGGCGCAAAGAAGCTGATTGGGAGAGGCAAGAAGGGAAAAGGCAAGCGCGATGGCGAGGCAGGGGAGGACTCTGCCAACAAGAGCAGCAGGAAGAAGAAGGACAAGAAGAAGAAGAAGAGGGAGGGTGGCAAGGGAACAGACGAGAGGCAACAGCGCGGCAGCAAGCGAGGGGATGCGAGAGCGCCTGCGAAGCGCAAGAACAGCAACAAGAAGAACAAGCGCAGCAAGCAGGCGAGCAGTGGCGATGGCGGCCGAGTGGTCACCATGGGCGGCGGATTCCGTCACTCACGGAAGTAGCACAGGGCACCAGGCGTGTGTGTGTGTGGTTGTGTGTGGTTGTGTGGGTGTGTGGTTGTGTGGTTGTTGTTGTAGTTGTGTGTGATTGTGGTTGTGTATGTGTGTGTGTGTGTGGTTGTTGGAAGGCTCTTGAGGTCAGGTTGGCGAGAGCGAGGTGACCGTTGAGAGGTGGGATTTTGTGTCTGCTTCGGAGGTGTGCGAGCATAGGTTGCTTCCTTTTACTGCAGCAAGTAAACAAAGAAACCAATGCCAACATCCACAAAGGTAATCCGAGCAATACACACAAGTAGAGTGCACAAGCAGCATCAAGTAGATGAACAAGCAACAAACAAACAAACAAACAAACAAACAAACAAACAAACAAACAAACAAACAAACAAACAAACACACCCCCTTTGTCATGTCTTCTTCTTCATCATCATATCAACAACAGTGTCCGCGTTGGCTTCAGTCCTCAGCCACGTCCTCGTAGGTGGCCGCCACAACCTCATACGCCTGTGGCGTGAGCACCCTATTGTCGGCGTAGAAGGACGCAAATGCTTCGCGCATGTTGGCTGGCAGGCGACGCTCCAGCCGCCGCAGCACACGGCTCGGCGAATCTGCAATGTCGCGGCGGAGATGCTCGCACTTGAGCTCGTGATACCGCTGGTTCGACGGCGACAGGAACGACGCCGATGCATCCCGGGCGTACTCCTGGTGTTGCTGGTGTTGTTGGTGTTGGTGTTGCTGGTGCACGGGTGTTGCGTATTGCGAGTCGTGGTGGCCTGCAAAGCGGTGGTAGAGGCGAGGCGCGTGGTGACCGTTTCCGTTTCCGTTTCCATTGACGTGGTGTGGCGGTGCGCCAGGCAGCGGCGACGTCGGTGCAGACGGCATCGGGGAGTGTGCGGCCATGTGCAGCGGGTACGCGGCAGCGTGGGCCGCGTTGGCGGCTGCATCGTGGGGATTGCCTGCTCCGTTCTCCACCAAGATGGCGACGATGCTGCCAATGATGGCGAGGAGGATGCCCAGGCTGTAGTCACTCGTGCCGAGGGCAAAGGCAATTGCACCAGTGCCCATGAGGAACACACGCAGCCCGTTCATGGCGCTCTCCGACGGCGGGCCAAGATACGCAGCAACCACGACCGACAGCAGCGCCGCACACACGGCAACCATGAACGCGGTCTCGTAGCCCTCCTGCAGCGTGATGGTGTTGAAGACAGTCTCCCACACGGCGCCCCACAGGACGGAGTCGACGGACAAGCCGAGGCGCAGCGCAATGAAGGTGACAACGCTGCCCAAAGCGCCAAACACATATGCCAGGCGGTTGCCGAAGGTCTTGCGAAGGAACAGGAACACGAAGATGAGGGCCGTGAAGAAGATGGCCATGGACGTCAGCGTATAGTAGACGGTGAGGCGGCGAGACAGTCTGGCTGCGTTGACGACCAAGAACGCGCCCGCAAACATCAGGAACAGCCGGCCCAGGGATAGTTCTGTGTCGAGAAGACGTGCAGAGGTGGGTGGAGGGGGGGGGGCAAGGTGGAGAAGGCGGGGTCAGGGGGACGGAGCAGCAACGAGTGAGCATGTGTGTGTATGCGAGTGTGTGTGAATGTAAGTGTGAGTGAGTGTAAGTGTGAATTGTAAGTGTGAGTGAGTGTACGAACACATGTCCATGCTTTCATGCGTCTTCAAGATCAAGTTGGGAATTGTGCGGACAGCCCGAAGTGGAGCGTGAAACTGCTGCCCCAATCCAGTTCCACAATGTGCCATCCAGCACCACCGCAACCAGAAAAGCGGCAGCAGCAGCAACAATAACAACAGCGCTACGTCCAGTAGCTCCTCTGAACAGCTCATCGGCGACAACCTCAAACACACACACACACACAATTACACACAGAATCATACACACGCACACCTGTCCGAGTGGCAATGTAGTCGGCGTTGAAGACGCTGAGGTGGGTCTTGGAGAAGGGGTTGACGGTGACTTGAACCGACGACACGTTGGTGAATGTCCTGCCATTGGCCAGGGTGATGGAGCAGCTGCCACTGGCCGTCCCGGCTTGCACGATGGTGTTGGATGCCAGCAGCCGGAAGCTGGTGAGCACGTTGGTTGGCTTGCGGAACAGCAGCGGTTCGCCCAGCACGGCCACGTCCACAGCCTTCTTCCATCGCTGCAGCACGATGCGGTCGTTGACCGCCAGATTCAACGCCTTCTGCGTCTCCGCCGCCACATCGGCCACATCCGTGCTCCCCTTTGCACCCAGCGCCACCACCAGCACCACCAGCACCACCAGCACCGCCGACACCAGCGAGCGTGCACACATCGTCCTCATCTTGCTTGTTTGTTTGTGGTGAGTCAGTCAGTGAAACGAGAGACGCACAAAAAGTGGACAACAACAACAACGAACAACAACGACGAAGACGAACGCATGGGGTTGCACGTGGAGGTGGTTGGTGGGTATGGGACGGAGGTTGATCCGGCTGTGGTCATCTCCACAGGCACCCGCGGCCTCACACGGCCCATTTATCTCCTCAACGCCCCTGAAGGTGTGTGTGTGTGTGTGTGTGTGTGTGTGTGTGTGTGTGTGTGTGTGTGTGTGTGTGTGTGTGTGTGTGTGTGTGTGTGTGTGTGTGTGTGTGTGTGTGTGTGTGTGTGTGTTGTGTGTGTGTTGTGTGTGTGTGTTGTGTGTTGGCTTGTTTGCTTGCTTTGGTTCCATTGGTTCCATTGGTTCCATTGCTGCTTTGCTTTGATCCCATTGCTCCACAAATGAAGATCCAGCACAGCGACACCCAGCAGCAGTGGCAGCCCGCAACAACAGTAGTACCAGCATCATCATAATCATCATCATCATCATCATCATCATCATCATCATCATCATCAACAACAACAAGCAGCATCTGCAACGTTGATCTCTCGTCACCTTCACTCACCCCACTCGTCTCTGCTTGTTGTATGCGTCCAGGCTTGGCGCGCGTGGCATTGGAGCATCGCGTGTTGCGACCCATGCGCGGGTTCATCTCGGGCGTCTTTGCCATGGGCACCACCAGCAACTGCCTCGGCGACGTCCCCAGCGCCATCCTCAGGTGCGTCTGTGCGTGCGTGCGTGTGTGCGAAAATGGGCGACAAGGGACGAGAGACCTACAAGCGAGCTCTGCTTGTTCCTCTCTCACAGGCCATGTCAACGAACATGTGCGTGTGCAGGACGGCTGCTGACGGCGCAGACCGCGTGCAGATTGTTGGCCCACCGTCCACCATTCAAAGCCTGCTGGCACTGCGCCATGTGATGCTTTGGTCACATCCAACAGTCTTTGTATCAGACATCCCAGGTATGCACGCCTGTTGCGCGTGCGTGTATGTGCGCATGTACGTGTACACATATGTGTGTGTGTGTGTGCATTTCAGTGTGTGCTCGTGCGTCAGTAGGTGCGCGCATACGGTCCTGATGGCACATATTGAGGCTAGCATTTGTTCATGCAAACGTATGTGCGTGCCCTGCAACATGCAACAGACACACGCATGTGCTTTGCGGACGAGCACATTGCCGTGCGTGCCGTGTGCCTGCCCGCAGTGCGTGAAGAAGACAACGACACCGACACAAGCAGTAGTGGCAGTAGTGATGATGATGATGATGATGATGACGACGACGATGATGATGACGAGAGCAGCAGCGATGAAGATAAAGGAAGCAGTGACAGCGACGATGTTGGTGATGATGACGGCGACACGTCATCTGAGGAGACCTCGTCTTCCAGCGAAGAAGAAGCAGACGAAGATGACAGTCATAGCGAGAAGCCGGCCAAGAAAGAGGTGCCACCAAAACCAAATCAGCCAGCTGCGCCCTCAGCTGCGCCCTCGTCCTCCCCGTCATCATCGTTATCAGCACGAACAGCAAGTGCAGCGACTTCAAGCAGAGCAACCGCTTCAACACCGACATCACGTGTGAGCAACGACGTGAAACCCGCACCAGAGGTGGCTCCATCGTTGTCGCTGTATGTGCGCGATTGGGACGTGTACCCTCGCACCGTGTTCAAGAAGCCAACCACAAACCACCTGCAGCCGTTGCCTCAGTTCCAGCAGCCACCACCAGCGTGTTGTGTCTCGTGTGAGGCGTTGTGGCCGCGGCCCGTGGTCGGCTACACGGTTATGACTGCGTCAACAGGGCAGCCTCGCATCATCGCTCTCAACATTCCGTGCACACACGTCCTACAGCACTGCCAACCGCGCCGCATTCCTAGCCTGTGCGTGTGATATGCGTGTGTGCGTGTGATATGCGTGTGTGCGTGTGATATGCGTGTGTGCGTGTGATATGCGTGTGATATGCGTGTGTGCGTGCGTGTGATATGCGTGTGATATGCGTGTGATGTGCGTGTAATATGCGCGTGCTTGTGATGTGCGTGTTGCTAACTGTACATGTACTGTGTGTTTCAACCAGGTTTGGACTTGAGGGCCGCTCAGCCACCGCACACGTTCTCGTGTTCCACTTTTCGCCTCCACAGGTCGTTTCTACATGAGTGTGTGTATGTATGGACACATGAGCATGCGCCTGTGCGAGTGTGTGTGCTTATGGGTACCAGCGTGAGCGTGTGTGAGAGTGTAAATGATAGACGGCACACGTTCTGAAACAGCCGCGCAATTCATGCCATTACTCACATGCTTTCACTGCTTTGGGCGGCTTTTCGTCGCATCCTCCTCTTCTCCCTGTACCCATGGCATGCTTGCTGCCAATCAACCCTGCAGCTTCAAGCAACACCGGCGTACGCGCAGATCACCACTGCACTCTCCAAATTCGGCTGTCGTCACATCAATTTGCACCAGCCGCTTCACTCCCAGCACATGTACGCACGCTCTGTGCGTGTGTAGTGTGTGAGTGAGTGAGTGAGTGAGTGAGTGAGTGAGTGTGTGAGTGAGTGAGAGTGAGTGAGTGAGTGAGTGAGAGTGAGTGAGTGTGTGAGTGAGTGTGTGAGTGAGTGAGTGTGTGTGTGTGTGATTTGTGTGAAGGTGCGCTCGCTCACATGCATCTTTTATGCCCTTGCACAGATGTGAATTGCATCCAAGCTCAGCGCTGCTTCTCCAAACCATTGTGAGTCGTCAACCACAACAGCATGATGCGCGCGTGCGTGTGCATGTGTTTGTGTATGTTTATGTGCGCGTGCGTGATTGCGCGTGCGTGTGCATGTGTGCACACATGCAACTGTCCCCACCTCACTTGTACAATCCACCACCTCATCTCTCAATTTCACCATGCGCTGCAGGCGACGAAACGCGAGCGAGTCCATCAAGACGAACCTGAATTGTATCCAATTTGCGAATGCACACGCTCTCCACTTCCACTCACTTGCAGGTGTGTGTGTGCAGGTGTGTGTGCCCATGTTGTGTTGTCGTGTGCCTCCGCCTTGAAGCCCGCCATGTGCCCCTTATACCGCCTCGAAACTGCATGCAACAGCTCTGCGCCCCTGCCGCTGTTCAAATCCATGTCCGTCGAATCTGTCCTCTCCAAGTTGAGTGCCACATCGGTCCCCGATGCCGTGTGGTGAGCGGGTCACTGGCTGCCATGTCTGCTGGTGTGCACGGATATGTACATGTGTGTGCATGTGCGTGTGTGCGTGTGCGTGTGCGTGTGTGCATGTGCGTGTGTGCATGTGCGTGTGTGCATGTGTGTGCGTGTGTGCATGTGTGTGTATGTGGCTGCAGCAGCGGCTTGGTGATGGTTATGTGCGAACCTGACATGCTGCTGTTTTGTTTCCATTCGCAGCGCGTGTGCCCGTTTGCAGCGGCCAAGTGGCAAGGGCCGGAGCAGTGGCAGCGGAAAGAACACTGGCACTATTGAGGGAGATGATGAGGATGTGGATGATGACGGTGATGATGGTGATGGTGATGGTGATGGTGATGGTGGTGATGATGATGATTCTCCGCCACGAAAGCGCCCGCACACCAGCAATGATGACGCTGATGGAGATGATACACCGAATAGCAGTGGCAACGGCAGGGGTGAGAACGGTACAGGCAAGCGGAAGCCCGGTATGGACGCCGCCAGCAGCAGCAGACGTGAAGATTCGACTGGCAAGGCTGGTGATGGCGGTGGCGATGCACACACGATTGTGTTCCTGGGCACGGGATCAGCAGAGCCGTCCAAGGTTGGTTGTCACGTGTTGACGAGCCCAATCCGATCTTTTGGAGGCGGGGGATTTGTCTCACTGCCGTTGATTGGTGTGTGGATACGAGTGTTTGGAAGCATTGTGTGAGTGCACTCACGACGTGTTTGAATGTATGTGTGCATGTGTTTGGCCAACAACGTTCTGTGGTGGGTTTGATGCTGCTCTCGCAGTACCGGGGCAGCAGCGGCATTGTTGTTGAGACCAAGAAGGGACACATGCTCCTTGACGCGGGCGCAGGCGTCTTCAATAGCATGGTGTGTTGCCTGCAAGCAAGCAGCACTGCTCTGAGATGCAATTCTCTGTGCGCCCTTTAACAACTGTCGCAACAGCGCTGTGCGAGGCTTGCGCCATCATTGTTCTCCAACCACCCACAACACCACTGCGCATGCCTTCTCCGCTGCTTGTCAGGTTCACCTGTACGGCCACACGGGCGCGGCGAGCCGGGTGTGCTGTGTACGCATGGTGTGGATCAGCCACAAGCATGCAGACCACGCCCTCGGCGTGCTTCGCATTGCTGAGGTCCGCGCTGCCCTGTCCGCCGTTCTCGACCCGCTTCTCATCGTCGTTCCGCACCAGATCAACGCCTGGCTCCACGAGGTGTGCGTGTGTGCGAATGTGCGTGCGTGTGCATGCGTATGGGTGTGCTTGTGTGTGTTTGTGTGTGCTTGTGCTTATGCGTGCGTGTGCATGTGTATGGGTGTGTATGGGTGCGTGCGTGTGCATGTGTTTGGGTGTGTGTGTGTGCTTGTGTGCTTGTGTGTGTGTGTGTGTCTGAGCCTTTGTTGTGTCTGCGTGTGTCGGGACTTCGCTCTTCATGCAGGTCACTGCATTTTGTTCCATTTTTCCGTTGTCGTCGTACAGACCCTCGTGAGCCGCCCGCTGCTGCGTCGCGCGTGCGAAATCGTCTCGTTTGAAGACTTGAGCAGTCGCTTCTTCACGTGAGTAGGCCGTGGTCTTGTGGTGGGCGCAGTGCACACAGCGCACAGCTGGCCGCTCGCACAGGTTGGTACGCAAGCAAGCACGCAAACAAACACCATTTGAATCCCTCACACGCAGCAACACGCCGTCTCACACTCAATTGTACCCCAATACACACAAACAAACAAACAAACAAACAAACAAACAAACAAACAAACAAACAAACAAACAAACAAACAAACAAACAAACAAACAAACAAACAAACAAACAAACAAACAAACAAACAAACAAACAAACAAACAAACAAACAAACAAACAAACAAACACCATGTGTTGTCCCACTGCAAAGGTTCAACGCCGTGCATGCGTTGGAGTTGTCTTCGTTTGCATCTGTCCGCGTGCAACACTGTGCAGATGCGCGCGCTGCTGTCATTCGCTGGCGTGATGGGTCCTCGCTCGCATACTCTGGCGATTGCCGTCCAAGCAAGGTGCTGTGCTGTTGCGTTGCGTGGTGGTGCTGCGTTGCGTGGTGGCGTGGCGTAGTGCGCCGCTTAGTGGTTGATATGTCGTGGCATGATGTGCACTGCAAGTTTGTGTACAGCACCGCGCTGTCCATGAGCATTTGCTGATTGCTTGACGCGGTGACTGACATTGCACTCGAATGGTTACGCATGCGTGTTCAGGCGTTTACAGCGGCTGCAACGGGCGTTGATGTGCTGGTGCATGAGGCGACGTTTGAGAGCGCACTGCACGACCACGCCTTGCGCAAGAACCACGCAACCGCCGACGAGGCTGTCGCTGTTGCCACGGATGCGCAGTGCAAGCACCTCATCCTCACCCACTTTTCGCAGAGGTGTGTGTGTCGCGTTTGCAAGCTTGTGGCTGCACACACACGACAGTCTGTCTTGCGTCTGACACGCCCCAAACATTAACACACCATCAGCCACGTACTCCCTGACGCCTTTGTACCGTTTTCACACACACACACACACACACACACACACACACACACACACACACACACACACACACACACACACACACACACACACACACACACACACACACACACACACACACGCACACACGCGCACGCACACACACACACACACGCACGCACGCACGCAGGTATCCGGTCACGCCCAGGTTTGAGCGGGTCGGCGCGGGCAGGACAGCGACAGTTGCGCACGACGGGCTGCACTGGACACCAGCAGCGGTGGCGATAACGTGCTTGCATGCACGCGACAGCGAGGTGGCAACACGATGTGAAGAGGTATAAGCGCAACAACACACGCAGTGCAGTGTTGCGGTGACTGAGTTGTAGGCTAGTTAGCTGGCTGACGTGCGATCAGAACACCAAGCGTCAAATATGTAACTGTGTATTGGTAGCGTGTATACAATGGGCAGGCAACAAGCAGAAAGAGGAAGAAAAGGCGTGTGCACCACATGCACGTGTACGCGTATGCATTCGTGTTCGCGTCAGCAAACATGCGTGTGGGGGGGGGGCAACTGAAGTATGGACGCATGAATCACACACACACACACACACACACACACACACACACACGCACACACACACACACACACACACACACACACACACACACACGTTCACACACACACATCAACGCATTGACAGTGCAACTAAAAGAAAAGGGGAAAATCGATAGCAGGGGGTATGTACATGCGTTGCAACAAGTGTTTGAGACAGAAGGGCAACGCAGATGAAAGAGAGGGAGAGTTTGCACTGCGGGCTTCAGTGCCGACAGCGCTTCCCAAAGAACAGACGGGGAGGCGAGTGCGCCTACAATGAAGAGTCTTGGCGGGCAAACCCTGTCACGCGCACGCCAGACCCCGCTGTTTGTTGTCGCTCAAACACGGGGTTGCTCGTGGTTGCTGTATCGGACGGTGCCTGGTGAGAATGAGCGATGCAGAGGGAACACATGAGTTGCCAATTCGTGAGAATACCAGAAAGTAAACACACATGAGAGGTCACAGGTGCACATGGGGGTCACAGATACACACGCGCGCACACACGCACACATACACAGACACAGACACAGACAACTGTGCAGAAACAGACACAGACACCTCTCCCATCCCCAACACACACACACACGCACGCTCTCACACAGACACACACACACAGACACACAGACACACAGACACACACACACACACAGACACAGACACACAGACACACACACACACACACACACACACACAAAGACGTGTCTTCCAGGTTGGAAACGCACCACAGCGAGCCTGGATGCTCTGCGGCTGTTGCGACGCGGAGGCTTGTCGTTCTTGTTTGCAGATGAGTGTGCACGCTTCCGTTGTTGCTCAACGTCTTCGTCATCGCCGTGATCCGGTGCCCCGCCTCGTCGCTTGTCATCCCGGCGTCGAGACATGATGAGGTGTGCCAACAGCAGCGCAAACAGCGCAGCCCCCACAACAATCACCACGAGTACCGCCTGTGACAGCGCCATGTCTTGCTCTCTTGTTTTCCCGAGTCAACAAACGAGGTCAAAAAACCAAAAAGGCCCGCCAATGAAAGGTTGCTGTCTCTCGCTGGCGGTGTTTGCTTGCGCTCGGTGCACGGAAGGAAGGACGACAAGTGAGGCTCGCTCGCTCGCTTGCTTGCTTGATGCACTGTGTGTGGTTAGTGCTGACGCTCGCTTCTTGTTGCCTTGCGCAGCGTGGTGGGAATAAGCCAGCTTGTTGCGAGTACGGAAATTTATGTACATCTCCCAATAAACGTAGGCAGGGAGAGGCAGGAGACGAGCGAAAGGAGCGAAAGGAGGGGAATGCACAAGCAGAGCAAGCAGGCAAGCCAGCAAGCAAGCACAACACACACACACACACACACACACACACACACACACACACACACACACACACACAAAATACACACATCATGTTGCGGATGACAGGTCAATGCCGGTGCAAGATGCCTGGAGATGTTCGATGGCAGTCTCCTTGAGTGTTAGCAGTTGAGATTCCAACGCAGCGGCGCTTGCAGCAAGCTCGGCGTGCTCGCTTTTCAGCCCATCAAGCAGCTTGGACAGGTGCGCCTCCTTCTGCACCTTGCGCTGCCGGCACGCGGCCGCTGCAATCCTGTTCTTCTCCCGCCGCAAGCGCTTCTTCTTCTCCGCAGGCGTCTCGTTGGGCGGCGGCGTTGGCCCGGCCGTGACTTGCGCGGCCCCGCCCGCTGCTCGCGTGCTTTTTCGCGCCTTTGTCGCTGCTGTAGAAGAGCCCTTGCCTTGCTTTGATCGCCCCGCGTTTGCCGTTGTCTTGGCGCGCTTGCTGCCACGCGTCCCAGTCATGCTCCTGGTTGTCGGTCTGCCTGATCGGCGTGCCGTCACTGTCGTGGCTGCGCCGGCCGCAGACCTCGCCGCAGGCGCCTTGCGCTTGGCATTCTCCCGCGCAAACATGGACGAGAACGGGTTGGCCTCAGTCACCGCAGTCGCAGGGGCAACGACAGCGCCGCTGCCATTGCTGTCAATGCTTCTGGACCGATTGACGTTGGCAAACGAGAGCGAGAAAGGGTTGGCCTCCATCTGCTGTACGGATGCACCGTTGCTGTTGCTGTTGCTGGCACCATCGCGCGGCGCCACTGTTGCTGTTGCTGTTGCTGTTGCTGTTGCTGTTGCTGACGATGACGATGATGCTTGGTTAGTGCTGTTGCGGTCGCTGCTGCTGCGGGCTGTGCTTGCGTTATCGGACGGTGTGGCGGCGGGAAGAAATGCTGACGATGGGGTTCCAAGGCCCATGCCAGGCGGCGTGAATCCCATGTTGACGAAGCTGAGCTCGGGCGAGACAATGGACACTGCCATCCCCTCGGACTTCCACACAGCTGCGCTCGGTGAGTTGATTGACGGCTTCCGGCCCATCATGCTTTGAAACTGGGGTGACCTCAGCACATGCATCGGCAGCGTGACTGTGATTGTGTGGATGTGTGTGTGTGAATGTGTGGATGTGTGTGTATGTGTTATATTGTGTGAGGATGTGCGAGAGGTGTGTGTGTGTGTGTGCGTGAAGATAATTTGTGCATGTAATTCATTGTGTGCGTGTGTGCGTGTGTGTGTGCGTGTGATAGCAATTGCGCGTGCGTGCGGGTGCGAGCACAGGTGAGTGGATGTGCAACGAGCTGTTGGCACACATTGTGGCACGGATTCGCAGCAACAGACTACACCATGCACAACAGCCACAGCGCAAACGACTACCAGCACGAAGCAAGCACAGCCACCCACGTACATGTGTGTGAGGTGGGTGGCGGAGGAGGCGGCGCTGTTGTTGAGGACGCCGACGCCTTTGTGGTGGTGTGCTGTGATGATGATGATGACGAGGAAATGGCTGGTGTTGGCGTTGGCAGCTTGATGGCTGTGTCGCTGCTGCTGTTCCCACTACTCGCCGCCGCCGTCGTCGTCGTCGTCGTTGGCGTCGGCGTGGCAGTCGCGCTACCCCGTGTTGTCGCCATTGCAAGGGGGAGGGGAGGCAGGTTGTTTAGCGGTGGTGGCTGCGAAGTAACGCAGCAGAGAGGCACAAGGTGGGCAGGCACAAGGTCGCGGACGATGTGTCTTTGTGGTTGTTGGCTGGCTGCCTCGTCTGCCTTCTTGCTTGTTGTGTCAGTTGTGCTGATGAGTCATCGATGTGGAGAAATGAGGGAAATGAAACAATTTGAGGGGCAGCGAAAATGAACGCATATCCGCATCGCACACCTCGCACGAACGAACACACAGCCAGCCAGTGGAACCACCACCACCCCAGCACCAACCCCAGCAGCGTGCAGTGTGACAACAGCTTTGCTGGCCCCAGCAGTGTGATCGATCAACCACCTCTCGTTCCTTGTCCTTTGAAACGCGGACGACCCTTCAAACGCCACAGCACACACACACACACACGCACACATTATCACATTCATTCACACACACACACACACACGCACACATTAACACATACCCAGACACAACCACCAACCATGAAGCTGAATGCAGACCTGATCCTCATGTCACCGCAGTTCACAAACCCGCTCAAGCAGCGGGAACTGGACTTGCGAGGTGCGCTTGCTTGCTTGTCGATGTGTACACGTGTGCGTTGTGTGCACGTGTGTGTGTGTGTGTGTGTGTGTGTGTGTTTGGGTACGTGCACGTGTGAGTGCGTGAACGTGGGTGTGGGTGTGGGTGAATGACACCCCCTCTCTTCTCCCTTCTCCCTGCCCTCTCCTCCGTGCTGTCTTCTCCGTACCCTCTGCTTTGTGCGTTGCACTGTTCTGGTTCCTGCAGTCTCCATGTCATGCCTGTGTGTTGTGGTTGCATGCAGCGCGCTCAAGCTTGTGTGTTTGATGCTGCTTTGCGTGCTTCTCTTCGACAGGCAACAAGATCCAGGTCATCGAGAATCTGGGTGCCACACTGGTACGTTTGTGTTCGCACACAACCGTATGCTCACTTACACACCCGCACACACACCCGCACACAACCAAGCGCGACCAACCACACCTCACACTGCAACCGTGATACGTCTGTGCTCATCCTTATGCATCCATGACGTGCACCTCACTCAACAGGATCAATTTGACACAATCGACTTTTCCGACAACGATATCCGATCCCTCGACGGCTTCCCACACCTCAAGCGCCTCAACACACTCCTCCTCAACAACAACAGAATCTTGTGAGTGGCGAATGAACATGTGTGTGTGTGTGTGTCCGGTTGCGCGTGTGAATGTGTGCGTGTATGCGTGAATGTTGTGTGTGTGTGTGTGTGTGTGCATGTGAGTGTGTGTGCGCGCAGGGGTACATGTCAAGCATGCAAAGCAGTGACCACGCCGTGTGCTCGCCCTTACGCTGCTTACATGCAATGGCACCAGGCGGGTGGCGCCGAAGCTGTCGGAGATGCTTCCCAACCTTGAAGCGGTCGTCCTCACAAACAACAGCATTGCCGAGCTCGGTGACCTCGAGCCCTTCTTCTCCTGCAAGAAAATCAACCACCTCACGTGCGTTCATATGTGTGCATGTGTATGTATGTGTGTGTGCTCGTGTGTGTATGTGCGTGTGTGTGCTCGTGTATGTGCGTGTGCTCGTATGTGCGTGTGCGTGTGTGTTTGGTTGTGAGTGTGTTTGGTTCTTTGAGTGTGTTTGTGGTGCAGGTCGTACCGTGTTCATTGCACCCACTCCTTCGAACGTCTGAAGCTGCGGTTGCTTCTCACCTTACGCTGTCTGTGCCGCTCGTCTGTCTCATCCACCCACCACCCACCATCCTCTCCCCTCCACTGCAGACTGCTGCGGAATCCTGTTGCAGCACAGGACAACTACCGCCTGTTTGTCATCTACCACATGCCAAACCTCAAAGTGCTCGACTTTGCCCGCGTCAGAGAAGAGGTCCGCGACACTCACAACACAACACAACACAACACAACACAACACAACACAACACAACACAACACAACACAACACAACACAACACAACACAACACAACAACACAGAATAACACAAACACAAACACAACACAACACAACACAACACAACACAGCCCACAAATTGTGCTGCTTGCTCACGACGCTGGTGGTGCTGGTGTGTACAGGAGCGCACACAAGCGCAGCGCCTCTTTGGTTCTGAGGACGGACAGGCCATGCTCAAGGACATTCTCTCACATGCAGCAAGGTGCGCTGTTACCTCTTTGCTGCAGCGTGCGCGTGTGTGTTTTGTTGTGTACAACTTGAGTGCTTGTCTTTTGTCGTACATGTCGTTGTCGCCAATTCCCCAGTACCGTTGCGAGTTGCATGCCATCTTACAATTGCACGCGTGTGCTCACCCGCTTCCACCACCACCCGCATCCACTATTTTCCGCTTCCCTCACTTCCCAATCCCCATCCACGTCCAATTGCTCTTCCTCCTCTCGTCACTGCCTGCAGGCACGAGGCCGAGGCTGTGCTGGCCGAGCAGGAGAAGCAGCGCAAGGAGGCGGCGGCCAAGGCGAAGGCTGCTGCTGCGAAGAAGATCCAGGCTGCGATTGCGCAGGCGGGCTCGCTCGAGGAGATTCAGAAGCTCGAGGCGCAACTACAGGCCGGCGTTGTCCCGGGCCAGGCAGAAGAAGATGCAGCCACCGAGCAGGCGTGATGGTCTGTTTGTTTGTCTGTTGTTTGCGTGTGTCTTTGTGTGTCTGTGTCTGTGTCTGTCTGTGTTTGTGTCGATGGCTGTGTCTGTGCGTGCGTGTGCGTGTCTAAGACCGTGTGTGCACACTGAGACCGACAGTGGTGTAGACATCATTTCCATGTGTTGCTCGTTGTTGCTTGTTGCTTGTGTGACACGAATGAAAGCCATGGCAAGACAAACAAGCTACGAAAAGGACGAGGAGAGAAGAGATGAAAAGTTGAGAAGGAAAAGAAACACACACACTCACACACACGCACGCACACGCACGCACACGCACACACACCAAACCACTCACAACACACGCACGCAATCACACCACACCACTCACACCAAACACAAACACACACCAAACAAAAAAGCAGTGCAAAACACGACACTGCACACAAAACAACGCACAACAAGACACAAGAGAGAGACAAAAGCCCGCACCGCACAACAGCAGACAGTGGTGGTGCTGGCTGGCGGTCAGCCGTGCAGATGCTTTCTTCAGAGCTGACGGAGACGGGCCCAGATACACCTGTGAATAGCACTCAAGCTACCAGCAAGCACACCCCCAACAACAGCAACAGCAGCAACAGCAGCAACGCGACAGCCGCTGTGTACACTGAAGACCACTTTTCAACAACACCACACGTCACCGCGCCAGGACACCAGCAGCAACACAGCGCTGTATTGTCAGGTGAGGACTCCCCCACCACCTCCACCAGTGCTGTCGACACTGCTGCCACAGGCTCACGGCAGCAGAAGCAGCACCAGTGCCAGCAGAACGCCTACGAGGACAAGGCGAGCGCTGGTGGAGTGTGGGAGCTGTGTCGAATTGCTTCCCGTACCAGCAGTAGCAGCGCCGCGCCACAACGAAGCTCAGCTGCTTCCAACGGGACTCGCGCCTCTTCCACACGTGAAAGGCGACCGTCATCAAGCACCTCGACACCTGACGACTACGATTACGACTACATCACCTTTGCCGGAGACACCTTTCTCTTCGTGTCCTCTGCAACACCGTTTGGCTCCTCCTTCAGCCGCGCAAAGGGCGGGAACCGAGCCACGAGCCACCGCGCGCCTCCTGCAATCCCAACACCGACATCCATTTGGGCGTCCCACTTTGGCCGCAAGAGCATCACCAGCGCGATGTCCACGCAGCAAGCGCCCAGCGACGCTGTATCGGCTGCCCTGCAATCAAGTGTGAGCGAGAGCGCCGCAAGCAATGGGGGTGCAGCAAACACTGGCGATAGCGCCAGGAACCCCAAAGACACAGGCACAGCTGGCGACAGTGGCAGCCATGGCGACGACCACCACGACGGCGATGCACGCAAGCAAGAAGCAGGCCAGCACACCGGCGCTGGTGGTGGTGGGGATGGCGATGGTGGTGGGGATGAGGACGACAGCAAAGACGACACTGATGAAGAAGATGGTGATGACGACGAGGAGGACGACGAGGACGACGAGGAAGAGGAGGATGTGGTGGAGGGGACAGGGAGCGGAAACAGGAGGACAACAGCAGCAACGGCTGTCGATGAAGGCACGGAGACAGCAGGCCCGACAGAACACAAAGACGCTAAGCAGTCCAGCCCGAATGATTCCGTCAGCGCTCGTGGCGACGACAACAACCAACCCAGCTCTCAACCCTCAAGCCAGGACCTTGGCGGCACACCCAGCGACGCTAACCCGAGCCAGCCAACATCCTCCCAAGCCTCCTCCGCCTCTTCCTCAGCACCAGCACCAGCACCAGCGTCGACAGCAGCAGCAACACAATCGTCACAAACCGCAACCGGTGGCTGCAGCACACCACCCGCAGCATCACGACTGAGCTCGCCATCCATCTCCGCACAGCTGTTGTCAGTGCTGTTCACGCCTCAGTCTACAGCAAGCAGAGCGTCGCCAGCAGCGTCACGCAGCAGCAGCGGCCACCCAGACACCGGCGCATATCCTGCCCATACGCCCCCATCTCGCACCCCTGGACAACTGCTGCTGTCCACAGAGCCCCTGCATCGCACGTGCACGCTCTGCGGCAAGCCGTCCAAGCCGGCGCGGTGCCACCCAACCTTGCGTGTGCTGCTGTGCGACGAGTGCAACACGCGCATCCGCTCAAAGCAGCGCAAGCGGCTGAAGAGGACTGGCTGGCGCTACACCGTGTGCGCCTGGTGCAACACGCGCGTGGGCCTGCTACCGTGCGGCAGCAGCAAGAACACCGACCCATACAGCCCAGAGTTCTGCCCATACATGTTCTGCTCGCTGTGCCTGCACCGGCACGTGGGGCCCTCGTATGCAGCACGCGCGCAGCAGGGCGTGTGGTGGCGCTGCCCCGTGTGCGATCCTGCGCCCATTGCTGGCCTGATCAAGGCGTGCGAGAAGGCGCAGAAGGAGGATGGGACATACGAGCCGCTGACGCCTTTGAAGCTTCCACCACTCCCAGGACAACCCAGGCGACGGAAGAAGACACCACACAAGACACCGCAGACGAAGACACCACGCGCCAAGACGCCACGTAAGCCATCGTCATCAACAAGGGGAAGGAAGCGTGGGCAGGCCTCCGGTGCCACCACAACAACCAGCAGCAGCAGCAACAGCAACAGCAACAGCAACAGCAACAGCAACAGCAGCAGCAGCAGGAAGAAACGTGTGGCAAGGCAGGCAAGGGGGAAACAAACACGCCCCGGGCCACGCAAGACCCAACCGAAACAGCAGCGAACACGGGACGCCTTGACAGCCGCTGCAGTGACAGTGAGCGATGGGCCCGTGCGCCAAAGCCCGCGCATCCGCAATCAGCTGTTGCGGCGCCAACACCATCAACAGCAACAGAGCGCAGCGCAAGCAAGAAGGGCGAGGGCGCGCTACGGAGGTGATGTTGATGACTTCGTTGTCGACGACGACGATGATGATGATGGCGATGCTGCTGATGATGACTCAGATTTGGACGTGAGCTCGAGTAGCGACTGGTCGCTGGACGATGACGAAGAGGAAGAAGAGGAGGATGCCGGTATGATCAGAGGCAGCCGGCGCGCGAAGCGTCTGGCGCAGCAGCTGCAGTTGGAGGCGCAGCAGGTCACCGGTGGGGACGCGGATGGTGCCACCAGCTCAGCCGCCAGCACCACCGCAGCGATAGCCACACAGAAGGAGCACAAGAAGAAGAAGATGATGATGATGATGACGAAGGCGAAGGCGAAGGCGAAGAGCAGGGAGAAGCACGCTGCACAGGCAGCACCACCCTTGCAGCTTGCTGTCAATGGCAGCGTTGATGATGACAGTGACGGTGACGATGATGCACTGGGGTTTGATGGTGACTTCTTTAACGATGATGATGCCGCAAACTACGGGATCGAGCCATCTCCAATAGCCGAGTCCTCCGGTGGGGCCGAATCGTCGGCGCTCCCGTCAAAGCGCGCGAAAACAGCGGCGCTGTCCGCCAAGCAGCAGCAGCAGCAGCAGCAGCAGCAGCAGCAGCAGCAGCAGCAGCAGCAGCAGCGGGGTAAGAAACATCAAAACAAGAAGACGATGTCGGAGGAGAAGAAGAAAAAGAAGAGCAGAGTTGCCACCGCTTCAGCCAAGAAGGCAACGCCAGCAGCGCCAGCAACAACAACGATGACGACGAAAGCGCGGGGACGAAGCCGGGCGTCAACGTGGATGATGACGCAGCGGTACGTGGCGATGGCGACTGCAACCAAGGGGAGCGGGCGCGCCGAGCAGCCCACGCTGCTGATGCAAGGCAGTGGGGGTGCTGGTGTTGTGGGCAACGATGAAGAGGGCGAAGAGACGGCCGGCGTGTCGACACCTGCGGTGAAGAAGCGGGGCA
>NW_004754930.1:718359-743359 GCF_000188695.1 Salpingoeca rosetta | reverse complement strand
GCTGGTACGGTGTCTTGTATTGTGTGTGTGTGTGTGTGTGTGTGTGTGCATGTGTGTTGGTGTGGGTGTGGGTGGGTGCGATACATGTGTCTGGCATACTGTGTGTGGATGTTGTGTGTGTGCGTGTTTGTTCTGATGCGTGTTTGCTGCTCGGAGCGTGTCATGGACCCTATGATTTTTGCTGCTATACTGGCAAGAGCTCACAAGAGTGGCGAATACATGCGCTGACCAGATGGCTGTCAAAGCGACGACCCCGTCACAGGACCCGTCATCCACCCCACCTGCTGTCGTCATTGCCGTGTCCTCCAAGGAAGGAACCATTTTCCTGTTCGCGTATGCACAGCTCAGCGCCCAAGACCAACTGCAGAAGGATAAAGATTGCAGTGCTGGCCCCAGCGATGATGACCTTTCTTCACTTCAGTCGTCACCACCACAGGCACCGCGTCTGCTGGGAACGCTGTGTGGCGTTGAAGCACCTGTCACCGACACAGCAATGTGAGCACCCACACACCCCAGTGTGCCTGTGCTGGCTTAACGTGTGTGTGTGCGTGTTGTGTGTGTGTGTGTGTGCGTGCGTGCGCGCGTGCGTGCGTGTGTAATTTCCTTGTCCATTCACCACCAGCACTGCTCCTCGGCCTGTGTGAACATCAGGAAATACATGACCAGTGACGCTTCGGTTCATGTTGTTGCCACGTGTGTTGATGGTGCTGTCTTGCGCTGGAAATTCCCAGCTGAGTCGCTATGGCAACAAGCAGCCGGCAGCAGGTGCATTTTCGATGTTGCTTGTGTGTGTGTGTGCGTGTGTGCGTGTGTACGTGTGTGCGTGTGTGCGTGTGTACGTGTGCGTGTGTGTGTGTGTGCGTGTGTGTACGTGTGTGTGCGTGTGTACGTGTGTGTGTGTGTTGCGTCTCAATCGGGGGGTCTACAGCTCGTGAGTTGATATCAAGCTTTCAAAGTCACGCAGTGCTGCTTCTCTTCTCTGCGCAGATTGTCTAAGCCGCTGTGCGTTGAGCCCGCTGCGTGCATGGATGTGTTTCCTTTGTCATCGTCGCCTTTATCGTCGTCGTCGTGGTCGTCGTCCTGCGGTGTTGTGCTCTGCCCGTACTCCACCTCCCTGTGCTTTGCGGCATGGGCCAGCGCCGGCGCCTGTGAGGTGGGCTGTGCACATGACACCGTGTACCCTGCCGTTGCATCCCCACAAATGCGCACACCTGTGTTGATTGCACATACGCAAAACAAATTAGAACGCCCACTCACTCACTCACACACACACACACACACACACATTCACACACACGTTCACACACACATACACATACTTACACACACTCGCTCACGTACGCACTCACTCACTCACTCACTCACTCACTCACTCACTCACTCACTCACTCACTCACTCACTCACTCACTCACTCACTCACTCACTCACTCACTCACTCACTCACTCACTCACTCACTCGCGCATGTACATGCTGGCGCCGCGACTGTTTCAGTTGGTGTCTGTCGCTGCGGACGGGTCTGTTGTCAGCGGTGTGTGCCGACCAAGCTGCTCCCCTCTCCTCAGCCACGCCTGCATCTGCTGGCCGCGCACAACGCCTGGCTTTGTTGTTGGGTGCGTGGACGGCAGTCTGTGGCTTGTTGACGTGACGGAACGCCCTGGCCACGAGACGCTGCTGTTCCAGTTTGATGTGGCTGTGCTGGCGGTGGTGGCGGTGCATGACGACACACACGTGCTCGCACTTCTTGATTCGGGCGGCATGTTTCTCCTGTCCCTCGCATCCACGGACACGAAACAGGTATCGCGTGGTGTGCTGCCAATGTGTATTGCATTGGTGCTTTTGCTCTTGCTCATTCATTTCTGCCCATGCGTGAGTGTGTACGCATGCCAAATGTGCATGCGCCCCTTCCTTCGATGTGAAAAGAAGCTCGGCATATCCATCAACTCATGACGACGGCCACTTCTTCTCTTTGTTGTTGGATGGTTGCAATGCAGGCTGCACCTGTGCATGTGTGTAACGTGCGTGAGAGTCCGGCGGGCTCCGGTCACCTCCAACTCTCCTTCGCTGATGAAGCTTCAGAATCAGCCGACACCAGACAGCAGCACACCCTCCCCACCGTCCCAAAGGTGCGATGTGGCAGGCGTGACCGTGGGGACCTTTGCATAATTGCGCACGTGCGGGTGTGTGTGTGTGTGTGTGTGTGTGTGTGTGTGTGTGTGTGTGTGTGTGTGTGTGTGTGTGTGTGTGTGTGTGTGTCTGTGTGTGTGTGTGTCTGTGTGTGTGTGTCTGTGTGTGTGTGCGTGGGCGTGTGTGTGTGTGTGTGTCTGTGTGTGTCTGTGTGTGTCTGTGCGTGTGTCTGTGCGTGGGCGTGGGCGTGTGCGTAGGCGTGTGCGTGTCTATTTTGTCTGTGTATGTGTGTGTGTGTGCATGCAAGCAGAAGCTTTGTGAGATTGACTCACACGCAATTGCCGACATCAACGCTGCTTCACTGGTGCAGCTGTTCACAACGGGCGTGAAGGAGTGCTGTGTGTGTGTCGTCGGTGGAGACGGGCTCGTGAGCTTGTTCACCCTCCCAGCGGATCTGCTGCTGCTGTCAACTCCCGAGAACGGGCACAGCAACCAACAGCAGGAGCAATTACGGTCGTCATCATCATCGTCATCGTCGTCGTCGTCACTCGGCGAGTATGAAGAGGCCGTGGTGTTGCTTGATGTCGGAAAGAGCGTGCAGCACTGGCCGTCGTCACCTCCATCTCCATCACCTCCATCACCATCACCTCCATCGCCACCCGCACCAGTACCACCACCGACACTACTACCAGTGGCGGAGAGGCAACACGAGCAGAAACAGACAGAGAGAAGTAGAGCAAGGAGAAAGAAGAAGGTGGAAGAGGAGACGGTGGACACTGGAGACAATTTGGATGGGAGCAGAGACAAGAAGCAGCAATCGCCACATCAGCAGCGTGACGCGTTGTACGATGCGGATGGTGACGACGGTACTGAGCGCAGCCGTGGTTTGCACACAAGAAATGCGCGAATGGTAGAGAGCAGCGACGAAGAGGATGTCGGTGTCGACGGTGATGGAAACGGCGAAAAACGCGGAGACGACGACGTAGAAGAGGAGGAGGAGGAGGACGTGGTTGTGGTGAAGCGAGCGCAACGGGCGCCGCGTGTGCTGAGTTCATCTTCCGAGGATGAGAGCGACGCACATGATGATGATGATGATGATGATGATGATGATGATGATGATGATGATGATGATGATGATGATGATGATGATGATGATGATGATGATGATGATGATGATGATGACGTGGGCGTGGTGGAGGATACGCCGAAAACCAGAGACACGGTCGCTCCAGCGCGGGCTCGTGGGGATCCGGTGAACAAACGAGCCAAGTTGCAGCGAGCGCAAGCCCTGAGCGATGACAGCGAAGTGGAGAGTGAAGACCGCGATGGGCATGAAGAAGCAGCAGGAGACGAAGGACACGCAGGACACGCAGGAGAAGCGGGAGAAGTGTTGTCGCCCACACATCAGCGACATGATGGTGAAGTGGATGTGCTGGTGCTGGACACTTACGAAGAGGATGTGGCACACGATGAAGATGTGATGCATCCGCAAGGTTCGCGCCCAGCAGGGCCTTGGGGTGGTGAAGGTGAAGATGTGTCCTATGATAGCTACGACGACGAAGAAGAAGATGAGGAGGAGGAAGACGGGCTTGCACCTCGCAGACCAGCAGTGCAACACATGCTCCATGTTGAGCAGAGCAGCGCATACATGGACGCGGACTCCAGCTCCGAAGAAGAGGACGGCCTCTGCTCTTGATCCTCTGATCTGTTTGTCTGTGTGTGTGTGTGTGTGTGTGTGTTTGTGTGTGTGTGTGTGTGTGTGTGTGTGTGTGTGTGTGTGTGTGTGTGTGTGTGTGTGTGTGTGTGTGTGTAAGTGGTAGCTCTTATGATGAATGTGCGCTCTTACTATCCCGCTTGCATGTGCGACGTGCGTTGGCCGACCGTGTTGGTTCTCTCTGGTTCTTTGCTTTGTCAGCTGCACATGGCATGCACTGTTTTCATGTATGTTCCCATAGGTTCTATTGGTTGATGGTTACTGGCCTGAGTTACACATATAACATACATTGCTCTAAATCACACGCCCAGATGCCTGTGCACAGCGATTCGGCGAGGCACATCACAACAGCGTGAGGAGACACCAAGGCGCAGTGTGCACGCGCACGTTGCTTAATTCGCAGCTGTGGCTGTACACTTACAGCAAGGGGAGGAAGGCCTGCCAAGTTGTACCACCGATCAGCAAGCAAGATCGCAGCGCTCACAATACGGAATCAAGCCACTCTTCCAAGTCTTCTTCGTCTTCCTCGCCTTCATCTGCAGCCACTGCAGCCTCTGGTTGTTGTTGTTGTTGTTGTTGTTGTTGTTGTTGTTGTTGTTGTTGTTGTTGTTGTTGTTGTTGTTGTTTTGCTGAAACAGAAGGTGGCGCCGACGCCGTGGTGTGTGCAGGGTCTGCACGTGTGTTGATTGTGGCTGGTTGCTGTTTCTTGCCACCTGTGGCACTTGCGTGGAGTGATTTGAGGAGTTGTGGATCCAAGAATTCGGTGTCGATTCGCGCAATGTCCTCAAACCCCACTGTTGAAATGTTGGAAAAGTCTGCAGGCTCCACGCGCAAGAGCGGGTGATCCAACAGCTGCTTGAACCCGGCCTCGTCATCTGCCTGGCTGGACAGTGCCTGTTCAGGTGCAAAGCGGACACTGGCGCTGTCCTGAACGACATCCTCAAACGCGATGCTGTGTTCTCTCCCTTCCAGCCCCGCGCGCGTTGGGTCACCTGCCTGCTGTAGTTCAGGCTCAGGCTGTGGCGCCACGTGCTTGGGTGCTCGTTGGTTGCCTCCGCCGCCCCTGCTCCCACGCCCGCGCCCTCGATGTCCCCCTCTGCCGCCTCCTCCTCCTCCTCCTCTTCCACCACGGCCCCCACGTTCTCTTCTCCACGGCGCAGGCATCCCTGGCAGTCCGTTGATTCAAGTCAGCACTCGCTTTGTCTTGCTTGACTTGGTTGCTTGCTTGACTTGGTTGTGCGATCCGGTTGGGGCCCGTTACTGTGGTCTTTGCTATGGTTGTCTTTTGCTTGTTGCTGGTTGTTGTCTTCGTTCCTGTTGTCGGTTGTGCGTATTGGTGTGGTTGTAGAATTGTTTTGGAAGATGTTGCGACTTGTCGATCTCGTGAGCTGCACTTTTCTTGCACTCCGTTCACGCACTGCAAAGCAGGCAGCAACAAAGCCAGAGCGAAGCAAGCAAGCAAGCAACAAGATGGTTGTGGCAGTGGCTGTTGCCGCCCGCGCCGTGATGCGCGGAGCAAACCGTGTTAGCGTGCTCCCTGTTGTGAACAGGGCCTCCAGCACCCTCTCCGAGGTACGCATGATGTTTTTGGCTGGCGAAGGGAGGAGAAAGAGCCTCCATGTGATGTGAACCGCGTTCAGTGCTTGATGATGTGACAACACAAATTTCTCTTTTTTGCGAGCGGGTGCACCAGCCGTGGTTGTGAAGGTTAAGGTCCAGGTGGTTGTGAAGGTGACAAGGGGATGGGTAGCAACAAAACAACACAGCCACCCAATATGTGAAAGCTCACATATGCGCGTTGTCTGTGGCGCCTCGCTTGCCTCACTTGCTTTGCTTGCCTCGCTTGCTTTGCTTGCCTCGATAGCACATTCGACGCCATGAGAACGTCAAGGAGCGCCTGGAAGACATGCGGGAGCAGTCCCTCATGGGCGGTGGACAGCGCCGTATCGACATTCAGCACTCCAAGGTGCGTGGACAACGCTGCTACCGGCTGGTGTTGCATGCACGTAAAGACCCACGCCATCAGTCCACTGGCCCACACAAAGGACTCGGCTCAAACTGAGTTGTAAGGCCCTCACCATTCCATTCCCTTTGCTCTCTCTCTCTCTCTCTCTCTCTCTCTCTCTCTCTCTCTCTCTGCCTCGGTGGTTTATTTCGGTTGCGTTTGCATTGCACGTGTGCACAGGGTCGCCTGACTGCTCGCGAGCGCATCGAGCTGCTGCTTGACCCAGGCACGTTCCAGGAGTTTGACATGTTCACGGAGCACCGCTGCAACTACTTTGGCATGAACGCAACATCGGTGCGTGTGTGTGTGTGTGTGCGTGTGTGTGTATGTGTGTGCGTGTGTGCGTGTGTGTGTGTGTGTCTGGTGTCTGTGTCTGGTGTCTGTGTGTCTGTGACAGGGTTGTGGTAGGTGCGCTTGTAAATTCTTCCTAATGTTTGTTGTGATGTTGGTGTGCTTCTTCCGCCTGTCTGATTCGTTAACACTTGTCTCTTCCTTCCATTGACACTGCTAGGCGCCTGGCGATGGTGTTGTGACGGGCTGCGGCCGCATCAACCGCCGGCTTGTCTTTGTCTTCTCCCAAGATTTTACCGTTCTTGGTGGCAGCCTTGGCGAGATGCATGCCAAGAAGATTTGCAAGGTTGGTGCGCTGTGAATTGTCGGTCGGTGCTCTTGTGTCGGAATTCCGCACAAGTACTCGCGCCTTTGTACCGTTGTGCCGTCGTGCCGTCGTGGCGTTTGCACCTCTGCCACCGCTTTCGCAGCGCAGCTTCTCTCGCGAATTTGCGCCAAGGTACTCTCTGCTAACCCTTTTGCACCCTCCTTCTTATCATTGCGTTCCTGCCCGCGCCAGGTGATGGACCGTGCGATGGATGTCGGCGCTCCTGTCATCGGCCTCAACGACTCTGGTGGCGCCCGTATCCAGGTCAGTGAGAGCACACTCCTGCTCGTTTGACAACAAAACCTGCCCGCTGCTAGCGCACTGCCTGCACACAACCCCAGTTCATGCAACACACACATGTGCATCCACTCACTGTCTTTCACGTCTGCGATGGTGTGCCTCCCATGTGGCACTCAACAGGAGGGCATTGACTCGCTCGCCGGGTACGCCGACATCTTCCAGCGCAACGTCATGTCCTCTGGTGTCATCCCGCAGATCTCCGTCATCATGGGGCCCTGCGCCGGTGGTGCCGTCTACTCTCCGGCCCTCACGGACTTTACCTTCATGGTCGAGGTCAGAACCACAGCGCTCGTGTGTGCAGGGGAAACAGGGGCTCTTGTATTTGCGTTGTACTTGTACTTGTACTTTTACTTGTACTTTTACTTATACTCATACTTGCGTTGAGCTTGTACTTGTACTTGCACTTGTGTTTGAACTGTCTTGTGCGCGTGTGGGAGAGACTTCTTGGGACACGCCTCAGCTAATTCCATGCCTCCTCTTCCTTTGTGCATATTTCATCTGGTCAAATGCGTACAGGGTACCTCCTACCTGTACGTGACTGGCCCCGACGTCGTCAAGGTATTTTTCGTTCACACACACACACACGCGAGCGCGCGTGTGCAAGTTGATGTTTTGCGTGCGTGCATCCCGTGCCTGAAGTGCTGACGCGTGGCCTCTCGTTGCCTTTGACCTGTGTTTGCGTTCACAGAGTGTGACCAACGAAATCGTGACGCACGATGAGCTTGGTGGCGCCACGATCCACACGGCCAAGTCCGGTACGTGTAGCTTGCTCGATGTGCCTCCCCCCCCCCAAACAACCGCTGACACGGACAACGATTGTGGTTGCGCCACAACTCATCCGCTGGCTTGTATTTGCGTCTCGGGTACTATGTTGTGCCAGGTGTTGCCCATCGCGCGTTTGAGAACGATCTTGATGCGCTTCAAGGCGTTCGCGACCTCATGGGCTTCCTTCCCTCCAGGTCGGTTGCAGTTGCATACTGTGGCTATTTGTATGTCGCTGTTGGTGGCGGTGATCCCTGCTGTGAGACACCACCACACGCTTTGCAGTCGCATTTCCAGCACTCTTTACACATACACACATTCACACACACACACACACACTCGCTCACTCACACACACACTCTCTGTCTCTCTCTCTCTGTCTCTCTCTGTCTGTCTCTCTCTCTCTCTCTCTATCTCTCTATCTCTCTCTCTCTCTCTCTTTCTTTCTTTCTTTCACACACACACACTCTCTCTCTCACACTCACCCACAACGCACGCGCGTTTTCTTGCCCGGCAGCAACCGGGAGGGCCCGCCGCAGCTTGCCAAGCCCGAGGTGGAGGGCGCTGCGGAGTCGCTCAACTACATGGTGCCCAAGGACCCTTTCAAGGCATACGACATGAAGCACCTGGTGCAGAAGATTGTCGACTTTGGCGAGTTCTTTGAGATCCAGCCCGCCTACGCCAAGAACATCATTGTTGGGTTTGCCCGCATGAACGGCCAGCCCGTGGGCATTGTCGGCAACCAGCCCCAGTCTGCCTCTGGCACGCTCGACATTGCTGCCAGCGTCAAGGGCGCGCGCTTCGTTCGCTTCTGCGACAGCTTCAACATCCCCATTGTCACCTTTGTCGATGTTCCTGGCTTCCTCCCCGGCACCGTTCAGGTACGCGCCTTCTTGGTTTGCCAAGCAAGTCACTGCAAGGGGATTAAGATACGTGTGTGTGTGTCAGCGTCCGGTGTATTCCCCTCTGTGTATTCCATAGCCAACCCCCTCCCAAACCCCGGCTCTCTTCGTGAGTGTGTGTGTGTGTGAGTGTGTGTGTGTGTGTGTGCTAACGTCCGCTCCCTCTCCGGTCTGGACTGCAGGAGTATGGTGGCATCATCCGCCATGGCGCCAAGCTGCTCTACGCATACGCCGAGGCAACCGTGCCAAAGGTTCGTTCGCTCATGCATGATCCAACACCAATGCAAGCCGTCAAACCTCAGTGACACGAGTGTTGTTTTTGCTTGACCAGATTCCACTTGTGTGTTGATGACGTGCTAGTTATTGCACGTCCACCCATCCCATCCATTCAACATCCTCACCTCACCGCACCATCACCTCGTTGTGTTTTTTTTTTCGCTTGTGTGTGTGTGTGTGTGTGTGTGTGTGTGTGTGTGTGCGTGTGCTGTTTCACAGATCACCATCATCACTCGCAAGGCGTACGGTGGTGCGTATGATGTGATGGCGTCGAAGCATCTTCGTGGCGACATCAACTATGCCTGGCCCACTGCTGAGATTGCTGTCATGGGTGCAAAGGGCGCTGCCTCCATCCTTTACCGTCGCGCTTCCCCAGAGGTGCGGCCTTTGGTGATGGTGGTGACGCTCGGGAAGATGCTGATGTTTGGTGCATGTGATCAATGGTTGTGAATAGTGCCTGTGGTCAGCAGCTGTTGGTCTGTGGCGTTGTTTCGTGGTGTGTGTCCTGTTGAAGGTGTTTGCGGAGGTGTGATAATTTGGTTGATTTTTGCTGTGCTCCACTTCCTACTTCTCACCATCCATCGTCCCTGTACATCTCGCGGCCTTTGTGTCGTGTGCAGGAGCTGACGCAGCGCGAGGAGGAGTACGTGAACGAGTTCTCCAACCCGTTCCCCGCTGCCCGCCGCGGCTTTGTCGACGACATCATCGAGCCATCCACCACCAGGTGACGATTACATGCACGCACGCGCACACACACACACTCACTCACACACACACACACACACACACACACACTTGCACACTCACACACACTCACACACTCACACACTCACACACTCACACTTGCACACTCACACACTCACACACTTGTACACTCTCACGCACTCACACACTTGCACACATACTTACACACACACACACACACACACACACACACACACACACACACACACACACACACACACTTGCACACACATACTTACATTCACTGCCATTCACTCACTCATCCCGCTCCCCCCGCGGCCATTGTCACGGACTTCGCAGGCAACGCATCATGCACGACCTGGCCATGCTTGCCACCAAGGATGTGAAGAACCCCGCCAAGAAGCACGGCAACATCCCTCTCTAACTCCCATCGTTCGTCGCCCGTGTGTCCTCGTCGTCTCCCCACTCTCATCCCTGCACGCCAGCAACAGCACTCTGACTGTATGTCTTTGGCTCTTCTTCGCCCGCCTCCCCCGTCATAATGTGACGCGGTGTGGTGACTGCGAAGTGGATGTTTGAGCTGCTACCCCCCTTCCCTCAACGTTCTCTCTCGTGCATGTTGTTCCCATTGCAAATTGTTTGCTCGTTTGCTTGCTTGTGCGCTGTTTGTTGGTCATTGAGGATGATGAGTACACAGTTTCGTTCATTGCATTCCTCCACTTGAGCAGCATGATAGTCACACCAAGACAGAATGCAGCTGGCATGGGTGGTGGTCTTTGTACAGCGCGCCAACAACGTCCTCCTACGAACAAGCCAAAGCCCACTAATCCCTCTGCCATACACTCATTAGCTAGTCACAGCCTTCAACTCCATCGCAGCAGGCTGCAGGTGTTGACGTCGTGTATGCTCTGTGCTGCGGTTGCGGCTGCTGCTGCGACTGCTGCTGCCGTCGTTGGCCCGAGTTGTCTCCCTCTTATTGTGGTGCTGATAAGGACTGTCATCTGCACTGTCGTCGTGGGATTGTGGCGCCGAACAGACCCAAGGAGACACGCAGTTTGACATGGTGACAGCGACAGCCTTGATGCTGCCAACCACACCGGTGTACAACCAGGAAATCCAACCAACAGCACCTTCATCCTCTTCGCTTGTGCTTCCAGGACGAGCGGCTGCTGATGTGGGTGCCGTGTGTGTGTGTGTGTGTGGGGGGGGGGGGGGTTGTGTGTGTGTGTGTGTGTGTGTGTGTGTGTGTGTGTGTGTGTGTGTGTGTGTGTGTGTGTGTGTGTGTGTGCGTGTGTGGGTGTGTGGGTGTGTATGTGTGAACGTGAGAAGAAACGCCACCACAACATGCCCCATCACAACACGCCCCAGCCTGGTCATGCCCACGCTCGTCATGCATGAGCACCGACATGTGAGTTGTATTCGTCGCATGTGATGGTTCACTCACCGTGAGCGTCGTCTTGATGGCCGGTGGCTGTTGGCTCGGTTTCCAACTGCTGTTGACAAGCAGCGTGTGCCAGGTGGTGGAAAGGCAGGCGAACCTTGTTTGGATTGTGGACGCTCACCTCAAAGAGCTCTGCACCCAAACACAGGGCCTTCAGCTTTGCTGCCTCCCGCGTCACTTGGCGCTTGTCTGCGAGGTCGCTCTTCATGCCCACTAGCGCAAGCTGGGGCCGCGTGCCTGGGTCTTCCTGTGCCAGCGCTGCCCAGTGGTCGAGCGCATCGAATGACGCTTCATCTGCCCCCCCCCCCCACACACACACACACACAGCCACACAAGCAAGCAACCAGGTGGTTGTTGTCGCGTGATGACTTGATGTGTGATCTTGTGATTACCAAGCGGTTAGCACCAATGCAGGGGCGCAGGAAGCACAGCAGCGCAATGAAGGAAAAGGAAGGGTTTGTAACCGATCATGTTCGCCACATACCTGTGACATCGTAGACGAGAAGCACTGCGAAGCAGGTTCGAGCATATGGCCTCAACAGGCTTTGGAATTGCCTCGCACCCGCAAAGTCCCACACGTGCATGTACACCTGCACACGTCGACAATGACAGAAAACAAGGACAGGGAGGAAGATGATGCGGGGAGCGTGTGTGAGCATGCATGCGTGCGATGTTGATGCACTATCATTGGCTTTGCATTCGCTTCTATCAAGCAGCTTCCCCCCTCAACTTGCGCACACACACATACACACACACACATACACACACACACACACACACACACACACACACACGAATGAGCGAACGCACCTGTGCGTCGGGGAGAAACACGGTCTTTGAGGCAAAGTCCAGCCCAGGTGTTGGACGGTACGTGTCCACAACATGGCGGCCGTGCACAAACGCCTTCATCAGCGCCGTCTTTCCACCTTGAGTGTGTAATGTACACACACACACACGTGTGTGCGTGAATGTGTATACGTGTGTGGTATGTGTGTATGTGTGTGTATGTGTGTGCGTGCGTGTGTGTGTGTGTGTGTGATCTTTCACAACAAGAACAGAGCAACAGAACAAAGCGTGGCGCATAGGTGGTGCGGTGCGCCTTGGAGGGCAGCAAGACTCACAAGCTGGCTCGCCGAGCAAAAGCACTTTGATTGGGAGCGCCCGGTCCTCTCCCTTGTTTGGGTCTTCTTCCTGTGCGCTCATTGTTGTCGTTGGCGGTGATGGGGATGGGGTGGTGATTGTGGTTGATGACGATGCTTGTGTCGTGTGTGTGTGTGTCGTCTCGCTCCTTGCCCGCTGTTGTGGCGTTGTTCAGTGTATTGGTGGTGGTGTCATCATTGGTGACAAAAATGGAATTGATGACTCATCATTTGAGAGCAGCCTTGCAAGGCAAGAAAGCAAGCAGGGCTAGCAATCACAAGCAAGCAAGTAAGCAAGCAAGGCATGACGTCGCTGTGATCAGAGCTGGCGATAGCTGTAGCTCTCGAGGGAGGTGGTCACGCCCGCGGCTGTGCCAAGATCCGACAGCAGGCGGCAGCGAGGCTCAGCTGCCAGGCACATATGCATATGTGGGCGTGCGGGTGAGAAACATGCAACATCCACGCCGGGTGCTTGACACAGGTTGCTTGTCACAGCAACACACGCATACAAGCACACACACACACACACACACACGCATTCAAGCACACATGTACGCACACAAACACACAAACACATGCACGTACATTTACGAGCACACAGGTGTAGCCCTTACCTGGGTTGATGCTGTACCAGAAGAACCCGCGGCAGAGGGGCTCCGAGGTGCATGCAGAGGCACAGGCGCTCAAGCCAACCACGCGCTGCACAACCAGCGCGTTGGCATCAAACGCAGTGGAGTACCGCCTGCATGACCACCAACACGCCAAAGCAACCAAGGAAGTGCATGTGTGAGCCAAAGCGTCACAATGCAGGGGGGAGATGAAACAAGACAGGCAAGGAACAAAGGTGCTGGGGCCGAACTGACCGAGCTGGGCCAGTGGAGCCTGGGTTGGCGCCTTCGAAATCAAGCGCGAAAGCCGCGAGCACATCTGTGGTAGTCGTCGAGGTGCTCGTGGTGGTCGAAGTGGTCGTTGTCGTGGTTGTGGTTGTGGTGGTCGAAGTGGTTGTGGTTGTCGATGTGGTAGTCGTCGTTGTGGTGGTTGTGGTTGTGGTTGTGGTTGAAGTTGTGGTTGTAGTTGTGGTAGTGGTTGTAGTTGTGGTAGTGGTTGTCGTTGATGTGGTTGTCGTCGTCGTCGTGGTGGTCGAAGTGGTTGTGGTTGTCGATGTGGTAGTGGTTGTAGTGGTGGTGGTTGTGGTGGTGGTTGTTGTTGTTGATGTGGTCGTTGTCGTTGTTGATGTGGTGGTTGTCGTCGTCGATGTGGTTGTTGTTGTTGATGTGGTGGTTGTTGTTGTCGTTGTCGAAGTGGTGGTGGTTGTTGTTGTGGTAGTGGTTGTCGTTGTAGTTGTGGTTGTTGATGTGGTGGTTGTCGTCGTCGATGTCGTTGTTGTTGTTGATGTGGTGGTGGTTGTTGTTGAAGTTGTGGTAGTGGTTGGCACGACCACCTTGGCATATGAATTGGAGATGAGCGTGGTGGCCACACCCTGGGATGTTCCCAGGTCAGACAGCAGACGGCACTGAATGCCTCCGTTGGGTGTCACATAGGTAAAGAAACCCTCGCACGCGGCGTCTTCATCACACGCAAGACCGCACGTCAGCGACGTTTGGTCCAGGTCAGTGCCGACAACAAACGAGCGAAGGAGTGCATCGGCAGAAAACGCTGTGGAGAAGCGACGCGACACGCCCGTAAACACGCCAGCAAAGCCCAGCTTCACCAAGGGAGCCTAACGCGCAGTCGCCAACACACCCACATGTACACACGCACACGCACACACACGCACACACACGCACACACACACGCACACACACACGCACACATGCACACACGTGCCAATGATGGACACCAAGTCAGGGTGAGAGAAATGTTCAAGGAGTCAGCTCGCAATCATCATCATCAACAACATCAGCAGTCTTGCGTTACAGAACCACAGACCAAACACCACCAACACCACACAACCACCACATGACATACAAGCAGTGGCAGCATGGCAAGCCCGTACCTCGTCACTGAAGGAGTAGGAGTTTGTGCTTGTGGCAACAGCGGTGCCGAGAGAGCGGAGGGTGATGCAGCGAAGCGTGGATTGGCGATAGGCGAAAAAGCCGCGGCAGAAGTTTGGCTGCTGGGTCTGGCTGCTGCACAGCGCAGCGCACTCGTCCAACGAACCCACAGTGGACACGGAGATCTGGCTGGCAGCGTCAAAGGCGGTGCTGTAGCGCAGTGCGGGCCCTGCGGGGTTGCTTGGCGTCGCACCCTCGTACTGCAGCTCGTAGCCAGCAACAACCGGCGACTGCACCATATTGCGCCGGAAGGAGAACGAGGACGACGACGTGGCAACAAGTGGGCCACGCTCCGACAGGGTGCGGCACACAACGCGGGTCGAGCTGCGCACCCAGAGGAAGAAGCCAACGCACGCGGCTTCGCTGTCACACACAGCAGCGCACGCTGCCGGTGATGGCACGTCCACCTCCGACAGGAACGCCGATGGCGTGAAGCCAGAGGCGAAACGCAGGGGCGACACAACACCGCTGAACGCGCCCGTGGCAGCGAGCGTGTACCCATTAGGCTCGCTCACAAGTGCCTGCAGCATGTGCATGGAAGTGGGGTTTGTTGTTGTTGTGTGCGTGTGAGTATCGTGAGGGGACGTGCAGGTGTTGAGTGTTGATCTTTCGCAACATACACACGCAGGCTAGCACTGAATGCCCACCACCAACCGATACCACCATCACCCATCATCATCGTCACCACCACCACCACCACCACCACCACCATCACTCGAATCAAGGACGAACCTGCTTGCGCACGCTGATGGACGAGGACGTGGTTGGCGTGCCTTCTGTGGTACCAATGTCCGAGAGCAAGCGGCAAGCAAGCTCGGCGTTCTCCATGGTGAAGAAGAAGCCCTGGCAGAGCACAGCGTCCTCACACATTTGCGCGCACACATCAAGCGTTGTCGAGGTGCGGGAAATGATGGCAGAGGCACTGAAGCCGGTGGAGAACCGGCGTGGCGTCGCAGTGCTGCTCGCGGCAAACGCAGTCAACCCAATGTGCGCCAACGAAAAGCCATCTGGAATCACATCGGAGACCTAAGAGCAAAAGCCACAGCGAACACGATGCATGTTTAGAAAGGTGCATTCAACCATGGGGGGGGGTGGGGGGGTCATCAACCATCGACACGCGATGCTCTGACATCACACACACACACACTCACACACACACTATCTCAAGGTTACATACAATCACACAATCGCACACACACACAAACACAATCACACACACACACACAAACACAATCACACATACACAATCACAATCACACACACACACACGATCTCAAGGTCACAAGCACAATCACAATCACACAAACACAATCACACATACACACGCACAACGATACCTGTTTGGCAAAGGACATGGACACGCTTGTGGTTGGAAGACCAGCAAAGTCGCCAATGTTGTTGAGGAGGCGGCACTCTGGTGTTTGGCCCCTGAGCCAGTGGAACACGCCCAGGCACGCTGCCTGTGCATCGCATGCCTCCGCACACTGCACCTCGGTCACCCCGTTCAGAATGGAGATGATGGCGTCGGCGGAAAAGGCGGTGGCAAAGCGCAGCGGCGAGCCGGCGTTGCCTGGCGTGTTGCCCTGGAACACAGGATCGTAGTTGCCTGGAATCGGGGGAACGTCCACATCCACTGTGCGAGCGTAGGATGCGTCGTGCGCACCAAGCTCTTCTGTCGTGCTCACCTGCAGCTGGCGGAAGAGCAGGCACGTTGCGCGCGGCACGATGTCCACCACAATGGAGAAGCCACGGCACGCGTCGCCAGCCTGCACACAGCGATGCGCGCACTCGTATGCCATGCAGTCAAACGAACCACGCACACGCCTGCTCATCAGCACCGTCGCCGCCGTGGCCACGTATGAGTACCGCCGGAACACAAAGTTGGGCATAGAGTCCGGGTAGGCGCCCTCCATGGACAGCGCCGTGTCCAGCTGCACGCTGATGGCTGGCGTGTGGCCGTCAACAAACAGGCCGACAAGCGGGCCGCCAGCAAACGGCGTCACGCGAGCAGAGATGCGCTGCGGAAACTCTGTTGTCGCGTCCGTGTCGCTGTCAAACAGCACCTGCCAGCCGGCGCGCGTCACCTGCACATAGGACACGCCGAGCGACGACACATCCTCAAACGCAGGCTGCGACGTGTGCAGCGCCAGCGTCGTGGCGTTGACGGCGGGCATGGGCACAAACTGCGCATAGAGCGGCTGCACGGGGTCCTTGCCGTTCGTTTCCAGGGCCGCAGACGCGGAAATGGGGGTGGCGGCACCGGCGGGAGACCCAAAGGAAGCAGACAGCAGGCGCGGGCATGTTGAGGCAACGAGCGCGTACACGCGAATGTCGTCCAGCGGTGGCCGCTCCCCGTACGTTGTGACCTGGGAGGAGAACCAAGGACCGGCTGCGTCCGCCTCAAAGGCCATGAGACGTGCGTTGCCGAGAAGCGCAGAGAGCAGCAGGGCGGCGTCGTCCGTGTTCACCAGGCCAGAGTGATCCACATCGGCACGCAGCATCAGATCCACTGCCTGCGACAGCTGCTGCAGCCGGCGGCCACGCGCGGTGGTGAAGTCAACGGCGCGCTCCTGGATGTACGTGAAGATGATGGCAACGTCGATTGCAGTCACGCGGCAGTCCCCATCAACATCGCCGGGAACATCCACATCGCAAGCAACAGGGTCAGGGCATTCGCCCGTGATGTAAAACTCAAAGAAGGTGCAGTCAATGAAGAGTGGATCCAAGTTGCGCCGCGCACGCTTGGTCGTCATCGTTGTTGCTGTGGACACGGGTGCGACTGCAACAGCCTCATCGCTGGCGGCGCTGCTGTGGCCGCTACGGCGGCGGCGACGAAGCGTGGTGTTGGTACTGGTGTCTGCGTTGGTAATCAAGACGGGGACGTCACCGGCTGTTGCGGGCGTGTCTTCCACAACGGCCGAGAAGTCTTCGGTGGCCAGCACGTTGATGAACGGCGTGATGCGCGCAACAGACGTGGCGTTGGCTTGGGCGCCAGGGCTGGTGCCTTGCAGGCTGAGGGTGAGGAGCACGGGGTCGGCGGCGGCAGCAAAACCGGCCACGCGAATCGTCGTGCTGTCTGCTTGCACGACCTGTGACATGAGCAGCCCTGGTGCCCGCATGAAGCCGGAAATCACAACGTCGCCCATCACAGTAATCTCCACATCAAATGCACCCAACTCCACGCCTTCCGTGTTCACCCAGACGGGCACATCCACCTCCTGAGAAGCCAGTCACACAGCAACGAGCACATGCAGAGGTGGTGTGTGTGTGTGTGTGTGTGTGTGTGTGTGTGTGTGTGTGTGTGTGTGTGTGTGTGTGTGTGTGTGTGTGGAGGCGGTGAGTGAGCAAGGGGGGTGGGCGTGAGCAGACCAGCACAAGTAGAGGTAGTGCTGACGTGTGTGAATGTCTGTGAGTGCATGAAGGCGCGAAAAGGATAAGCGCGAGTCTGCTAAGGGCACTGCTCTGGATGGGCAACACAAACGGCACTCTTCTACCTCGAGCATCGAAGTCAAACATACCTCGCCAGCGGCGAGTGGGGCAATGGCCACGTCCTCGTCACCGCCAACATCGACATCGAGGAATCCAGCCTTCAGATTGCCTGCAGGCAGAACAACACAATACAGAATACGGTGGTTTGTCGTTTTGTGTCGGGGACGAGGTACAAAAGTTGAGAAAGCAGTTCATCCCAGCGCGTGGGCACACACACACACACACACACGCACACACACACGCACGCACCAGCGATGGGCACAGTGGCCCAGGCCGCGGCGTTGAAGGGACTGCTGGCAACAATGTTGATGGGCGTCGGCGTGTTGCGGTGCACGGTGACAGCGCCGGTGGCAGTGTTGAAGGAGAAGGAGGACGAGTATTCTGGATCCTGCACAGAGAGGGCAATGTAGTCCTCAAATGCCAGCTGCGTGCGAAGCCGTGGCACATCCGCGGGCTCGAGATACTGCAGGGCATGGGCAGCGTAGGTAAACACGGACTGAGACCCGCACGCAAACATGATGCTGCAGCGAACAAGCGACGCAGAATCAGCCGAGGCCTCGGCAGGACTGCTCAGCCCGCATTCAAGGCCGCTGACGGTGGCGGTGCTGGTTGCAACACGCGACAGAATGGCGGTGACACTGGACGCAAAGCGAACGCCAATGGCAGAGCTCCCGCTCGTGGAAGGCAGCGTCACGTGCTTGCCGCCAGTGGCGGAGGGCACAAATGCAACGTCCATCACCCGGGCGCCGAGCAGCTGGAACGCCAAATCTGTAAGCAACAAATACAAAGGAGGAGGTAAGACAAAACAACAGGTACACACATATGTGAGTGGGGGGTGTGGGGTGGGCAGTGATGATGAGAAGTGGCTGTGCGGCAAATTGTAGCATCACAGCACAGGCATCACAACACACGACTACACGAGTAGATATCAGCACTCACTCGGAACGACCCATAACTGGGCGCAAACACACACAAACACATATACACATAAAAACACATGAATACACATGAACCCGCAACACATGAATACACACATACAAAACAAAACACAGACACAGCGCACGACACACACACACGATGACTTGCTGTTCTCTGACCTTGAGCCGGTGATCCGGGCGACACGGCGATGCGCGTGCCGTTGGTGAGCGTGATAAAGGCCACCACCTGGCCTTGCAGGAAGCGAGACGAGGAGCGGCTGGAGGGAACGCGGCAGAAGCGTGGATCCGCCAACGCCAGCGACCACAGGTCGTCCAGGTTTGCTTCGGCCGTGGCCGACGGGTGTGGGTACGGAATGTACGATGCAGTGATGCCCTGCGCGCGGATGATGGTCAGGTCAACAACAGCGCTGAGCGTGGTGTAGGAGATGGTGAGGTTGGTTTGCCCCGTACGCACGCCGCTCACAACGGGGCGGCCACTGGCTGTCGCCGTCACAACCACGTAGTCGCTGTCCGCGGGCGTGACGCTTGCAGTCGTCAACGCGCCCGTCAGGTCCGTGTAGATGAACCTGTCGGCAACATACGTGTTGTAGCGCAGGGTTACTTGTGGACGATAGTCACGCAGCACGCCAGCAGCAACGGCAGCGTCTCCGTACAGGGACATGGTCACGCTGCTGTCTGTCAGCAGGACGCCGTCCAGCGCAACCACATCCACAAACAGCTGGCCCGTCAGCACCTGCGTGTCCCCACCCTCGGCACAACCGGGCGCCCATGCGAACGTTAGGGCCTGGGCTGCACCAATGCTGGCGTTGGTGCGGGTGAGAACCGCGCTGCCGTCGCCGCTCACGTCAAATGCAAAGCCGGACGCTGGCGATGTCAGGACGAGGTGCTGTGGATCCACCGCCACGGGCCGACCGTCACTCAGCAGCAGGCGCGCGTGCACGGCAGCAAGAGACCCGCCGCCCACACGCAGCGTGGGGCGATCGGGGTGGCTCACCATCAGCACAAGCACGTCTGTGCTGCGGACAGCGGTGATGTCGCCGGACGCACCGATGGAACCAAGCGTGCTCGCGTCAATGGACACGTCCTCCGGGTTGAAGGCGTCAACACGAAGCCCGACCGGCTGCGATGGCGGGTCGATGCGGATCTCGCGTGGGGTGAAGCTCACGCCGCTCGGCAAGGCGCGCGCAAGCGTGATGGTGTCACTGGGCGGCAGCTGCGCCGTTGGGCGGTCTGGCGCCCACAGTTCCAGGTACCCGTTGTCTGTGAAGACAAAGTTGCCGTTTGCGGATGCGAGCGCAGCCTCGCGCACGGCAACGTGGGTAATGTCGATGGCGATGCCGTCGCTGAGGACGGCGCGCACGCCCACACGGATGCGCTCGGAGAGCACGACGCCCGTGCACGATGGCACCTGCACGGCACTGATGCAGTCTACATCCGTGTCAATGGCCAGTGATTGCACGCGCCGCAGCAGCAGCGACACGCGCGTGGACGCGCGGGAGCCCTGGTCGTCGTTGGACAGGAACAACATGTCTGCGGACGGCACCACGCCTGCCGGGCGACCCTCCAGCGTCACCGTGTTGCAGTCGTTGCCAACAGCGGTGGCAGACCCCGACGCAAACACAAGGCCGGAGCTCCCAGGCGCAATGCACTGCAGGCTGGCGGTGGAGTCCACGGCCACGCCCAGCGCAGACACGCCAACGATGTTGAGGCGGGTGCTGGCGGCATCGGGAGCAACGGGGCGAAGGTCTGTCAGGCGCGGATGCAGCGGGTTGGACACCAGCACAACTGCGCCGTTGGACGCCGACGAGAACGGCTGTGGCGCCTCCTGGTAGCCGTTGTAGCGGGTGGCGATGGAGCCTGCGCGTGGCACGCCGCTGACGCGACGGCCAGTCACGTACACAACCTCGCGCATCTCCAGGCCCCACGCTGCCGTGCCTTCCTGCACAACAAGGCCAGCGAGGCCCGTGTACTGGAAGCGAAGGATGGCCAGGACTTCCGAGTCAAGCGGCGCGGCGGCCGGGACGCTCACGGTCTCGCGAATGCCGGTGATGACGAGGACCTGGCGCCCCTCTGCGTTGGTGGACTGGTGCAACACGGCGACGTTGAACGCCTCGGTCGGGCTGGCACTGGAGAACACAACGCCAAGCGGCAGCGTGATGCGCACCACAAACGAGCGCACGGCGCGATCGTACAGGCTGCGCAGGTGCACGGCAAACCACTCTGTTTCCGTGACGGTGTGCAGCGGCACGTCGAGCACAAGCTGCTCCTTGTCCGTCTCAGCTAGATCCAACACGGCGGGCGTGGGCACAAAGGCCAGCGTGTCAAAGGCGGCTGCAGACGCGGCTTCGCTTGCGGACAGCCCCGCGCGCATGCGAATGGTGAAGGAGACGTTGGAGCGGCGCCACGCGTGTGGCAGCTCCATCCACACCACGCACGTGCCGTTGTGTGCCGTGGCACACCAGCCACTGAGCGTGGGCAAGGTGTTGCCACCGACATCGGCCTGAGCAAACAGCGGCACACCGGCAACGACGGGCTGGTTGGAGCCGTCCACCGCGCGGAGCAGCACGCGCAGGGAGCCCTCGCTGGCAAACAACAGGCTGTCATCTGCGGTGGCAGCCAGCCGCCACGCCGACAACGACGAGGCTGGGCCAGGTTCCACGGCCAGGCGGTGGGAGCTGAATGGCAGCGAGACGCTGGCAAAGCCAAGATCACGCTTCATGGGCAGCGGCACGCCGCCAATCTGCAGATCAATGCCTGTGAACGGCATGGGCGCAGGTGTGGTGCCGTTGGCGCTGTTGAGAGGAGGCAGGGGCCCGATGGCGTCGCCAAACACGCTGCCCACCAGCGTGTATCCGGACCTGTTCTGGCCCTCGTTTGTGACAGCGAGGTCCACTGGGGAGGAGAAGAAGCCCGAGCCCGCGATGCGCGGCTCAAGCACCGGCGCGCGCGCAGCCACAAACTCGGCGCTCACGGAAATGCGAGCCAGCCGCGCCTCCAGTGCGTCCAGCAGGGTTGAGGTTGCGTCAACGTTGCTCTCAATCGCGGACAGGGCATCCGCCGTGCCCTGCGCCTGCTGCTGGACGTCGCTCAGAGCCGTCTGCACGGTGTCAGCCACATCTGCGGCCTGGGCCTGGGCCTGCTGCTGCACGCTGGTGGCCAGGGCAGCGCCGTTTGAGGTCTCATTGGTCATGGCTGCAGCACGTGCGGCAAGCATGTCCAGTGTGGGCTGCAGGTTGGTGGCCTCGCGCGGTGTGAGGGCGGAATCCTGTGCGGCCACGCTCGTTGCCACATCAGCAGCAGCACTGGCGGTGTTGGCCAGCGACGCATCCATGCCACTGACATCAAGCTCGGGGAAGTTGGCCGGGTCCAGTGCGGACGAGAGCTGTGCGAGCAGCTCGTGCAGTGAGACGAGGTCAGGCTGGAGGCCGGCGATTTGTCCCTGCAGCATGGCCGTCCACTGCTCCGCACCGTCAAAGCCCAGATGCAGGGCCACAACGTCGAGGCCAAGCAGCGTGGTAGTGGCGTTGTCTGCGCGCTGAAATACGGCCGGGGTGGTGCCGATGATGTTCATGACGCGGGACATGGTCGCAATCAGGTCCTGGACCACCTGCGGAATGTCTGGGTCGTTGATGGCGTTGGCGTAGATGCGGGCCATCTCGTCTGCGGCCTCCTGCATGTTGGTGGTGCGCAGGGCAATCACCGACGCATTGGCGGCAGCGCGCGTCTGCAGCAGCACGGAGGAAATGGCAACCTGGCGCAGACCCGTCAAGCTGCCCGTGTCCGCAGTCCAAGCAGCAATAATTGCGTTGACATCCGCGACAACGTCGTCGTAATCAGTGCTGGTTTGCTCCAGCTGCGCGAGCAGGGAGGCGGTGGTGGCAGATGCTGTCTCGGCCTGGCCAAGCGTGGTGGCGATGGATGCGCGCATGCTGGCGATGCTGGCCTGCAGGCTGTTGCCGTTCTGAATGCTTGCGGCGAGGAGGTCAAGCGATGTGCGCAGGGCATCTGCCTGTGCCGTGACAGCTTGCAGGTGGGTGATGGTGGCAGACAGCGGGATTGCGTTGAAGGATGCGTTGAGGGCTGCGATGTTGTTCAGCTCCCCAACGAGGGTGCCGACCAGCGTTGCGGTTTCGGCACAGGCTGCTTGCACCTCAAGCAAGCTGTCCTCGAAGGTGGACGCGCGGTCCAGAAGTCCCGCCAGAACAGCGGCGTACTCGTCGCCTGTCTCCGGATCGTAGGTGGCAGCCACGGTCTCCAGCACCGTCTGCCACGAGGCAAAGAAGACAAGCACGGCCTGTTCGTACTGACGCACGCGCAGCACAAGCGCGGACAGGCTGGCCTCCACCAGGGACAGCGCGGTGTTGAGCTGGGCCTGGGCAGCGTCAACGTCCACAATGAACTGTTCGTCAAACTCGGAGATGGTGGTTGCAATCTGCAACGCAAGGTCCATGATGGTTTCGTTCTGGGAGTCGTAGAACATCTGGCGCTCAAGCACAGCCAGGGAGGTGGTGCTGAGGACTTGATCAATGGCAACGAGCGCTTGCAGGATGTCACCGTGCCAGGGCACGAGGGCGAGCTGCATGGCTGTGTAGTCGGCATCGCAGGCCACGCGCTCCTTCAGCCGCTGCACGCAATCTGGGCACGGGATGCATTCTTGCGTGGCTGGGTCGAAGACGGCTGTTTCCACGCACTCGGAGCATGTTGGGCCCGTGAAGTATGGCCGGCACCTGCGTGCGGGTGACAAACGGAGGAAACGAACGAGGGCGTGGGAGAGGGGGGGGGGTGGGTTGGGTAACCACGTCATATGAGAGAATGTGGTGAGGCAAGGGCGAAAGTGCATAGAGCGCACACGTCTGCAGAGCGTATGATGCATGCATACAGAGGACACAAACACAGAAAGCGCGTACACACGCAATTGACACGTAGGACGTGCATTGATAACTCAACGAAGCCAGCAAACGCGCGAGAGCAAACGCGCGAGAGCAAGATGCGTGTACACGGCCGCATTCAAGCACTCGATCAAGTACTCACACGCAGGTGCCGTTGGTGGCGCACAAGCCGTCAACGGAGCCAAAGGAAGTGCAGTGGCACTGAGCAATGTTGTCGTCGGTCGCAGCGCAGCCACAGGGAACACAGCCATCCGTCTCGGTGAGGTAGAAGCCAAGCTCGCACGCGTCGCAGCTGCGACCAACGGCGTTGGCGCGGCACACGCATTGCCCGCCATATGGGTCGCACTCCGTACCCGCCTCTGTCCCTCGTGGATCGCAGTCGCAAGGGAAGGCCTGGCCGTACGTGCGAACGGATTCGGCAAAGGCGATGTCGGCGCAGGCGGCAGGTGCGTCGCGGTTGCTGTTGAATTCGTCACACGTGCCGGGGTACAGGCCCGCCAAATCTGTTGCGCGCGGGAAATCCGGGTAAAGGGATGGCGGCAGCTTTGGCGTGGCCACAAATGCAGCTGGCACGGTCAGCACGCGGTCGACAAGGAGAGGGCCACCGCTGACCAGCACAAGCTCGGCATCTTGCGGCACCTCCAGGCGAGCAAACGAGGTTGGTTGCAGAACGATTTCGCTGCCGCCGACCGTTGTGGTCACGGTGGCCTCAGCCAGCGCGCGGTACTCGACAAAGTGGCTCAGGCTGGCTGGGCCGATGGCATCAACAAACAGGCTCTGCGTGTCGAGTGGCGCCTGGAAGGCGATGCTCTGGCCTGCGATGAGGCGAACGTATCCGCGGCCCGTGTACCACCTGTCCTGGGTGTCGTCCACAACGACGCCAATGGAGTATTGGGCAAGGAACATGTCCTCGAGCTGCGTATCCACGTAGTCGTAGAGGGCGGCAAAGTGTGCGCTGACGGGTGAGTCGCAGTGTGTGCCCGCGATGGTTGCATGCACGCACGGGCACTGGCCTGCGTCGTCGACGCATGTTGCTGTTGGGGACAGCGGGTCTGCGACAGGCGACGTGGCGACAGGGAGGCACTGGCACTCGCTGCATTCGTAGTCGGGGCCTTGCTGCCAGGCGGTGGCCTGATATCCCTGCGCGCAGTACTCGCAGTTGCGGCCGGCGGTGTTGTTGCGGCACTCGCAGTAGGTCTGAGCAACGCTAGGGCAGCTTTGCTGCACGCAGGTGTCTGCGTGCTGGTTGCAGTCGCACAAGGCCACCATGTCCATGGCAGCAATGCCGTACACGTGCTCGTCTGCGGCAACGCCGTCGGAGGCGAGGATGTTGTGCTGCTGCAGGCGCAGGCGCACGCTGTCCACGCGCACGTTGTCTGCGACCGAGGCGTTGGCAAAGGGGTCCAGCACAAACGGCACAAATGGGTACGACACGAGGTTCACCACCACGCGGAAGGGCACTTCCTCGTTTGGCATGTCCACACAGTCCAAGAACGCGTCAGGCACTGTGTGTGGTGTGTGTGTGTGTGTGTGTGTGTGTGTGTGTGTGTGTGTGTGTGTGTGTGTGTGTGTGTGTGTGTGTGTGTGTGTGTGTGGTGGTGG
>NW_004754930.1:705527-718056 GCF_000188695.1 Salpingoeca rosetta | reverse complement strand
ACGACGACGACGACGTACGTGTGTGTGTGTGTGTGTGTGTGTGTGTGTGTGTGTGTGTGTGTGTGTGTGTGTGTGTGTGTGTGTGTGTGTGTGTGTGTGTGTGTGTTTGGGGGGAGGAGTGGTGGAGAAGAAGGAGGTTGTGAGCGTGTGTGTGTGTGATTTTTGTTTTGAAAGACACACAAGGCAAGCTAGCAGGCATGTGTAACGCAACCAGAAGCGCAGAAGCGGTGTGAAAGCGTAAACGAATGGACAACAGCTGTGACCCAAGTTGTTGCATCAGGGGAGAGGTGCAACTGAGCGATTTGCGTTCAATCATACCAGTGCTGCAGTCCTCTGCGTAGTACTGCCATGGCGTGAAGGTGTTGCCGTTGTCGACAGAACGCTCAATGACCATGGTGCGGGGAACGCGCGAGGCAAACGTGACGGAGAAATACCCTCCAAGCCACTTGAACCGATCCTCGCTCGAAGCCGTGCCCTGCCATTGTGAAAGAAAGGGGAACGGAAGCACAGGTTGTGGGTGAGTGAGCTGAGTGAGGCTGTGAACGGTCGCATGGACAAACTGGCGAAGCTGTGGGGAATACGCAAAGTTCAAGAGCTCACGGGCACGGTACAACCACCAGGATGCAACAAACACAAGCACAATGTGACAAGCGTCGTGATGACAAAACCACACACACGCACACACACACACACACACACACACGCACGCACGCACGCACGCACACACACACATATATATATATATATATATATATACCATCACATATACACACACGCATGTGCAGGCGTACGTCGCAAGTTGGGTCGAGGTTCACGTCGATGGTGACAAATTGGTCGCCCGGCTCGGACCACCAGGCCGAGGTGATGTCGTCATTGGGGTCTTCAAGGGACTCTTGCAACGTCACTTCCTCGCAACGAACGACGTCGCAGCTGAACGTGCTCATCGCGACACGGCCACCTGGCAAAGCAAGCAAGCAAAGCGAGTTGGGCAGTGGTGGTGTGGAAGACCGGACGATAAGAAACAGTGATAACTCGCAGCAGGGGGGTGTTCGACATGCATGCAGGCACGCTGCAGGTAAACTCGAGGTAGTCGACATAAGGTTGGCTGGCGCTCACTGATGCCATGGTGGTGGTGCTTTGGGAAATGAGCGAGCACGATTGACATCTTGGTGCACGATTTACCTTGTGCGGTGCAGAGAAAGTCATTGCCAGTGCAAGTGCTGTTGACCTCGGCAGTGAGGTCAACGCAGTGATCTGGACAAGAGATTGTAGCCATGAGATGACATGACGTGAGGTAATTGAAAGGGAGGTGGTGCGTGAGGTTTGGAAGAGGCACGCGTGCTGCATGTCGTGTGGACAGGGGGGCACACAAAAAGTGCTCACGCGCACAAAAAGTGCTCAGATGAACACATTCACGCAAACACGACAATCACACACACACACACATTCACGCAAACACGACAATCACACACACACACACACACGCAAACACGACAATCACACACACACACACACACACACACACACACACACACACACACACACACACACACACACACACACACACACACACACACGTGCACACACACGTTGTTCCGGGATGGGGTCGATGCAGATGGTGGCATGGGCAGTGTTCTGGGTCGACAACAGCACGAGGAGCATGGAACTCATCACAAGGTGCCACGGTAGCACGCGTGAGCGTGCCGCCATCCTCATCATGACAGCCAGCAAGCAGGTCAGACGGATGCGTGGATGCGTGGATGGACGTGGATGCGTGGATGGACGTGGATGCGTGGATGGACGTGGATGGGAAGCTGAGGAGGGTGGGGAAGTGCGCTTTCCTCTGCCGTTCACTGATATCTCTTTTTGCGCGCTGCTGCTGCTTCTTCACTTTTTGTTATTTTGTGGAAAGTTGGCAATATTTCCATGGAATGTTCCTTGCATTGGTTGCTTGCAAGCACAACACAACACACACGACACCCCTCACACCCACTGAACCGCACCCCATCCAACCAACCCACCGCCTCCTCCCATTTCGACAAGCAAGCAAGCAAGCAAGGCTTTGTGTCAGTCACATCAACAACACAACATCATACACGACTGCACTCCTCGCCCATCTGCTTTCCTTTCCTTAGATTGTGTGCGTGAGCCCCTGCTTGCTTGTGTCTTTGTTCCTGTTCTTGCTTTCTGTTCTTTCTGTTCAAAACCACACACACACACACACACGTTCGTCGATCGTCATGGTCGGAAGGCAACGCAGCGTCGTTGTGGCAGCCACCGCTGCTGTGGCTGTGCTTGTTGTTGTGGCGTCCGTCCTCGGCTGCGGCGTGCACGCGCAGCAACTCATGCATCCATGCACGGAACCAGCGTGCACGGATGACCCAGCTTCCACCTGTGATGAAGCGTACCAGGGCGCCCTCAGCAGCATCGAAACAACGCAGGCCTCCATCGAACAGCCCGCGCAGCACCTGCTCAGCCTGTCTGGCGGAACCACGGATGCAAGCGCGTTCCAAAGCCAGGCATCCCAGGTCAGCGCAGAGGCAAGCACCCTCCAGTCACAGACATCCACCACCCTGGGCGCCCTTGACGCGGACGCCCTCGCAGCCTCCACGCAAGCCGCAGTCTCCACCCACACAGACGTCTCTGTTGCCGCTGCGTCCCTGGAGGCCGCAGCATCAGAGCTCTCCACCACCGTCTCCTCAACCAGTTCCCAGCTCACGGGTCTCAACACCCTCTTCTCCTCCACCTCTGCCGACGTCAGCGCCAACACGGCCGGCCTCTGCCCGACCAACCTGCCGCCAGCAGACAACTACCACTTCTCCGGCGACATTGACGCCGCTGCCGGCGGGTACGGCTCCTTCCAGATGGAAACCGGCGCTCTCCAGAACGACATGCTCATCACCTTTCAGGTGCAAGAGGGAGACACGCTGGGTATCATGCTGGCCACAAGCTCCAGCGTCGCGCCCACAACCCCGCCCCAGGACGGCTTCGTGCTCGCCGCGACCGATGACCAAGTCCTCTTCCGCCTCACATGTGACGGCACAACAACGGAGGTCGCCACGGCTTTTCAGGCAAACGCCTCCGTCCTGCACACCATCCACGTGGTGCGCGATGAGGCGGGCATCCTGCTCCGCATCGATGGTACTGCAACGTCCACCGCCGTGCCCAGCTGCCGCCTCAATGTCCCGGGCATCGTGCATGTGGGCACCCCGAGCCCCATTGTGATCCGCGGGCAGCCCCTCCCATCTGCCAGCGCATGCATCCGCACCATCAGCATTGACGGCGTGCTCATCGTGCAGAAGGGCCGCGCCTCCACCTCCTCCACCTCGGACGCCGAGTGCAGCCGCACAATCTCGGACGTGTTTGTGCTCCTGGACACGTCAACCTCGCTGCCCACCAACTCGCCCTCCACCCTGCGCTCGTTTCTGGCCAAGTCCATCAGCCCGCTCCTCTCCTCCACTGCGCTCAACGCGCGCGTGGCCCTGGCCCAGTTTGCGGGCCCAGGCAGCTTCAGCCTCATCAGCCCGTTCACTGCCGACAACGCCACCCTCTTTGCCAACTTTGACGCCAACTACCAGCAGCAGGCGGGCCTCTCCTACATTGGCACCGCGCTGCGCCGCACGGCGGAGGAGTTTAGCATGAACTCGCAGGGCTCCAACCGCCTCCTCCTCGTCCTGACAGACGGCCGCACCACCGCCGACGACGTCGTCAACGTGCCCGTGGGCATCGAGGCGCTGCAGCAGCTTGGCGTCGTCACCATCGCCCTGGGCATCGGCTCCAGCATCAACATGCCCACGCTGCTCGACATCGCAGGCGGCATTGAGGCAAACGTGCAGATTGTCGGCGACGAGGCCGGCCTGGTGAACGTCAACCGCGACTTCATCGAGGACATTTGCGTCACCACCATCCCGCGCCTGGCACTGTTTGAGCAGGTGGCCATCAACAACTGCACCCAGCTCGGCTGCGCAGACTACGTGGCGCACTCTGCGCTGCTGCCGGACGTGCAGACGTTTGTTGTGGCCGAGAATGAGCGCGTGAAGGCTGCGCTGCTTGACGAGGCCCGCGCTGCGAGTGATCGCATCTCGTCCATTGGTGACTGGCTCACGGCCGCCGTGTCGCGTGCACAGTCTGCATCGGCGCGCATCGACGCGTACTCGGCCTACATCGCCTCCATGGACTACAGCGACGCCGTGGACGCGGTGTCCTCGCAAATTTCGCGCCACAGCGCGGAGACGGATGCGCTGTCCACCCTGGCCTCCGCTTTGGAGGCCACCGCCACCCAGGAGGCTTCCGCTGCAGAAACAGCGGCAGATATGATGGACACGACGCTGTCCCGCCTGCGCGAGGCGCTCACGGGCTTGACCGGCATTGACATTGACGCAAGCCTGCTCTTGACGCAAGTTCTGGCCAAGCAGTCGGAGGCAACAGCCGCCGTGAACAGCGCCAACTCTCAGCTCTCGCTCGCCTCTTCCCTGCAGCAAACGGTGGTCTCGCTTGATGGCCAGCTGTCTGTGATGAACGAGGAGCTTGCCTCTCAGCTGGTGACCCAGCACAGCTCGCTCGAGGCCGCCGTGTCTGCAGCCCTGGAATACAGCCTCCCCGTGAGTGTGGGCGAGTTTCGGAGGCGCGTGTCCCAGCTGCGCGAGTGCCTCACCACCAAGGTGGACCTGCGCCAGGAACTGAGCTTGGAGGCGAACGAGTTGGTGGCAGAGCACTCGCAACAGGTGCGGGTTGCAAACTCGCTTGAGGCCGCCGTTTCCGCGGACACGTCGTTGTATTCGCAGCTGTCGTCTGAGCTGGACAGCGTGCAGAGCGGGCTGTCGAGTGAGGCAGATGCGGCTGCTTCCATCGAGGGACGCTTGGCCGAGGAAACCTCTGGCGTCCAAGTCATGTCCACCACCACATCCGAGCTGACGTCCCGGCAGGCAGCGGTGACAGCACGCCACGCCGATGCAGCGGAGCTAACATCGCAGCTTGAACTCGATATTGCCAGCACACAGTCCGTTGCGTCCTCCGCCTCAGGTACACGGGGACCTTTGAAGGCGCGGGGGGGGGAGGAACATGCTTGACTGCATGTTGTGTTCGTGTTTGTGTGTGCGTGCGTGTGTGTGTGTCTGTGTGTGTGTGTGTTGCATGTGTGTGTGTGTGTTGCATGTGTGTGTGCGTGTGTTGCATGTGTGTGTGTGTGTGTGTGCGTGTATGTGTGTGTGTGCGCGTGTATGTGACACCGTTCGTCTGCACTTGATTTGCTTGGCGTTACAATACTGTGATACATTAACCAGCGTCCATCGTTTGCCTCCCCTCCCCCTCTTTTCTTTTTTTTTTTTTTTCCTTGTGCATGCACACACACAAACACACAGATGTAACGGATGCGGCAGTTGAATGCTACGACGCAGCGAGCACGATCATCAGCAACACGCAGGCAACGGGGTCCAACCTTCGCCAGGCACTGAATGCCGTGAACAGCGAAGCGGCATCCGCCTCCATCGAGCTTGCAGGCACGCTGTCCTCGCAACTGGATGCCCTTGCGAGCAACACGGCAGAGCAGCTTGCCCTTGCTTCACAGCACGAGTTCCAGGCCACGTCCCTTATGACCAGAGAGCAGCAGGCGCGTGGAGCAGCTGATGCTCTATCCACCCTTGCCGACACCATCGCGCCAGAGTGCTTTGAGGACCTTTAATCAGTGCGTGTTTGTGTGTGTGTGTGTGTTTGTGTGTGTGTGTGTGTGTGTTTGTGTTGTGTGTGCGTGTGTGTGGGTGGGTGTCTGCCTGCGTCTTTGTGTGTTGTTTATGCTTGTGTGCGTGTTGAATTCTCCTCAATGTGTCGTACTCCTGCACGTGTTGTTGTAATGTAACCTCTCTGTTTCGTGTGCTTGTGTATGATATTTGAAGCCTCCTCTTCTTCACGTGTCATTTTTTGCTTTTCTTTCGTCTTTTGCCGTTCATCAACACTCGTGGCTGGTTGCTGTTTGTATTCTGTGGTGGAGAGTGGGTGTTGCGTGGGTGTGAGTGTCAGTGCATCTTCTTTCCGTTGTCCATGAGCCATACAGACTCGTATGTGCTGTGGTGTTTATCAGGAATGAAGCGCTGTTGGCTGTGTGGTTGAGTGCAACAAAAGAACGGCACACGTGCAATGCAAGCAGCACTGGGGCCGTGCTCGAAGCAAAAACAAAGCAGAGGGAGGGGACGGTGCCAGCGCTCAGTTGTTGACGCGCGCCATGGGGGCGTTGATCGGGGAGACGCGGTAGTAGGCCGACTCCCGGAAGGACTTGACTTCCTCGTGCTCGAGGAACGCCTGCAGGTACGCGTGCAGGTTGGGGAACTTGCCCGTGCAGCCTGTGCATGCGTGTTGTGTTGCGTTGTGTTGTGTTGTGTTGTGTTGTGTTGTGTTGTGTTGTGTTGTGTTGTGTGCATGAATGTGTGTGTGTGTGAATGAATATGTGTGTTTGAGGTTTCGAGCATGGCGACTGGTCTCATTGAAAGCAGGCAAACAAACGCCATGTCACACGCACGCACGCACACACACACACACACACACACACACACACACACACACACACACACACACACACACACACACACACACACACACACACACACACACACACACACACACACACATGCGCATGCGTACCTCGATGTTCTCAAAGTCCTTCTCGCCGCAGGCCCAGAGCATCATACGTGGGCTGGCGCCAAGGCCGCGGATGCCCCAGTATCCCATCGTAAAGCGTGGCATGGTGGTGTGCAGGTGGTGTTCAGTGGTGTTCAGTGGTGTGTGGAGTGGTTGGTGTGTGTGTGTGTCAGTGGAACTGCGAGATTTATTTCTCGCGCCTACTTCCTTCTTCTTTGCTGACACGTGTTAGGTGGAAGGATTGAATTGAAGATGGGATCGTGTCGTGCGTGACAGCTGGTGACTTTGCTCGCGTGTCGGTGTGTGTATTGGAGAGGAACAATCAAGCAAGTCGACGAATGCGATCGAGTATGCGAGCAGGAAAGAAGGTTGAACGAAACATAAAGAGCAGCAATGAGACAAAAGGGACTGAAAGAAAGGGAGGAAAGAGAGGAAAGCAAAACACGCATTGACACGAGCAGCCATGCAGCGATGCAAAAGCAAGGCAAGGCAAGGCTGGGCTTGTGAGCGCTTAGAGGCTGAGCACAAGCTGCTTCAGCTTGGGGTAGTTCGGCGTGCCAAGGCCTGTGGTGGACGGGACATACACACAAACAATGGGTGGGGGTGCGTGAGAACAGCGCTGTTGGCAAGCACAACTGCGACACGAGCAAGGAACAGCAACACGAAACAACATCAAGACACCAGCACGTGTCGCACGCGGGCACACCTGTGACGGGATCCCAGCCCTCAATGGCGGTGAAACCGTAGATGCCCGAGCCTGCGTACGCACACACAAGTGGTCCAAAAAGAACGCAACGAACGAATTCAATGAATGGACGAGCAGAATGGATGGATGGAATGGACCAATCAATGGACCAGTGGAATGGAGGTCACGCGGCGATCCAGTTGTCATGTGGAGCCACACCATGTATGTGTGTGTGTGTGTGTGTGTGTGTGTGTGTGTGTGTGTGTGTGTTGCGGCGCAACTCACCGCGGTTGGTGCCCTTGGTCATGTCGTTGAAGACCTCGGGGTGGGCGTAGAAGAGTGGGTTGAGCCAGCCGAGCGGAGACTTGCCCTGGGTCAGGCGCTGTTTCATGTACACAAAACGCCACATCCAGACACGCGCCAGCAAAATCAGTGAGAATACCACCAATGCATCATTGCATTATCACGTGCAAGCAAACACGCACACGCACACGCACACGCACACGCACACGCACACGCACACGCACACACGCATGCGCGCACAAGTTCACACACTCACAAACAAACAACAAAACGAACGGCCAAAACCAAGCAAAGATAGATAGGGGCATACCACGTCGTTGAGGAGGGCGACGACACCGGCAACGGTTGGGCACGAGGCGGAGGTGCCGGACACGCCCTGTGTGATGCCGTTCACGACAACCTGGAAGTTGACGCCTTGCGCAGACACATCAGGGTAGCCGCAGCCCTGTGTACACACAAGCAAGTGAGAAGGAAGGAGAATGTGCATCGGCGTGTGTGGGTACATGAGTGAGTGTGAGGGCACGTGAGTGAGTGAGTGTGTGTGTGTGTGTGTGTGTGTGTGTGTGTGTGTGAGTGAGTGTGTGTGTGTGTGTGAGTGGGTGGGTGAGTGGGTGTATCGTGATAGTACAAGGTCACAAGCGTGCTCGAGGAACAGTGATATCAGCCCTGACGAGCGCTGCGTGCAAATAAAACGTGGCGTGACGCTGCAAGCGAATAAACGTACGGCATTGTCGTAGAGGTGGCTGGGAGGAAGGTTGGAGCTCTTGCTGAAGAAGTTGGACACAGCCGTGTTCTGGTAGGTGCAGCTGCATGCACAAACAGCCACCAACATTCACAAACAATCAACACAAGTCAGTCATGCAACTCAGTCAAGGACGACCATGCATGCATACACAAACGTGCACGCAACCAAGGATGCAATCTTGACTGCCAAACACATTGACGCATGACCATGTGGCGACAGCTGACTTACTCCTGGGAGCGGGTGAAGTACTTGGAGAGGCAGAAGCCGCCGCCGCTGAAGGAGGTGCCGGTGTCCTCCCTGGCCGTTCATCAATGCACCGCGCAAAATACACGTGAGTCCACAACGCTGGCGGGGTGGCGAAAGGTGGCACTAGACCACCTACGAACATACACACATGCGAGCACAAGCGTATGCAAGAACGCACGATCCATCGAAGTTGAGCTGGGTGGCGCCAACGCCCGTGATTGCGGGGAGGGATGCGGGGAAGTCGGGGCGGAACTCGCGGTCGACGGCTGGTGGTGATGGTGGTGGTGATGGTGGCGTGGTGATGACGCGCAATGAGGGGAGGCGAGGAAATTCACAAACGCACACATGTGCAGACAAAGACACACACACACACACACACACACACACACACACACACACACACACACACACACACACACACACACACACACACAACACACATCACAATGTGCGCGTGTGCACGTGTGAACATACATTGGCGGGAGTAGACGCCAGAGTCGCCAGAGGCAAAGAGGATGCTCTTGCCGAGCGTGCCGAGCTTGGCCACCTCCGTGTTGAAGCGGGTCGGGTACGAGTCGTCAAAGGAGCTGACAATGGTCTCAATGTCCTCGCCGTAGCTGACAGACCACACCATCGCAGAGTACGGGTCCGCGGCAACATCCTGGCTCCACGCAAGCAGGTCAAACTCGTTGCCCTTCTGCACAAAGAAGTCTGTGGTTGGTGGTGGTTGATGTTGTAGTTCGTGTGGTTGATGTCATTGGTGGTGGCGTGGCAAGTGCACATAGAGAGAAACATTCAGTTTGGGGGGGGGTTGAATGTGTTTGAGGGAGAAACGTGCAATTCATTCTACGATACACAGAGCTTGTTGCGCGTGAGCACGTGTGTATGAGTATGGTGTAACAGGACGACAATAAAAACAACAACAGCAACGATAAGACCACAACAAGTGACAGTGGCCGTGCAGACCTGTTGGGATGAGGGAGCCTGTGACCATGATGTACTGCACGTCAAGGTTGGCCTCAGTGTGCCCAATCACCGTCTGCCCATCCCCAGTGATGTTGCGCACAGTCTGAACGCATACACGTGTGTTGCAATGTCGATGTAAGTTTGTGGCAAGTGTGTGTGTGCGTGCGTGCGTGTTTGTGTGTGTTTGTGTGTGGTTGTGAGAGTGGGACATGTGTGTGTGTTGCAACACCAATGTGTGCAACGTTGGAGAAAGCACGCCAATGCCATGCATCATATTATTCCCCTGCCATTGTTCAGCACCTGCTTGGGGAGGTTGAACTCTTGGATGAACTTTGCGAGGTCGCTGACGCTGTAACCCTGGTGCTGGAACTCGGCCAGACCCTGAGAGCTGCTGGAGCTGCCAGAGTACTGCTCGTTGATGCCTGCATGCACGCACGCCCAGTTAGCATGGGTTGGAAGCGAGCACACGTGAGAGGCACGGCCATGCAACTTGAGCAAGAACAGCAGTAGCCAGAAAAAAATACATCGAACAACAGCAATATGGAAACTTGGCGTGTTTGTGCACGGATACACGCGCGCACACACACACATACAAACACACACGCACACACGCACACATGCATACACACGCGCACATGCATACAGATGCAAATACACACGCACACACGCACACACAAGCACACGCGCGTCATGCACCAGCGGCGCAATTCCTGTTTCATGCCATGACTCACCGTAGAGGGAGCGGAGGACGGATGGGGTGACCTTGCCAGCCTGGGGTGCCATGCCGTTGCTGCCCACGTGCGACACGTGTGCGCGGGTGACGGGGAAGGCATGCAGACCAAAGATGGTGTCGACATCGGCGGCGATGTGTGCGGGGAGGGACCAGGGCTCTGTTGCACGGACGATGGTAAAGTTTGCGTCGGTGTGGAAGAAGGTCTGGAGGTCGAGGGAGAGGAGCGACTCAACAGCAGCGGCAGATGCACGCACAGTCAGGATATCGCCGCACCAGTTGGGCGTCACAGCTGTCAAACAAGGCGCGACAACGATGATGATCAAGATCGTGACAGGGATGAGAGGAAGTGTATAATTGTGTGTGTGTGTGTGTGTGTGTGTGTGTGCGTGTTCAGTTGTGATGGCATGGTTTCAGTAACCATGTCAGATCATCTGAAGCATACGAACATGCGCAAACACACGCGTACACACGCGTACACACGCGCGCGCGCGTCACAGCACCTGTGATGCCGGCGTCGCTGAGCCAGGTGGTGACGCGCTTGACGGCGCCATCGACGGGCTTGGAGTGCTGCTTGAGCTCTTCGCGGGTCCAGTGGTTGCCGTACTCCGGGGAGGCAGGGTCGGACACCTCATACAGCTTGTTGACAATGGCGGTCGGGTTGGCGTGCGCCAGGGCGATGTGGAACTTGACGGTGCCAGCGGCGTCACCGACAACCTTCCAACCTGCAACCCGCAGAGCGAGAGAGAAAGGGGGAGAAAGCGAGAGAGATGGGACGATCAGGTGTGAGAGTCGATGGAGAGGGGTGGGCAAGTCACGACCAAAGCTGAAAACTCAAACAACGCGCAACACACGTGGATACGTGCATATTCACACACACGCACACACACACACACACACGCACACACACACGCACACACACACACACACACACACACACAACACACACACACACACACACGTTGTGCTCACCGGAGTCGGTTGAGTACGCGGGGGCTGCGGAGGCGGCGACGGCAAGCGTGGCCACCAGCGCGAGGGCTGCGGAGATCTTCATGGTCCTGCAATGCGATCCACAGGGAATGAGAGTGGTGCGACGAGTTGTTGGCGAAGACGGGCAAAGAGGAGCAGACAAGGTTGAACAAGGGCGTAGTTGGTGCGTGAACTGGGTGGTTGGTTGGTGGCTTGAGCGTAGTGGATGCGTTGGATAAATGAACCAGACACAACAAGCGGTTCACTGGCAACTGTCGGACTAACTGCAAGAAAAAACACGCCAAGCTGCACAAACACCTGAGCGAACAAGGAGAGTCCACGTGCACGGAGCAGCCAGTGAACAGGGAAGAAGAAGGGGTGAGAGATCAGAGACGCACTGTTATGGCATTCTCACCTTGTGCGATCGCAGAAGCAAGGTTCTGGAGGAGAAGGGTGTGTTCAGTGAAGCCTGGGGGTGTTGTTATTACCAAGGAGAATGCAACTGATTCCGATTGATGCCAGAGTGATGTGGGGAGGTTGGGGTGTGTGGGTGGTGGGCAAACGTGAGTTGGATCGAAAAGTAGGGTGGAAAAGTTGGAGGAGATGGATGGATGCTGGGATGTTGTTCTGTTTTTCTGGAGGAAACCAAACAGAATGTGTGCGTTTGACATGAGACGGGTGGCGTGGGGGGAAAACTGGAGGAGGATCAGTGCAGACGAGAGGGAGGGAACACTGATCCCTCTTGTCTGCACAACCACCAGCCAACCAACGAACACTGTCTCCAGAACCTATTCAAACGCCACTCCTGGCATGGACAGGAAGGAAGCAGCACAGCAAGCAGGGGGTGCAGCAAGCAGGCACTACCACTCACATGTCTGCTGCTGTGCAGGCGAGAGAGGAAATGTGTGAGCGCAAACAACAAAAAAACAGGCCATCGCATATGTGACTACTAATTTTGGTGTTCAGGACAGCACCGACAGACCGACCACACGACACGATGGCGAAGATTGTGAGCAGGTTCTCCATGTACATCCCGGCTGCAGCTGCAGCGCCGGCACCGCCGCTTGGCCCTGCCCTCGGCCAGGTTGGCGTTGTATTGTGTGTGTGTGTGTGTGTGTGTGTGTGTGTGTGTGTGTGTGTGTGTGTGTGTGTGTGTGTGTGTGTGTGTGTGTGTGTGTGTGTGTGTGTGTGTGTGTGGTGGTGGTGGTGGTGGTGGTGTGTGTGTGTGTGTGTGTGTGTGTGTGTGTGTGTGTGT